>NC_092716.1:45593548-45904574 GCF_047496885.1 Scyliorhinus torazame | reverse complement strand
CCTCCTAACTTAGCAGAGAATCTGACCAATTTGATTGCCCTTCTGAAATAAAAACAGAAAATGTGGCAATAGCTCAGCAAATCTGTCAGCGTCAATGGAGAAACTGAGTTGATGTTTCAAGTTGACAATGTTTCATCAGAACCCCAAAGCCAGGCTATTTATTTAGATTAGAAATAGCAGAGGGCCCAGCACCAATTCCTGGGGTACTCCATTGAGAATATCTTCCCAGTGTGACTCAATTATCCTAATTAGTACAGTACCACATTGTCATCTTTCAATCATAGACTTTACAGTGCAGGAGGCCATTCGGCCCATCGAGTCTGCGCCGGCTCTTGGAAAGAGCACCCTATCTCCGTAACCAAGTAACCCCACCCAATCATTTTGGACACTAAGGGCAATTTATCATGGCCTATCCACCTCATCTGCACATCTTTGGACTGTGGTAGGAAACCGGGGCACCCGGAGGAAACCCACGCGGAACAGGGAGAACGTGCAGATTCCACACAGACAGTGACCCAAGCCGGGAATCGAACCTAGGACCCTGGAGCTGTGAAGCAACTGTGCTAAGCACTATGCTACCGTGCTGCCCAAATCCATTATTTATCCACCTCCAAAATATAAGGTTGTGAGACAACTTTGTGTGTGACACTTTATTCAAGGCTTTCTCCAAGCTTAAGTACACTACACCAGAGTGCTCCCAGTATAACCTTGAGATGCAACTTTCACAAAAAAGTCAATCAGAGGATGGTGAGCTGGAATCCACCGTCTTTGAACCATGCTGGCTGCCATTTACTATGAGTTTCTCGGACAGGTAGCTTTCAAATTTGTACCACTTATCTGCTGATTAGAAGGAATTGGTAGATATTGAGTCTGGAGAAGGGTGTGTAGATAGCCTGGGTCACATTGAGATCCAAAAAGACGAGGTGTTGGCCGTCTTGAAAAATATTAAGGTAGATAAGTCCCCAGGGCCTGATGGGATCTACCCCAGAATACTGAAGGAGGCTAGAGAGGAAATTGCTGAGGCCTTGACAGAAATCTTTGGATCCTCACTGTCTTCAGGTGATGTCCCGGAGGACTATAGCCAATGTTGTTCCTCTGTTTAAGAAGGGTAGCAAGGATAATCCAGGGAACTACAGGCAGGTGAGCCTTACGTCAGTGGTAGGGAAATTACTGGAGAGAATTCTTCAAGACAGGATCTACTCCCATTTGGAAGCAAATGGACGTATTAGTGAGAGGCAGCATGGTTTTGTGAAGGGGAGGTCGTGTCTCACTAACTTGATAAGAGTTTTTCGAAGAGGCCACAAAGATGATTGATGCAGGTAGGGCAGTGGATGTTGTCTATATGGACTTCAGTAAGGCCTTTGACAAGGTCCCTCATGGTAGACTAGTACAAAAGGTGAAGTCACACAGGATCAGGGTGAGCTGGCAAGGTGGATACAGAACTGGCTAGGTCATAGAAGGCAGAGAGTAGCAATGGAAGGATGTTTTCTAATTGGAGGGCTGTGACTAGTGGTGTTCCGCAGGGATCAGTGCTGGGACCTTTGCTGTTTGTAGTATATATAAATGATTTGGAGGAAAATGTAACTGGTCTGATTAGTAAGTTTGCAGACGACACAAAGGTTGGTGGAATTGCGGATAGCGATGAGGATTGTCAGAGGATACAGCAGGATTTAGATTGTTTGGAGACTTGGGCGGAGAGATGGCAGATGGAGTTTAATCCAGGCAAATGTGAGGTAATGCATTTTGGAAGGTCAAATGCAGGTAGGGAATATACAGTGAATGGTAGAACCCTCAAGAGTATTGAAAGTCAGAGAGATCTAGGTGTACAGGTCCACAGGTCACTGAAAGGGGCAACACAGGTGGAGAAAGTAGTCAAGAAGGCATACGGCATGCTTGCCTTCATTGGCCGGGGCATTGAGTATAAGAATTGGCAAGTCATGTTGCAGCTGCATAGAACCTTAATTAGGCCACACTTGGAGTATAGTGTTCAATTCTGGTCGCCACACTACCAGAAGGATGTGGAGGCCTTAGAGAGGGTGCAGAAGAGATTTACCAGAATGTTGCCTGGTATGGAGAGCATTAGCTATGAGGAGCGGTTTAATAAACTCGGTTTGTTCTCACTGGAACGACGGAGGTTGAGGGCTGACCTGATAGAGGTCTACAAAATTATGAGGGGCATAGACAGAGTGGATAGTCAGAGGCTTTTCCCCAAGGTAGAGGGGTCAATTACTCGGGGGCATAGGTTTAAGGTGCGAGGGGCAAGGTTTAGAGTAGATGCACGAGGCAAGTTTTTTTTTTTTTTTTTTTTTTTTTTTACACAGAGGGTAGTGGGTGCCTGGAACTTGCTACCGGAGGAGGTGGTGGAAGCAGGGACGATAGTGACATTTAAGGGGCATCTTGACAAATACATGAATAGGATGGGAATAGAGGGATTATGGACCCAGGAAGTGTAGAAGATTGTAGTTTAGTCAGGCAGCATGGTCGGCACGGGCTTGGAGGGCCTGTTCCTGTGCTGTACTTTTCTTTGTTCTTCTGTTCTTTGTATTATTCATCACACACTAATTGCCTTAGATACCAAAGTTTCTTCTCTCACTTTAAAAAAGGTACTACAATGGTTGGTTTCCATTTTGGATCGTAATTTTTATTAACATTTTGTAGATTTTGCTTCCAATCTCGCCCAGCACTTATCGGTGTAAGCCCCCAATCTCTGTGGATCTTTGGTTTTTAAGCTCATTTGAGATCTCCATGCAAGTAATGTCAAGTAAGTAAATGTAATTGTAGCAGCATCTATAATGGTTGATGTAATAATTTATTCTCATGAGAGTTATCAGAAGTTAATCATGTGGTATATACTGAATTATTTACACTTAGATTTCAACCACATTTACACCTTTAAAGAATCTCAGTTCTTTCTCAACCTTCTTATTCTTATTCTCTTTTTAAAGCTCTGTATTCTTCCAAGTAATTTTCCAAAATCCAAGATTTATCCTGTCATTTTTCACAACTTAGGCTGTGACATCAGGGATCAACCATCCAGCTCTTTTTTACGGCCTGTGGGGATTAAGTGTCTCTCTCAACACTAAAACAGATGCTGTCTAAGTGTGGTCTGACCAAATTACTGCATTATAACCATAGCTTTCTTCTACTGATTACTAGTGATTTGCCTACATTCTTTACCTGTATAGTTAAGCATTATCCTATAACGACTAGACATGCTGGGCATCAAACTGGCTAGGACTCAACAACACTCACTTACTTTCTTTCCTCTCACACAAACTTACACTTGTCTAAAATAAATTTAATATCCCATCATGTCAGACAGTTGCGCACTGTATAATTGTGTGTCTTCTCAAGCAATTATCGTCCCCTTCCTACTCTGGTTTGGCAGTCAATGGAAGTTTGATTAATTTGCGTGGAGCTCCTGAAAATAAGAAACAGTCCCAAAGCCAATCTATGGGGCATTCAACTCAGCACTTCTACCCCAGTTCCAACTCAATAATAAACAAGGGGCCACTACTTCCAATCCATAAGCAATTTCTTCAATCTATGCACAAATTTCACCTGGCTTTAAGCTTATGCATCCGCAGATCTTTATCAAAGTGCTATCCATAGGCCACTTGGGTATCGCCTTCTCAAATAGTTAAGCAGTTCGGTTAGGCAGAATTCTTAACTCCTGTGCCCAGATTTTATATTCTTTTCTACGTTATCATACAAGCAATCTTCAAGTCTACTCCTAAGGTGTGTGCTGTTTTCTTGCCCCAGCATTGCAGTGAGACTAGTGGGTCTTTGTCACCTTTTAAAACAAAAATAACATGAAGCTCAACTTCTTTTAATCCAGCAGGACAGTCTCAACATATTTCCACTCCCTTTTAATAACCAACTACATATCCAAAATGTGGCTGCACGGTGGCACAGTGGTTATTACTGTTGCCTCTCAGCACCAGAGACCCGGGTTCAATTCCAGCCTTGGATGACTGTGTGGAATTTGCACTTCTTAAAAGATCAACCATGATCTGATTGAATGGTGGAACATGCTCAAAAGGCTGAATAGCCTACTTCTCCTTCTAACTTAACGTCAGCCTACTTGTGACAATAAAGATTATTATAATTCCTATGTTCCTCCCCTAGACTAGATTTCCTCCCACAGTCACAAAGATGGGTAGGCTAGGTGAATTGGTCATGCTAAATTGTGCCTCATCATTCAAATAGGTTGGGGGAGGGTTATGGGGATGGGGCAGGGGAGTGGGGTGTTCTTTCAGATGTTTGTGCAGACTCAATGGGCTGAATGGCCCTCTTCGGCACTGAAGGAATTCTATGTTACTAAAATTTCATTAAGTGCCTCTTAGTACTCGTGTCTGCATTGGTCTCACCCCTACAACCCAAAAAAGATGTGCAGGGTAGGTGAACTGGCCAAGCTGAATTGCCCCTTAATTGGAAAAAAAAAATTGGATACTCTGAACTTATTTTAAAAAGTGCTCTTAGTAAAATAGGGTCATATAATCTAATCATGGATCATCTTATAATTTTCCACCTACTGAAATATCACACTTATGATTGCTTTTATGTTCTTCTGCTCATCAGATATTAACCAAATTTAGAGATGTCTGTACCAAACACACCTGGGAAGAGGTAAATAACCTTCTCCCAACCATACATTCTTCCTACAACATTACTAGCTTGTATACTCAATGCTCAAATAACATGCTGTATTTCTGATATTAATAACATTCAACAAAATTATCTGTTGTAGAAAGATGCGAAAACAGGTACAGGAAACAGACAAAGCAATATCACAAAGCTAATTTTAATGCTCATTCACGGAGAGACATTTAGTTAACTTTAACTGGAAAAAAAATGATGACCATGCCTTTCAGGTCTGGTATAAGTGACAATGCCATCTAGTGGAGGAAGTGGATCATAACCCATCACTGGCTGAGCAGTTACTTCCTGAAAAAGAATGATAAGAATCGCATTTTAATTTGCATATTTATCAAGTGTGGCGCAGTGGTTTGCTGTCCATACAAAAGTACCCATTATTAATTAGCTGACTTGGGGAATGGCAATACAGATGATCTTGCCAATGTTGTTCAAATCCAAAAAAAAGGTAACTGGGGGAGTCAATGACTTTGAAATGCTCTTCACAATAAGCTGATAGCTAACCACCAGTTTTGGTTTCTGGACAACTTAATCAGCGGTGCACAAAATCAATAACTGTCTGCTAATTCACCATTTTGCAAGCTGTGAAGAAACCGCTATCTCTCCCACACACTCCAAACCTGGAAGGTAATTGGAGTTTGACATTTTTATACTCCTTGCTCTAAAGCACCACATGGGGACAGGTAGTATTGAGGAAGCAGGGGGGCTGCAGAAATACTTGGACAGGCTAGGAGAGTGGGCAAAGAAGTGGCAGATGGAATACAATGTGGAAAAGTGTGAGGTTATGCACTTTGGAAGGAGGAATGGAGGCATAGACTATTTTTTAAATGGGGAGATGCTTAAGAAATCAGAAGCACAAAGGGACCTGGGAGCCCTTGGTCACGATTCTCTTAAGGTTCAGTCGGCATTTAGGAAGGCAAATGCAATGTTAGCATTCATGTCGAGAAGGCAAGAGTACAAGAACAGGGATGTATTTCTGAGGCTGTATAAGGTTCTGGTCAGACCCCATTTGGAGTACTGTGAGCAGTTTTGGGCCCGGTATCTAAGGAAGGATATGCTGGCCTTGGAAAAGATCCAGAGGAGTTTCACAAGAATGATCCCTGGAATGAAGAGCTTGTCATATGAGGAACGGTTGGGGACTCTGGGTCTGTACTCGTTGGAGTTTAGAAGGATGAGGGGGGATCTGATTGAAACTTACAGGATACTGCGAGGCCTGGATAGAGTGGACGTGGAGAGGATGTTGCCACTCGTAGGAAAAACTGGAACCAGAGGGCACAATCTCAGACTAAAGGGATGATCCTTTAAAACCGAGATGAGGAGGGATTTCTTCAGCCAGAGGGTGGTGAATCTGTGGAACTCTTTACCGCAGAAGGCTGTGGAGGCTAAATCACTGTCTTTAAAACAAGGCAGGAGAATGGAGATGAGAAAAATATCAGCCATGATTGAAGGCGGAGCAGACTCGATGGGCCGAGTGGCCTAATTCTGCTCCTACGTCTTATGCGCTTACATCCTGGTCAAGCAGTTAGTTTTCTATAAAATTATGAACAGAATGTTACAAGATAATTACTGGTATCAGCTGTACGTTCTAATTTGAGTCAAGAGACACAAAATTCTGTAAGACCACTCGTGTCTACCTACTCTAACTCATTGCACCTGAACATCTCTAAACTTTGAATTCCCTACCTTTAAAATGACTTTCATCTACAATCTGCAGGATTTTGCATTTCCTGACCAAATGCTTTTAAAACCAAAGCTTGGCATCACATATATTTCACTATTTATGACAGACCTATTCTTCCCGCCTACTCTTTTCAATTAGATGGTGCCCTGAAATATGAGCCAATGTTCTTTTATTTTAAATATTTATTATAATGCTATTTTTAACTTATAATAGCTCAAACAAAACAAAGGGTGCTCTTGGTAGTCTACTCATGGGTTGGAGAGTCAAAAACACAATTTAATAAATCAAAGTCCAAACTTTTCAGAGCAAGACAGAATTCATGTAATGTCAATATTACTCACGGGTGGAAGGGTTGCAATAGCTTCCTTTATCTCAGAGAGTATAATGTGGCGATAGATATTCCTCGGAACATTCTGGTACCTAATCCTTCTCCTGGATGAGGAAAAGAAACATCCACAATCTCAGATAAAGATACTGAATCTTCATAATCCAGATTGTAACATGATTAAAGTATGGCCCCATGAAAGGGTAAGCAGTAAAGGTAAGAGAACAGGACTAAGTTGCTTAGCTTATTTTTAAAGAGCTGATATAGGCATGATGGGCAGAATGGCCTCACTCTAAATTACAAAATTCCATGATTCGAAGATGCAGTCCTCTTCTACCACATGAACGCAAGAATTAGAAACAGGCATCTGGCCCCGCAGGCTTGCTCCATTTCAATAAGCTCATGGCTGATCGGAGTATGGCCTTTACTCCACTTTCATGTCTGCCCCCAACAGCCCTTGTCAGTCTAAAATCGAATTAATCCGTCTTGTGGTTCGGAGGCCCCCTGAATATTACAGGAGACTGAAGGGAAACCTATGATATACATCAGTACTTTTTAAATCTAACCTCAGCAGTATTTTTTATTTAAAAATAAAACAAATCTAATGCTGACTCTTACTTGTTAAAAGCAAGATTCAAGTCATGTCCTTATTCTTAAAAGTTAAAATAAAATGCATGCCGGAGTAATTTTTTAATTAATCAACTTACTGTGAAAACATTGGACCCTTAATTAGGACTAGTGCTTCTGGAAGTAGGATGAGGAAAAAAGGCATTCTATGTTGCTGAGTTTCAACAGCTCACTATATTTCTAATGTCTCAAGTTAATTGTACATTTTAAAAGTCAACAGGGGTCTAGGTCTTTCAAAAAAATTCAGTGGGTGATGTTATTTTAGTTAATTAACTTTTTAAAATAAAAATAGCGATAAGTATCATGTTCAAAGACAAAGAAGGGTCTCGAACATGCATACACTGTACATAATAGGGTGGAGTTTTTCCTTTAAATCATTTTTTCTCAGAACATTTTTATTTTCAGGGAACAATTAGGTTGAGGAACTGTCATGATGACATCATGCAGAATGACATTCTAGCAAAAACATTCAGGGAAAACATTTTACATAATATATTAGTGAATAATGTAAGTAGAAAAAGAGCAACTGCAGGGAACATATCCACTTAGCCAACAGAGGAAAAAACTGACCACCGTGATGAGAATGAAAGCTGACCAGTCCACATACATGCCAACCAAAATAAGCTGTATTCGAAAAGACCAAACATAGAATAAGAAAGATAAACAGCAGTGGAAAATGATGCAAGCATTTCTCTGGACATGTACAATTTGTCATGTTTTGACGATGAAAGATAAGGCCTGACAGACAGAGAGAAGAGTATGTTAAATATGATTGAACATCTACACACACAGCTGGGGGCAGATGAGGCAAACGCCCCAAAGGAAAGTGCTAATCAGAGTAAGAACCAGCTGATGTGCTGTGGACAGAATTTACAATAGGCATATTAATCAGAGTTAAGATTTAAAGGGAAATGGCATTCATCTGTCCTGCCAGGGCAAGTCGGAGCATATTTTTGTATTTCTTTATCTCTCATTTATCCACGCTGCTTTACTTACACATGTGAATACTAACATTAATTATTTTCAGAATTACAATATAATTCAAACTCTAGAAAATCAGGGGGCATTAGAACTGGTCTCTCACAGCGTCAGGATCTGAGTTCAACTCCAGTCCCTTGCCTGACTTTGTGGAGCTTGCACGTTCTCCCACTGGCTGTTTGGGTTTCCTCAAGGTTCTCCAGTTTCCTACCATTGTCCAAAAATGTGCAGGTGAGGTTGGGTTATGGGGATAGGGCAGGGAGTGGGCCTAGGTAGGGTGCTCTTTCAGAGGGTCGGGGCAGACTCTATAGGCCGAAAGGCCTCCTTCTGAAAGTAGAAATTCTATGGCTCTACGTGGTGGGGTCCTGTTAGTCAGGTTGGGTTGGGGATAGTCAATTGTATAATTGCCCAGGGGTTAGGCTAGGATCTTTCCATCCAATATTTCCAGGTAAGTAAGGTGCAAGCATTTGAAGTTTCCAACACTAACTCAAGTGCAAAGCCTCTTTTGGAGGGTTTAGGGGAACAGTGAAATTGCACATCGGCAGTTCAAACTTCCCAGGCAATTCCCATTCAGTCAGCTAGGACTTCAGAGGAGTACCGCAGCATATCCTGGGGTGTTTGTCCAATCTCCGAAGATCTTGCCCATAGTTTTATGAAGCACCTACTTGTTCTCAGACTCCTGTACAAGTGGGTCTTTTGCATCTACTCGTCTTAAAACCTCCTTCACGTTCTCTTCCAACCAAGACATGATTCTTGCATCTTTCCAGAGCATCCAGTTTCTTCCAATAAACAGTGCTACTAACTGCTTCAGTGCAATTGGCTGCCTGGAACAGGGGTTGGAGGAGTAGAGGGAGAGAGAGAAATGAAGATCACCAACAACAATATAGAATCATAGAACGCTTACAGCACAGAGGGCGACATTTGGTCTGTCATGTCCGTAATAGCTCTCTGCAAGAGCAACTTAACTAGTCTCACTCCCATGTCCTTTCCCTATAGCCCTGCAAATCTCTTTTCAGCTGCTTAGCTAAAATCTTCTGAAAGCCACGATCAAATCCACCAGAAAGTGCACAGACATCCCAGCAATGAAACCTTGACAGTCACACAACACAAAAAAAATCACAAGCTTCCCACTACAAAAGGCAGAAAAAGCATTGTTGACTTTCTTCATTATTTTAAATAATTACTGATCTTAATTTTAGCTTAGGTTTTGCAACATGCCACTATTAACACAACCTACACAGGACAGATCAAATTGCAGGTTCCCCACAATTAGGTTGGTTCACAATTTATTTTTCAGGTGACAATATTGCTAGGTCCGCTTCAATTTAGTTAATAATAGACAAATATGTAGGAAAATCAATAATGTTTCTAATACTCTCCACTTGCCTGGATGAGTGCAGGTCCAACAACACTCGAAGCTTGACATCATCCAGGACAAAATAGCCCACTTGATTGCTCCCTCTTCCACAAACATTCAAATCCTCCACCACCGACTAGTAGTGGCAACCATGTGTACTATCTACAAGATGCACTGCAGTATCTCGCCAAGGTTCTTTAGACAGCACCTTCCAAAACCACGACCGCCACCATCTGGAGGTTCCATTGCAAGTCACTCACCACCCTGACATGGAAATATATCACCATTCCTTCACTGTCGCTGGGGCAAAATCCTGGACCCACTCTAAAAGCACTGTGGGTGAACCTATACCTCAGGGACTGCAGCTCAAGAAGGCTGCTCACCACCACCTTCTGAAGGGCAACTAGGGATGGGCAATAAATGCTGGCCTAACCAGTGACGCCAATATCCCGTAAATGAATTTTAAAACACCCTCTCTTTTTGTGGATTAAAGTTACACAATTTTCTGTCAAATTAATGGTGAGACTAATGGTGCTCACCATTATTTATGCTCAAATGATTCAGCAGTCGAACCCTTTGGCAGCAAAGGAAGAAGCATTTTCTTAAACTCGATACAAGTTGTACTGTCCCATTTTCAGCTTTATGTAAACAGCACCTCTGTCTGCCTCACTGGTGAAATGCATTGAATGAGATGTTGTATATGCATAATAGATACAAACTAATTTCTCCACATAAAAGTTATGCCTCACACATTTCAGTCTAAGGACACTATAAACAACGTGACACGTGTTGATTACCACCAGTCAATCTATTTGGTACGGAAAACGAACAAACTGCAGTCTCATTTCTTCAGGTTGTACTTGCTATTTTGAAGATTTTTTTCAACTTTTTGCTTTCTTTCTCCTAATTCAATCTTTCTTTCCTCTACTTCATTTTTTCCCCCCGCTTTGATATTGAAATCACACAATCTAATTTATATTTCCTTCTTCATCCTTGCGGTTTTAATTTCACAGTCCTTTACTCTGAATGATTAAGATACAGTTGCTTGCCCTGATGGCCTTTTCCTTCACTGCATCATCAGCTCACACTTTCACCAACATATACAATTAAATTTTACTTTAGCTTTCAGCAAGGAAGTCTAGTACTTTTATGATGCCCTACCACAGCAAATTATGACTCATTATTAAGTGCTTTACACAGATGTATACCATGCACTGCAAAGAAATAGGCCATTCGGCCAACCTTTATGCTGCACACAAGCTTCCAATCAAACTCCTTTGTTTAATGTACCCTTCTGTTCCTTTCTCTCTCATGCCTATTGAGCTTTCCATGCTGGTCACCTCAACAATTCCTTGATATAGCAAGTCCTTAATCCTGACCACTCTTTCAGCAAATAAGTTTTTCCTGAGTTTCCCATTTAATGCATTTTATCACTCCAAATTTTGGCCTCCATCTATCTTATCAAAGCATTTCATAACCTTGGAAACCACTATTAGATGACCCTGAACTTAAGTCTTTTCTTGTCTGGGGAATGAGACACAATCCTGTTCAATCCTTCCCAATAGTATAATCTTTCAGTTCTGGAATCATTTTAAAGCTTCTTTGCATTTTCATCAGTACCAATACATCATTTATTTAATTTGGAGACCAGAACTGTACTCATTACTCCAAGTCTGGTCTAACCAAGGTTCAAGACAAGCTTTTTTAAAATTCCCTGTTTTTCAATTCTATCCCTCTAGAAACAAATCCCAGTGTTTTGGTTGCTGTTTTTTTTAAAAGTCTAAGCTTATTCACCTACTTTGTTTCTTTTAGGGATTGTTTCTGCACTCCTAGAACCCTCTGTGCCGCTATCCCATTTGGACACTTATTTTCCAAGGGCCTCCTTATTCTTCTAACTCAAATTGTACCCTTTATACTTATGTATTTTGAAGTTCATTTACCAATTACATGCCCATTCTACATGTTTATTATGTCTTCCTGTAATTTATCACGGACCTCTTCTATAACACCTCCACCCTCAATTTGGTTTGGCCCGTAAATGTTGAAATTGTACATTAAAGTCCAGTTTTGTTAATACCGCATCTTCATTTCAGTTTAATATTTTAAATTCTTGTTTACTTAGACTTGCCATTTTTCTTTAAACTCAAACAATGTTTCACTATCGCTAAACAATTATTTTTACCCTGACTAAATAAAGTTAACTCTGCATACACGGTAGATCATAAAATCTGGGAGTCAATGCTTTTTATAATCAGGACCACAATATCAAGCAAAGGCTTATCTGTTATTATCTAAATTCCAGCAATTTGTGTGCAAGAAAAATTGAGTGGGCAGGAAATAGACTCCAACTCATGTTGTGGACCATAAAATGCCCTTCAGTAAAATCTGGACGTATACATGTTTGACTTCTGCTTTGCTTGAAGTTTTCGTTTTAGCTATGAAGATTTTGCATTTCTTCTGTAGAAGAAATCTCTGGAACAAATTCACGTACTGTCAAATGTGATGTGTTGGTGGGTAGTTGGTCCCCTTAAAGTATGCATACATGAGACGATTAGAAGATGGCAGAAAGATCTTTTCAATCAATTTTACTTTGATGTAGTGAGTTTGGGGATTAAGGACAATATGTATGTTTGTGCAGATACACAGGATAGTGAGCTGGAGTTGTAGTTGCAGTCTCCACTGCTAGCAGGTTTCCATGTTCAAACTTCTGATCAAAGGCAATTCTATTCAGGCCATTAATTCACTTGCATAGAATTTATTATTTGGCACCTGCAGAATGTTGCCCTTCAGTAAATTACTCAAGCAGTTTCTTTCATGTCACATACCTTATTTGTACCTCCAATCCAAAATAGTTGTGAGACAACACAGCCTGGTCTGCCTGCACACCACACAGATCCAGCAATGGCATTAATACTGGAAAGGAATACAAACAATAGCTCAATGCTTTTTACACGGCATTATTTAATGGGACGATTTCTGGGCACGCTTCTTTCAGTTAATAGCTGTTCCAAGAAAAATGTAGCCCCCTTTTTCCATTATGGCAATTTATTCCTCACCCATCACAAGAGAATGAATATAAATTTAATTCGAAAATGAGCTGTTGTACGTAGGCCAAAGAACCAGTACTTAATGAAGAAATTAAATTTAAAGTCCATATACAGTTGGTACAAATAGAATGTTTGTAAGGTTATGCTTTGGAACACACTAATTTAAGATAAATGAAGAATGAAAGGGGTCATGTGACCTGCTCCGAATTTGCATCAACAGGCTTGGATGGCTTGGTTGTTAAAGGTTAACGGGAGACTCAAGTTGGTTTGCTGGGAAGATGTTCACACCTACAGACAATAGTAGAAGCATGCATGTTGATAATGGGCAGACTGTTAGTCTCATTGGTTTTATAAACAGTTAGGTTTTAAACTAATTTCAAGATAGAATGGAATTGGGAGTCTAAAGGATAGTTTATTAACATTTCTACCTGGATACATGACCCACGATTCATGTTGCCGTGGAGATATTTAGCAAGGGGAACAAGCCTTAGTAAGCTATTGTAGTATTAATAAGTCATTGTAATATTAGTGTTTTCTAAGATACCGCTGAACCAGACAGTAAAAGGTCAGTCTGCAAGAATCAGACAGCACAAGAGAGAGAGAGAGAGAGCAGAGAGATAAGGGCAGCCAGTTTCTATTGTTTAGCATGCAGAATGCGGGTGTGTTACACTCTAATTTAAGAGACAAAACACAAGGATTTAAACAAGGCTGGAAGTTTTGCTTAGCTTTGGCAAGAGGAATGAATTTCCAAGGCAACCTTCACCATTAAAGTCTGTTTGGAAATAAGTTATCCAGCTAGAAAAGAAAAAACGGGAGCTACCAGGATTAGTTCCCGTGTCCACTTAAGGGACAGAGTAAAGTATACCCATGGTGGGGGATTTTGGGCCATTTTAAACAATAAGTGATGACTTTTCCCCTGTAGTTTAGAGTGTAGGCTGCTTAGGTTATGTTTAGACAATGATGCTTTTAGTTTGTTTGTTACAGTAAAGTCTTAAAATGTTTAACCTTATCTTGTGACCCTTTCAGTCAGTCAGTAGAGATTCTAATATCTTACGTTATCGGTCTCTACAGGTATTGTAACATTAGCTTAATTTAAACTATAGTACAGGCTTTAATTGAAAAGATATTCATTGCTCTCAGTTTTCATATACAGGTACAGGTTTTTTGCCTTTCTTAATCTGTTATTTTCCAAAGCCATCAGTAGTTCTGATCGTATTAGAGACCAAAGGCCCGTTCAAAGCTGATCAAACGAAAGTCTGTGCTTTCACCCAGTTCCCTTCATTTCTAACTCGCACAATTTGTGGATGCAAATTTTGTGTCTCTCAATCAAACATGAACGAGACCTCCTCTGCAAAACTAGCCAGCTGATTATCAGACTAAATAAGCACTGAAAACACCAAAAGACTCAAATTTGGAATAAGTTAATATATTTTGCATTAATAGACATATCATTTGAACCTTATAATATCAATGGGGTGAGATCGCTTCAACAAATTCCAATTTTCACACAGTCAGTTTGCAACTTTTTAACATAAAACCAAATTACTGCGGATGCTGGAATCAAAAACAAAAACATAAAATACTGGACAATCGTAGCAGGTCTGACAGCATCTGTGGAGAGAGAAGGGGGGCTAACATTGAGTCTGGATAACTGTCAAAGCTGGAGAGAACTGGAAATAGGGTCAGATTTATACTGTTGTGGAGGGGTGTGAAGCAGTGGGGCTGGATAGGGGGCCAGTGACAGCATAGATGTCATGAAAATAAAGGCAAAAGGAATGTAAATGGGGGTGATTAAAGTTAAGAAGGATGCTGATGGTGGCACAAAGAGTTTAGAATGTGTTAATGGCAGAACAAAGGTGAGCAGTGTGTCAAAGGACAGCTGGGAACAAAGAAGATATGGCTTAAGTGGGGTAGGGGAGGGGACAATGGTGAGGGAAAAACAGATCAATTGGAAGAAATGAAAATAAATTGATAGAAATAAAAATGGGCTGAAGGTGGAGGAGAGAGTTCACAATCGGAAATTGCTGAACTCAATGTTAAGTCCAGAAGGCTGTTTCATGCCTAATCGGAAGATGAGGTGTTGTTCCTCCAGTTTGAGCTGGAACATTTCAGCAGGCAAAGGATGGACATGTGGACATGAGAGCAGAATGGCGAGTTGGAATGGCAAGCGACAGGAATGTCTGGGTCCTGCTTGTGGATGGACCAAAGGTGTTCTGCAAAGCGGTCACCCAGTCTGCGTATAGTCTCGCCAATATAGAGTAGACAGCATTGGGAGCAGCAAATGCAATAGACCAGATTGAAGGAGGTGCATGTGAAGCGCTGCCTCACTTGAAGAGAGTGGTTTAGCCTGAGATGGTGACCAGGGAGGAGGCAAAGGGGCAGGTGTTACACCTTCTGCGATTGCATGGGAAGGTGCCGTGGGAAGAGGGTGAGGTGTTGATGGAGGAGTAGACCAGGGTATCCTGGAGGCAACGGTGCCGGAGAAATGCTGACAGGGGGAGTGAGGGGAAGATGTGTTTGGTGGTGGCATCATGCTGGTTGGAGGAACTGGCAGAGGATGATTCTTTGAATGCGGAGGTTGATGGGGTGGAAAGTGAGGGCAAGGGAGACCATATCTTGTTCTGGGAGGGAGGGGAAGGGGTGAGAGCAGAGGTACAGGAGATGGGACAGGCACGGTTGAGAGTCCTGTCGGCCAGTGGGTGGGAAAGCACAATTAAGGAAGAATGAAGACATGTCAGCAGCACCATTTTTGAATATGGCATCATGGGAACAAATGCAAAGGAGACAAAGGAACTGAGAGAATGGGATGGAGACCTTACAGGATGTGGGGTGTGAAGGGCTGCAGTCGAGGTAGTTGGGGGAGTCAGTGGGTTTGTAATGTATCCACAGAAATTAGAATAGAAAGATCAAGGAAGTGTCGGAGATAGACCATGTGAAGGTGATAGAGGGGTGGAAATTGGAAGCAAAATTAATAAATCCAGTCCAAAATTTTCTGCTTTTGTTGCATCTTTTTAATGTTGTCACCTCTCATTAGTGTTCAGATTTAGCCAGCAATGCCATTCCTCTGGCTGATTGTGAAACAGCCAAGAAAGCCTGCTGGCCCTGTAACACAGCTGAGCATCTGTTTACCTCAAACCAAGGCACATCTGGATGGCATAATAATTTAATGTATTGCAATTCTAACATGCACTTTTCCAGAGCATATTTGTGCCTGCAATTTCAATCATGATTTCTTACTAAGGTGCCGAACAGAGACCTGGGCACTTCATAGAATTTACAGTGCAGAAGGAGGCCATTCGGCCCATCGAGTCTGCACCAGCTCTTGGAAAGAGCACCCTACCCAAGGTCAACACCTCCACCCTATCCCCACAACCCAGCAACCCCACCCAACGCTAAGGGCAATTTTGGCCACTAAGGGCAATTTATCACGGCCAATCCACCTAACCTGCACATCTTTGGACTGTGGGAGGAAACCGGAGCACCCGGAGGAAACACACGCACACACGGGGAGGACGTGCAGACTCCGCACAGACAGTGACCCAAGCCGGAATCGAACCTGGGACCCTGGAGCTGTGAAGCAATTGTGCTATCCACAATGTTACCATGCTGCCCTTCTATCACAAGCTGTCAGAAAATCTGAGGTTTAATCACTTCAGGTTCCCTAAAGTGCTTAGGGACATTAGAAAAGTCCAGGAAGTCTCCAGCTGCTTTCACACTCAGGCAGAAGGAAATAAGGGGAAGCATTCCCTCCATACTATCCATCAAATGAAGCAACATGTTTTACTGACGCAGGAGGAAATATTGCATTGTGCAACAATTTTTAAAAATTTACCACCAAAGAAAATCACAGAACTATCAAACTGTAGAGCTCAAGTTTCAAAATAATTCTTTTTTAAAAAGGTTGAAGATCAATTTAACAAGAAACCGCATATTCCCATTTATTAATTCACACAATGCTAGCAATATGCATTGCATAAAATAATTCCTGCCAGATATGTTCTCATGTTGACGTTGTGCCAGGTTTTATACATGCCCAGTACAAATCTTTCTGCTCACCACTTAAAGGACCAATTTTGAAAGTGACCCGAATTACTTCTGCAGTTTGTCATGTATCTTCCTTTTGTTTCTTAAATAGTGACCACATACAAGATAATTATTTTACAGTTTCTAAACAAGAAAAATAAAAAACACCCTCCTTAATGCAAGTGCTTTCTTTAACTGTCAATACATGCTTCATTTTCCTATTGGTTGGGTAACAGCAAATTTATGAAAATTATGGCAGAGAGGATTGCCACTGAACATGTTCTGAAGGGGACATCTTTAATATATAGCCATAGAAATTTTCAGCTTAAGCACAAGGTCAACACTTGACAACTTACCACTTGGAAACACAATGAGAGCATTTTGTATCAGACGCTTAGCTCGTTCCTGCTTTTGAGTGCGCTCAGTATCTGACACATCTTCTCGTTGACTAAGATGGTAATAAGCCAGTGGAACGGAGAAGGCAAAGTTAGGGAGCTGAGACAGATTCAAATGGAACTGAGGCACAGAAAAAATGAATACGGTATTACTGATAAAGCAAGACCAAACATGATAAAAAAACTACTCAATAACATTAAAACAGCTACAATTCAATATTGATAAAGCTTACTTTGAAAGGTATTTTTCCATTTTCAGAAAAATTAACTTGCTGGGAATCACATTATATTCACAGAAGGGATAAATTATTTATGTATTCATATTTTCACTGCATTAAACCAGGACAAAAATTGAATTTTATTTGTCGTGTAATCACTTGCATTCAACTTTAAGGAAGACAATGGACTATATGCTCAAAGTCCTCTAATAGCTCTGCTGCTGCATATATTGACTAGCAGTGAGTGACTCACACCCTCAAGAACAAGATGTAGAGCTTTCAGTTTCCATTCACCAATACTAACAAAAGATTACAATACCTGGGCGCAAGTTAAATCAGCAACAAAATATACCAGCTTGTTTTAGTTTCAGTGTTGCATTTAGGACACTGTTGTAGTCAGTGCAAAACTAAAGCCTTCATCTGTTTAGTACCACATTTCCCAAAATACCTCAGCTCCTGAGCTAGGATTGGGATGAAGGACTGAGAAGAGAAAATGTTAGCCAATTTTCCCATTCCGAATTCTAACAAGTCCGATGGGGTGATGACAGCGTCAAATATGGCTGTAATGTCCCATTGTGATACGAGCGCAGGAATAGCTGAACTTTTGTGAACTCTAGCACTACTCCTGTAATCCTTTCATTTATTGTGCTCACAGAGTTTGTGCTTAGCTAATCAGTGTGAGAACTCCATATTATGGCCCTGAAAGATTTCTGCTAAACGTTGGGGACAAAATGCAGAGAAATATTAAGAAAATCGTGTTGAACAAAAGAGCAGTCAGAAGTAACTAGGTGGAGCCGACTCTTCAACATGGCAACTTAGTGAGCGATCAGGCATTCGAACTGGCACTTACAAAAGGCATTACAACTGATAACTGCCAATATTATTAAAGTTATTAATGAGAAATTTGGTCTGTTGGCACAAAATATTAGTGCTTATACTATAGAGCTGCAGAATACGAGTAGGAGGCCTGACGAAGCAGAGGAGAGAATTAGCACTGTCGAAAATACAACTTCTAAGATACATTCCTTGGAAAAGCAGCAGTGTGGTACGTCAGAGCTCCTTGACGACATGGAAAACCGAGGCCGGAGGAAGAATGTCCGGATTTGTCAATTTAGAAACAAAAGGTGGGCACATTAAGTTAGAAAGGGCATATCACATCCCATCTAAGGCTTTGGGATAACGAATGACGCCAGCCCGTAATAATCCATTATCATTACTTCAGGGATCGCCAATGAGTATTGGAGGCAACTAGACACAATGGAACCTTACTCTATGATGGAGCACGGTCTCTTTTTTCAAGATTTCTCAGAGGTGATACATCAGAGACGCATGGGGTTTGAGGGAGCTAGAAGGTGCCTGAAGGCCATTGGAGTGCAATATGTCCTAATGTATCCTGCTACACTAAGGGTGACATCCGACAACTCAAGAAAGGTAATGTTCGACAATCCAGCTAAAGCCTTGGCTTTTATGAACACCATGGAAGGCAATAATTTAGAGGGACAGACTGCAGTTTACTGTATAATCTGGACTCTATCACCTGACATTATAATTCCTTCCAGATTCTGTACTGGTATTTTCTATTCTCACAGGGATGATAAGAGCAAGAGCAAACTAGAACATAATAAATAATTAATCCACACCCAAACCCCCCTGCCCTTTACCACCCCCATCCTGCCTTCCCCATTTTAACACCCCCCCATCCATTTTAACACCCCCCATTCTCTACCCCTTCAAAAAACCTACTCATCCTAGCCACCATCATATGCGCCCTGTGAACTACTTTGAACTGGATAAGGCTAAGCCCTCCGAAGAAGGCGCATTCACTCTCCTCAGGGCCTCCTCCCACATCCCGGCCTCCAGCTCTCTTTCCCCTCCCACATCCCGGCCTCCAGCTTTCTCTCCCCTCCCCCCCCCCCCAACAAGCTCCTCCTCCCATTTCCATTTTGGCTTCTCCCATCGGGGCTCCCTCCCAGTCCATTAGCTGCTTATAAATATCAGACACCTTGCCCTCACCCACTCCCTCCCTGGAGAGCACCTTATTCTGCAACCCCAAGGGTGGCAGCCCAGGAGAGGACAGCACCCGCTTCCTCACAAAGTCCAGAACCTGCAAATATCTAAATCTATTCCTGCTGGGCAAGACATATTCATCCTCCAGGTCCTCTAAAGTCGTAAAGCTGCTCCCTACATACAGGTCCCCGAACCGCTCAATCCTGCCTGTCGCCACCTCCGCAACCTTGTGTCCAGACCCCAGTGAAAATCTGTGGTTGTCACAAATTGGTGCCAGAACAAGGCACCTTCCACCCTCAGATGCTGCTTTCATTGTTCCCACACGCACAAGGCCGCCACCACCTCTTGACTTGTGGAGTGACTGGCTGGCAAGAACAGCAGAGGCCCAGTCAATAATGCCCCTAAACTTAAGAGGGCGCCTCCATCCGCCCAACACTAACCTCTCCCCCACTACCCACTTCCTAACCTCACTGCCTGCACCCGCCCCGTCAGCGACAATGGCAACACATCCCACCTTTTTAAATCCCCCTTCATCTGCTCCACCAACCGAGCCAGATTCATCTTATACAGCTGCACCCATCCCCATGCCACCTGGATGCCCAAGTACCTGAAACTCATCCCACCACCTTGAATGGCAGCTCTCCCAACTTCCTCTCCTGCCCCCTGGCCTCGATAAGAAATACCTCGCTCTTCCCCATGTTCAGCTTGTATCCAGAAAACCGGCCAAAATCCTCCAAAATGCTCATTCCACCAATGTTCCCCAGTGGATCCGAGATATACAGCAACAGGTCGCCTGCATACAACTAGACCACCCCCCCCCAAAAAAAAGCAAAGGGGAGAGCGGGCACACCCTGCAACCCAAAATACTCCGAGCTCACCCGGTTAGTCCACACGCTTGCTACCAGCGTCCTATACATCAGCCGGGCTCAATCCACAAACCCCTGCTCGAACCCAAACCGTCCTAGCACCTATCACAGATACTCCCACTCCACCCGATCAAAAGCCTTCTCTGCATTCATTGCCAATTGCCACCTCCACATCCTGCCACTCCGGGGGTATCATAATCACATTAAGTAACCTCCGCACATTCACCGACAACTGCCTCCCCTTCACAAACCCTGTCTGATCTTCGTCTGTCACCCCCGGTACACAGTCTTCAATACGTGAGGTCAGAATCTTCGACAGCAACTTGCCATCCACATTTAATAACGATATTGGGCGATAGGACCCACAGTGTTCTGGATGTTTATCTTTCTTCATTATCAGAGAAATAGACGCCTGCGATAGCATGGGTGGGGTGGAGAGAGAGCTCCCCCCTTTCCCTAGTCTCATTATACACCCTCACCAGCAAGAGGCCCCAGGTCCCCACCAAATGTTTTATAAAGCTCCACCGGGAACTTGACTGCCTGCATCGCCCCCATAATCTCCATCACGTCCACCAACCCAATGGGGGATCTGAGGCCCTCCACCAGTTCCCTCTCCACCTTGGGAAACCCCAACACCCAGCCAGGGACTCCGATTCATATAGCCTCCTGTAGAACACCTCAAATACCCCATTCACCGCCACCGGATCCAGTACCACCTTTCCCATCCCGTCCTTCATTCTTCCAATCTCGCCACCTCCTGCTTCCTAAGTTGTTGGGCCAGCATCCTACTCTCCTTCTCCCCATACTCATACACTGCCCCTCTGGCCCTCCACAACTGCCCTACTGCCTTCCCCATGGGCACCAGACCAAACTACACCTGGAGCTTCTGCCTCTCCCTCAGCAACCTTGCCACTTGGGCCTCAGAGTACCTCCTGTCCACACACAAAACTCTTCCACCAGCCTTGCCATCTCTGCACGTTCCTCCTTTTCCCTGTGCGGCAGGATCAAAATGAACTCCCCCCATATCACTGCCTTGAGCGCCTCGCATAGCATGGCAGCCGAAACCTCCCCATATCGTTACGCTCCACATACCCCAGGATAGCAGTCCTCACCTGCTCGCACATCTCCTCATTCGCTAATAACCGCATATCCAGCTTCCACTAGCCTGAGCCCCCGGGTCCACTTGCAGATTCACCCAGTTTGGCGCATGGTCTAAGACCACGATCGCCAAGTACCCCGAGTCGCCAACCCCGCCAGCAACATCTTGTCCACCACAAAGAAATCAATCCAGGAATGCACCCAGTGCACATGGGAAACGCAAGAAAACTCCTTCAGCATCAGCCTCCCAAACTTCCACGGGTCCACCTGCTTGTTTATCAGCACTGCCACCCCCCTCATCTTCATGTCCAACCCCGAATGAAAGACCTGCCCTACCCAGCCTTGTCTGATCTCCGATCTTTAGATGTGTCTCTTGTAATAAAGCCACGTCCACCTTCAAACTCCTCAGGTGCACGAACACACGCAATCGTTTGACTGGCCCATTTAGCCCTCTCACGTTCCATGTGACCAGTCTGGTTGGGGGGGTACCCCGCACCTTCTCCCTTGTCGATCAACCATGTCCTTTTTCAGGCCAGCCCCCGGCCTGTGTCACACGACCCTCCAGGCCCACCCTCATCACTCCTTTTCTTGCTGCGCCACAACAGCCACACCGTAGTCTCCCAAACTTCACCCACTTCTGAAAGCGGGCAGCCTTAACCCAGTTAATCCTGGCCCTCCTCTTCGCCAGGTCCCCACCGAGGTACACCCGTAGCTAGTTCCCTTCCCAGGCTCACCTCCTCGTCTGCCACGCCAAACTCAAAATCCTCTCTTTATCCAGGAACCGGTGGAGCTGCACCACCATCGCCCTCTGCGGCTTCCTCACCAGCACCGTGCACGCTCGGTCAACCTCCAAGGGCAGGTCGAAGGCCCTCTCCCCCATCAACCTCTCCAGCATCTTCGCTACATACATGCCAGCATCTACTCCCCCAATGTCTTCAGACATCCCCACAATTCGCAAATTCTGTCTCTGGAGCGATTCTCCAGGTCCTCCACCTTCTCCTTCAACTGCTTCTGGGTCTCCTCCGTCACACACATCTCGGCCACCAACGAGGCGAGCTGCTCCTCATGCTTCCCCCACCATTCTCCATCCCTCTCTACGTCTCCTCCATTCTCTAAATCGCCTGGCCCGGGGACTCCAGCCTCTTCTCCACATGATCAATCCCTGCTTTGAACGGCTCTACCGCCCTGACCCAGGTCCTCCTGGGCTTCTCTCCTCTGCTGGCAGAACTTCTCATTCAAGAAGTACACCAGTTGCTCCATCGACCACTGGGAGAGCAGGACAGGCCCTTTACCCTCCTCCACCTTGGCCTGTGGAGCACGAAGATTCTTCTGCTCCACCTGCTCCCTTCTTTTCGACTAACTTCTGGTCCTGGATCCATCCACCCACCACACCAGTGGAGTCACCCACCTAGTTACTTGGACTTTCAAGGACTTAACTCCCCAGTGAAAAGATCCAGAGCGTTCGCGCATCTGAAAAGTCTGAGGGCCGATGTTATCTTCCTCCCATGAGACACACCTGAGGGAGAAGGACAAACTGTAGGCAAGGAAGAACTGGGTGGGTCAGACGTACCAATCATATTACGGGACGAGGGCTAGGGGGGTGGCAATATTACTGAACAAGAGGACAGACTTCACGGCGACAAAGACTGTTACGGACCCGGGGGCGAGGGCGGTTGGTCACGGTTAATGGTGTCCGGGATGGGGCACCGGTGGTCCAGGCAAACGTGCACCCCCAAGTGGGACAACATGAATTTCATAAAGAAAGCCATGGCAGTAATCCCCAACATAGACACGCACTGACTCATCATGGAAGGGACTTGAACTGTGTATAGGGCCCACGGACAGATAGTTTGAATCTAACAAATATGGCAAGGGAATCGAACACCTTCAAGGACCAGATGGGGGTAGTACACCCTTGGGAGGTTTACCCATCCAGGGGAGAGAGTGTTGTTCTTTTCCCAGGTCCAAAGGGTCTACTCGAGGATCAACTTATTTATTGAAGGAAAGCTGTGCTGCCAGGGATAATGGGAGCGGAAGTTCCAACCATGCTCCACAGTACGTGGATGTGAGGTTGGAGAGGGCTGGGCAAAAATCCCCCATAGGGGCTAGACACGGCCCTCCTCGCCGACAAGACAGTTTGCGATGGTATCACAGGCCATGGATGGATATGTAACAAACAACCAGAATGGGAGATCTCACCCTCCACATTCTGGGAGACGTTGGAGGCGGTGATTGGGGGGCGGGGGGGGGGGGGGAAATTACTGCATTCAAGACATGTAAAGACAGGGAGGAGTGGGTGGCCAAGCAACAGCTAGTTGGTCAACTCCATACTGGAGGTGGGTCTTCGCTACTGCATAGCCCCAACCATGGAGAGGAAAAAATTGCAAATGTACTTCAAACTGTTCTCCATCAGGAAAGCAGTTTGCTAGCTCCGCCAGAACATGGCTCACCATGGGGCAGCACGGTAGCCTTGTGGATAGCACAATTGCTTCACAGCGCCAGGGTCCCAGGTTCGATTCTGGCTTGGGTCACTGTCTGTGCGGAGTCTGCACATCCTCCCCGTGTGTGCGTGGGTTTCCTCCGGGTGCTCCGGTTTCCTCCCACAGTCCAAAGATGTGCAGGTTAGGTGGATTGGCCATGATAAATTGCCCTTAGTGTCCAAAATTGCCCTTAGTGGTGGGTGGGGTTACTGGGTTATGGGGATAGGGTGGCGGTGTTGACCTTGGGTAGGGTGCTCTTTCCAAGAGCCGGTGCAGACTCGATGGGCTGAATGGCCTCCTTCTGCACTGTAAATTCTACGTTCTATGTTCACCAGCTGAGAAAGCAAGCAGCCACAAGGGAAACAGCTCAGGTTAAAGACAGAAGCAGCAGGCTAGTCGCTGCGCCAGAAAAGATCAACAACCTCCGTCGCAACTTCCTACCGAGGGCTGTATACCCCGGAGGGGAACTCGAAGAGTAAGCAGTTCCCCAATGGACTGGACATGCCGGATGTGGGAAAGATAAGAAACGGGGTCTGGAAGCACTAAGAACTGGGGGAAGTCAGAGACTATTAAGTCCGTGCAGGCGGGGAAGGCAGCGGGGCCGGCTGGATTCCCGGCAGACTTCTACAAAATATTTGTGCCAGCACTGGCCCCGCACTTGCAGAAGATGTTCACAGACTCTCTAGTAAGGGGCACCCTGCCACCAACACTGGCACAAGCCTCAATATCGCTAATACACAAAAAGGACAAAGATCCAAACGAGTGCACGTCCTTGTGCACAGTGGTTAGCACAGTTGCTTCACAGCTCCAGGGTCACAGGTTTGATTCTCGGCCTGGGTCACTGTCTGTGCAGAGTCTGCATGTTCTCCCCATGTCTGCGTGGGTTTCCTCTGGGTGCTCTGCTTTCCTCCCACAGTCCAAAGATGTGCAAGTTAGGTGGATTGGCCGTGCTAAATTGCCCTTAGTGTCCAAAAAAGGTTAGATGGGGTTACTGGGATATGGTGGAGGTGTGGGCTTAATTGGGGTGCCCTTTCCAAGGGCTGGTGCAGACGCGATGGGCCGAATGGCCTCTTTCTGCACTGCAAATTCTATGATTCTACAGGGCCATCTCACTAATCAACGCGGACGCAAAGATCCTCGCAAGGCGGCTGGAGAGTTGCATGCCAGAGGTAGCCACGAAAGACCAGACGGGCTTTTGTCAAGAGCAGGCAGCTAACATCAAACATCAGGTGCGTGCTGAACATGATAATGACCCCACCCAGGGAGAGAACATCAGAAGTGGGAACCTGACGAGTCTGGTGGAGGAACTAAAAAAGGACCTGCAACTTGCACTCTCCCTCACAGGGAGAATGCAGATGATCAAAATGAACGCGCTGCCAGGTTCCTCTTCCTGTTCAGATCCCTCCCAATCTACATCCCCAAGGCCTACAGGAAACAAGCCGAGATACATTCAGGTCACAATCTTCCTCCGCAAAGAAACAACGACGCACCCCCAGAGACTAGGACACTCAATAGTAAAAGAACTGTTGGATGCAGGCGACCTAGGGAAGGGAAACTGTGGGGACATGTACAGGTGACTGTTGGAGGAGGTATACTTCCCCCTGGTCGAGACAAGGAAAGAATGGGAGGAACCAGGCATGGAGCTAGGGGGGAGGACTCTGGATCGAAGCACTGCACTGGGTGAACTTCACCTCCAAGTGCACAAGGAAGAGGCTAACAGAGCTAAAGGTGTTACACAGAGCGCACCTAACCAGAACGTGAATGAGTGGGTTCTTCCGGAGGTGGAAGACAAATGCGAAGGGTGCCAGGAAGGCTCGGACAACCACATCCAGACTTGACGGGTACTGGACGACCGTTTTGAGGCCATGTTCAGGATTGTGGGAGTGAGAGTGGAGCCATGCCGAAAAGTGGCAATCTTAGGGATATTAGATCAGCCAGAACTCTTCATGCAGAGGGGGGCCGACACGCTGGACATTGCCTCCCTGATCGCCCACCAGAGAATCCTGCGCAGCTGGCGATCGTCAACAGCACCCGAGGCTGCAAATTGGCTGTTCAACCTGGTAAAATTTCTCAGGCTAGAGAAAATAAAATTTGACATCCGTGGGTCAGAAGACAGCTTCCACATTCACCAACTTGTTTCGAGACCTGCTCAGAAGTGAGGAGGAGGAGGAAGGGGGGGGGGGGTGGAGTGGAGAGAGAGAGAGAGAGAGAGAGAGAGAGAGAGAAATTAGGAGACATGGGTGAGCCATGGGACAGAGAGGGAAAGGAAAGAGGGGTGGGGGGGGGGGCAAAGATACGCAACAAGAACACGAGGTACAAGCAGGAGGGACAAAGCAGCAGGAGACTGGTTCAGGGGCAAGCTAAGGCCCAAACCAAACTGTAAATAAGCACTTGTAAATACATGCTTTGGCCATATTCAGGAATGTAAAATATGTATGCCGACTAAAGGGGGGGTGACAGCCACAGTGTAGTGAAGAAACTTGCTTATGAATATACGTGTTGGTTTTTGGTGCAGTTTTGTCATTTATAAATTGTTGGAATTATAAAAATGAAAACTCAAAAAATATTTTTTAAAAGCTATACGAGTTTAGAAATAACGAGTAGGTATTTGGGTTTCCTTACTAAGAAGGTGGGCACTAGGGCTATTTTTTCCATGGGTAATAGGATGATTAAGATGGAGGATATTAGGAATTTAAAAGCTTCTATGCCAATTTATATAAAACAGGTCAGTAGGGGTGAGTACATATAGAGTGTTTATTTCTCTTCTGTAAACTCCCAACAAACTGAGGCCTAAAGATCAACCTCAATGCTCCCATTTTTCAGGGGGATGGGGGATGGGGGGGGGGGGGGGGGGAGGAGAGAGAGAGCGTGGTATTTGCCTTGAGGAATCTTCAGCTTGATAAGGCTCTGGAGTATGATGGTTTTGGGAGTGAATTTCATAAGGAATTTAAAGACTTGGCTAATTGATTATACATACCAGTCAGAGAATCTATCATTCGAAGAAGGTCTGCTGATTTGGGAAGCAAATACAGAACGGCACAGTAGCTTCACAGTGCCAGGGACTGGGTTCGGTTTGCAGCTTAGGTCAGTGTCTGTGCGGAGTCTGCACCTTGTCCCTGTGTCTGTGTGCGTTTCCTCTGGGTGCTCCAGTTTCCTCCCACAAGTCCCGAAAGACATGCTGTTCGGTGGATTGGACATTCTGAATTCTTCCTCGGTGTACCCAAACAGGCACCGGGGTGTGGCGACTAGAGAATTTTCACAGTAACTTCATTGCAGTGTTAATGTAAGCCGACTTGTGACACTAATAAAGATTATTATTTTGAAGGCAGGCAAGAACCCGTAGGAATGTGCATTCCACAGGCCGATTTCATTCTTGAACATAATTTGAAATTATCTAAAATACTGACATTGCGTCTAGAAACTCGATTATCAGGGGTGATCAGACTGGATTCATAAGGGCCGAAATTCATGCAACTACGTTAGGAGATTATTAAATATTATTCAGGTCATCCAAAAGCAGGCGATAGTCAGCTTAGTGATCTCATTAGACACAGAGAAAGCTTTTGACAGGGTGGAGTGGAATTATTTATTCTACACACTATAGAACTTTGGGGTAGGTGGGGAGTTTGTTAAGTGAATACAAATGCTTTATAAAAATCCTCTGGCAGCAGCTCTTACTAACAGTTATAGATTTTAGTCTTCAGCGAGGGACTAGGCAGGGTTGCCCGTTATCACGGTTATTGTTTTCAATAGCTACTGAACCCCTGACAGAGGCAATTAGTCAAAATCTTGGTGTTTGGGTTGTTTAGTGGTGGGATGCACCATAAGATCACGTTACACACAGATGATGTGTTGCTTTTGTGTCCAAGTTTTATGTCCTGCTACTATTGATATTGTTGGTAGGCCTGGCTCCTCCTCAGGTGACAAAATTAACTTGTGACATCCGAGGCCTCCCCCAACCACTTTGTTTCCCTCGGGGTTTATTTATTTGGGTACTTCTTTTCCTCTTTCATTTTGGCAGCTATACAAAGCAACCCGCCCCGCTCTTAGAGACCTACATCGTTGGCCCTCCTTAATGATATAGTGGTTGGGTAGGATACCACTGATTAAGATGAATATGTTGCCTAGGTTCTATATCCTTTAAAGATGCTATCAATTTTGCTTTCTGCGAAGTTCTTAAAGAAAATTTATATGGAAAAAAAAGGCATACTGGCCAAATTGCAGCCTCCTTGTTTAAAGGGAGGTCTGGGGTACCAATTAGCCTTGCATCTCACATTTATAAGAGAATGGGCAAGGGACCACGCCTCAATTTGACTTAATATTGAAGCTGGCCAGTTGGAATACTCCTTGCAAGCTCTGCTGGGTTTTTTTAAAGCATATTAAGACTGTGCCAAACAAGTAAGCATCCAATAATCATCAACACTCGTGTGTGGAGGGCAGTTGGAGTTGGATGGTAGATTTAATTTGACTTGCGCTCTCTCTCCCATTCAGGGTAACCCAGATTTCCGACCAGATCTTAATAGATTGTAGTTTTGATATTTGGAGGGACAGGGACTTTATTAGGGTACATGTTTAGGGCTGCTTTCTTGTTATCTTTTGAGCAACCATGTCAACAATAAGACATACTGAGATACCCCTTTTTCAGATATCTGCACCTTAGAGATTCTTACTCTTAATAAGACATCTCTGCAACATGATGCTAGTGTCCAGCTAATGGAAATAAATCCTGTTTTCTACGAAACCAAAGCAACGAATTACCAAGTTCTGACACATGACATTCTAAATCCTGCGAAATATGCTTAGAGACTCTGCGGTCTTGGGAAAAAGATCTTGCAGCAAGTATTGACGAGGAGACCTGGGGCACTATCTGGGAAAATGCCAATAGAATCTCAGTCTGTAATAGTACGAAGACGACCACTTAAAATATTGCACCGTCTCTATGTTACACAAAGCTCAAGACGCAGGATAGACCCCACTAGAGCCTCACTGTGCCAAAAATACAAACTAGTGAGAGGAGACGATACACATTGTTTCTGGTCTTGTGCCAAAATTAAATCTCACTGGTTGAGCATACAAGAGTTTGAGAGGATATTTGAATGGCCTTAAGTGTTTGATCCTTTATTCTTGGTTCGAAGGCTCCCAGACTAAAAGATAATCGATGCCATTGGGAAACGGCTGTACAACATCCTAGTATTTGCAGCACGGAAGAGTATCCTTTGTTCCTGGATTAGCAATAAGCTCCTTCTGTTCAGAATCGACATAAAAGATTATAAATTGCATCCCAATGGAATTTCTAATGTATACACCGATCCAAATATGATGCATTCCAAAACGTATGGGCCCCTAACTCAAATGCTCAGGCTCCATAGCATCTGACTTACTCCTAAGCATTTGACTTACTCCTACAAGGTTTTGCATAGGTTATGTAGTTCTGCCTCTAATATACTAGACACAAGATTGTGCACCACTTTGCCATGTTGTCATGGCTTTATCTTTCCCCCACCCCCCTATTACTCATCCTCTCTACTTTTTGTTTAAGTGGAAGCGCCAGGTTTACTGAACCAACTAAATTGGTTTCCTCCTGATATTGATCACGCTATACTGTACCAGTTTTGAGCGGGTGTTGTATGGTTGTAAAATTGGAAAAAACAGCAGTAAAACTGTATTTAAAAATAATGTCCCAAACGATCAAATACCTCGACAGTGCACACATCTTGGAAAACAAATGCTTGTTAATTGGCACCCATAGAATTGTACTTTAACCCAATTAAGATGATTAGGATTGGGGTATGGGGTGAAATAAACATTAGATGCCAAAAGTGTATCTTTGTCATTTTTTTCTCCATTGAATATAACATTAAAATTAACAAGCAAACGAAATGCAGACATTTTCTCACCTCCCATTCTTCATAGAGTCGTGTCAGGAAAGCGTATTCTCGTGCTCGCAATGCAAAAAAATCAATTATCAACAAAGCACATAGTGGATCTGTCTCAGGGTCCAGGCTATAGATACAGAAATCATGAATTAGGCAGTGCCAGAATTAAGAGTGATATTTGTTAAGCCTCATTTCCTACTGTATGATTTTCAATTAGCGCATAATATTTCCTAATTCCCAAATTCTCATTGATACTTAATGTTAGACTGATTTAGATAAGAATGAGCCAATTAAAAAGTAAACTTAGATTCCCATCTTTATTTATTTGTTCATGGGAGGTGGGCTTTGATTATGCATGCATTTATTGCCCATCCCTAATTGCCCATCCTCAATTGTTCTGGAGGTGGTGGTGGGAGAGCTGCATTCTTGAACTGCTGCCAACCTGTGGTGTAGGTACACAGTGCTTTTAGGGAGAGAGTTCCAGCATTTTGATATAGTGACAGTGAAGGAACAGTGATATAGTTCCAAGTCAGGATTGTGAGTGATCTGTAGGGAACTTGCAGGTGGTGGCATCCATCACCTTTCTCCTTCTAGGTGGTAGAGGTCACAGCTTTCGATGGTCCTGTCAATGGAGCCCTGGTGAGTTGCTGCAATGCATCATGCAGATGGTACACACTGCTGCTGCTGCTCAACAGTGGTGGAGAGAGTGAATGTTTAAGGTGATGGATGGTGTGCCATTCAAGAGGGCTGCATTGTCCTGGATCGTGTGGAGCTTCTCGAGTGTTATTGGAGCTGCAGTCATCCAGGCAAGTGGACCGTATTCCATCGCACTCCTGACTCCTGCCTTGCAGATGGTGGACATGCATTGGGGTATCAGGTGGTGTGTTACTCGCTGCAGACTTCTCAGCCCCTGAAAGGCTCTCGTCACCACAGTTTTTATATGGCTTGTCCAGTTCCGGTTCTGGTCAATGGTAATCCCCGGGGTGTTGCCAGTGGGGGAATTCAACAATGGTAATGCCACTGCTGTCAAGAGAGGTTTAGATTTTCTTTTGCTGGAGATGGTCATTGCCTGTCACTTGTACGGCACGGATTTTACTTGCCACTTATGGGCAGCACGGTACCATAAGTGGAGAGCACTGTGGCTTCACAGCGCCAGGGTCCCAGGTTCGATTCCCTGCTGGGTCACTGTCTGTGCAGAGTTTGCACATTCTCCCCGTGTCTGCGTGGGTTTCCTCCGGGTGCTCCGGTTTCCTCCCATAGTCCAAAGACGTGCAGGTTAGGTGGATTGGCCATGCTAAATTGCCCTTAGTGACCAAAAAGGTTAGGAGGGGTTATTGGGTTACAGGGATAGGGTGGAAGTGAGGGCTTAAGTGGGACGGTGCAGACTCGATGGGCCGAATGACCTCCTTCTGCACCGTATGTTCATGTTTATCGGCCCAAGTCTGGATATTGTCAAGCTCTTGCTGTATCTTATATTTCATAGAAACTATTTAGGTCCTAAAGAATAGAGCAATTGAAGATCTCCTTAACAGTAATCATAAACTGGACCTAAAATTCATTTTATGAGGTCTAACGTAAGCTGGAGTTGGGCTCTTTAAAACAGAGAACTGAATTTTCTTCCCTTTAATGTTCGCAAAACTAATTTTTAAAACTTCAATTGGTGGACGAGCTTCATCAAAATGAATGATAAAACATTGAATTTAATTATTAATATTCTACTTAAAGCAGGTTTCAATGCAATAACACGGGGGATACAAGTTAAATCACTCTTTCCATTCAGTTCCCAATCTGTCCAGTGACTGAGATGGCACAAAGGGGGTCTGTCAATGGGTTTCTGATAGCAGGACTGTTTATGGATTGGAAATAGTTCATTTGCCTCCATTTTGCTGCTTAGGAAAAGAGAAAGTAAATACCATCAAGAACCAGGAGGAAGTGGAGGATAAAGTGCGTTCAGTTCACCAGATGGTTCATAGTCTGGAGTTACGAGCAAGCAGGCAAATCTGCAATGATCCTGTTCAGTGGCTTTATGATTAGAATAGGAGCTTGTCATGACAATTGTTACAATTAAGTTTATAATATTTTTGCTTTGCGATTGTAGGCAAAATGAAAGGTGTCACGTGACCTGTTCTGAAGTCTGCCTTAGAAAGCCTGGGTGGTTGGATATCAACGGAATGGTTAGATTGTTTTATTGGGAAGAAACTGCAAGGTATTTATACCTGCAGACAACGGTAACAGTCTGTGCGTTAACAGTGCAGACTCAGAGTCCCCAGAGTTCCAGTAGAGTGGCAGAATGCCTGGTTGTGCTTTAAACTGTTCATTTATTTTATTTTATTTTTTCAAAATTTAGAGTACCCAATTCATTTTTTCCAAGGGGCAATTTAGCGTGGCCAATCCACCTACCCTGCACATCTTTGGGGTGTGGGAGCAAAACCCACGCAAACACGGGGAGAACGTGCAAACTCCACCAGGACAGTGACCCAGAGCCGGGATCGAACCTGGGGCCTTGAGCCGTGAGGCAGCAATGTTAACCACTGCGCCACCGTGCTGCTCTAAACTGTCCATTTAGTGGGCTTTCAAGGATAGCTAACTAGCATTTCTACCTAGATACAAGACCTACGTGATTCACATTGCCATGGGGAAGAACGAGAGAAGTCCACCGAAAAGATCAGGCTACATGCTTTCCTAGAATATCATCGAACATTAATGACAGTGTTTGGAGTCTGTCTGGAACTGGGAAAGGGGAAGCAGCAGGAGGCCAAGAAAGTGTCAATGGCACGAATTCAAGTGGGGCTCAAATTGAAATGACCAAATTTACAGGAGTTAAAACATAGCTAGAAGACTCTCCCAGCTTGGGCTTAGAATCCTTATTGTGTAAGTTACTTTTGTGTAAGACTGTAAGTTACCAGACTGAGAAAAAGAACAGAGATGCCCTCGGGAGCTACAAATCACTTTGGATTTATTTTGAAAAATTGAATGTGTACGGAAAGGACAGTGCAAAGTATACTTGTGAACTGTGTTTTATTGGTTGGGCTAAGAATGAGGAGGGTATTGCTCTAGGGTTTAAAGTATAAGCTACCTACAAAGATAATGTTTATTTAGGGGTGTTTTCAGTCATTTGTTAGTTAAATTCTTAAAACATGAAATCCTTTTTCAGATGTTAACTGAAAATAAAAAGATATTTCAAAAGGTTAATTAGTCTCTATGGGAATCAAAATAAAATGATTTACGTTTGAACATTTATCTGCTTAGGAACTGTGACAGAACTTTATTTCATGTTGGTATGCTAATATATATTTTTAATCACTTGAAATGGAAAACATTCCTTACAATATGTTTTTTAAAATGTTGCTGCAACGTAATGTCGAGGCTTATGGTATAGGCACTTACATTTCCACTGTAAATTCAAATTTGGGGCTGGCTAGTTATTTTACAAGTTTTTGTTTCGGCCCAGTCATGGAAGTTAATTTGGTGAATCTTTCCCTTCATGAACATTTCAACCACAAAAAGATGACAAAGCTGCCAATGTGACGTGTTAACATGTGATTTCTGATTCTTACCTGCGGATAAGCTTACAAAACTCCAGTGCAGTGCGTGGGCAGCCCCTTTTCTCTAGGAATATCATATGCTTATAGAGTGAAAGGAAGAATGACCTGTCCAAATACAAAGACGGGAGTATCTACATCAGATAAAATAACTTAATTTAGCAGTAAAAAGCACTCTCCTTTGGGGAGAGATGGGGAGGAAAAGGTGAACTGTGCAATAAACTAGAATGGCATTAAACTATAAAGCTTTAAGACCGCAAGAAAATGCATGCATAACAAATGAATGACTGTTTCTTCCAATTCAGTTCACATCAATCACAATTGCAAATCGCCTGGTGTACAATTTCTAAGGGAGATAAATTATCCAAAAATTTCAAGTGAACCAACCAGAGATCAGATTATTTTAGACTTAGTATTGTATAATGTGCCAGGATTAATGAACAAACTCAAGAGTAAAGGCACCTCTAGGTAGCAGCAACAACATGATTGAATTTTTCATTGAGTTTGAAAGGGAAGTTTGAAAGGAAAAAGAATGGGTCTAAGACAAGTTTTTTTAAACTGAGAAGTGCAACTAGATGGGCATGAAAACTAGGCTAGCTGAAGTAAACAGGGACACTAGGCTAGGGGTTACATTATTAGAGAAGCAGCAGCAGACATTTAAGAATACTCAGAACAAGTATGTAAAACCGGATAGCAAGAGTTTCTACAGGTATTTAAAAAGAGCAAGTAGAGGGAGGGTTGGTCCTCTGAAGATGGACAATGGGGAGTTAATAACAGATAACAAAATGGCGGATGTAATGAACAAATATTTTGCTATGATCTTCACTACAGAAGATACAAAAATATTCAAGTAATATCTGTAAATCAAGAGATGGAAGGGAGGGGGGAACTTGGTAAAATTACAATCACTAGAGAAGCTGTACTGAAGAAAATGGTGGAGTTGCAGGCTGACACGTCTCTAGGTCCTGATGGACTTCACTCTAGGGTCTTAAAAGGGGTGGCCAATAAGGCAGGAGTTACACTGGTGTTAATTTTTCGAAATTCACTGGGTTCTGGAATAGTTCCATCAGATTGGAAGGTAGCAAATATAAAGGTAAAAGGTAAAGTCGCCATATTTCCAGATGATCATAGGCTGCTTTCTCCTTTGAGGGAAAAGAGCTGACTGGTGGTGATTTAACCTGAGTATCATCACATTTCAGATGAGGGGCAAGGTTGAGAAGGTGCAGACTCCATGAACAATCTAAGCCGGTCCAGGAATTGAACCCACGCTGTTGGCCGCGCTCTGCATCACAAACCAGCAGTCCAGCCAACTGAGCTAAACCGGCCGTCACTCGCAAATAATACCCCTCTCCATGAAGGGAAGGAGGTAGAACACAGGAAACTATCGGCCAGCTCACTTGACATCTGCCATGGGGAAGGTGTTAGAATTGATCATTAAGAAGTATGTAGACCTGTTGGCCCCGTTACTAGTGAGGACCTTTAACGAGGCAAGAGAGGAGGGGACCCTGCCCCCGACAATGTCGGAAGTGACAATTTCTTTGATCTTAAAGCGGGGCAAGGACCCACTGCAATGTGGATCGTACAGGCCGATCTCGCTCCTCAACGTGGATGTTACGGGGGGTGGGGGTGGGGGGTGTTTATTGATTGTAAGGGAGAAAAATTGTGTTAAAAACTTTAATAAATATATCTTTAAAAAAAAAGAATTGATCATTAACGAAATTATAACTGGGCACTTAAGAGAAACTCAAGGTAATTGGGGAGAGTCAGCATGGCTTTTTTGAAAGGGAAACCACGTTTAACAAATTTATTGGTGTTCTTTGAAGGAGTAACTTGCACGTTGTATAAAGGGGAGTCTGTAGGCATACTGTCCTTGGATTTGTAGAAGGCATTTGATAACGTGCCACATCAAAGATTACTGTGGAAAATAAACACTTGTGGTGCAAGAGGTAACATATTAGCCTGGATAGAATGGTTGGCAGAAAACAAAATATGCATAAATGGGTCTTCTGATTGGCAGGATGTGACATGTTGAGTCCCGCAGGAGTCTGTGTTGGAGCCTCAATTTTTTACAGTTTATATCAGTGACTTAAAGAGGAATGAAAGCATGGTAGCTAAATTTGCAGATGACACAAAGATAGGTCAGAACGTATGCTGGGAAGTCATGAAGAGGTCACAGACGGATCCAGATAGGTTGGATGAGGGGGCAAACATCTGGCAGATAGAAGCATAATGTGGAAAAATGTTCACTCTGGCAGGAAGAATAAAAAAAGCAGAGTATTACTTAAACGGAGAATAGCTTCAGAATTCTGAGGTACAGAGGGATCTGGGTGTTCCTAGTGCATGGGTCACAAATAGTATGTAGGTACAGCAAGAAATTATATCCTTTATTATGAGAGTAAAAAATCAAAAAAGGATAGTATGCTTCAGTTACAAAAGGCATTGGTGAGACCACATATTGAATACTGAGTGCAGTTTTTGTCCCCTTATTTAAGGAAGAACGTAAATGTGTTGGAGGTGGTTCAGAGGAGGTTTACTAGATTGATACCTGGAATGAGCAGGTTGTCTTCTGAGGATAGTTTGACAGACTGGGCTTGTTACCACTGGAGTTTAGAAAAGTGAGGGGATTTAATTAAGCCGATACAAGATCCTGAACAGTCTCGACGAGGTGGAAATGGAAAGGATGTTTCCTCTTGTGGGCGAGTCCAGAACTAGGAGTCACTGTTTTAAAATTAGGGGTCATCCTAAGGACAGATGAGGAAAATAAATGCTCTCAAAGGGTTGTGCGACCTTCGAACATCCAGCCTCAGAAGGCAGTGCAGGCAGGGTCACTGAATATTTTTAAGGCAGAGATAGATTGATTCCCATGCCTAACAAGAATCTACGGTTATCGGAAATAGATGGGAATGTAAGAATTTGAAACACAAACAGATCAGACATTATCTTATCGAATAGCAGAGAAGATCAGAGAAGCCGAATGCCTTACTTCTGCTCCTATTTTGCATGTTTTCTCATCATGACATGCATGCACTTCAGTAAGACAATTATTCATCTTCCTGCTCAACTAACAGGCTAAACCGAATAATAGTCCTAATTTGGTTCTGCACAAGGTATGTTGTACTTAAAAATTCACATGCGAAATTACCAACTGTGAGCAAACATATCAATTGGTGCTGTTACTATGGTAGGTGTGGACAACAAGAATCAGATTAAGATGGGTTAATATGAAAAGTCATCGAGCTGATACGTCAACATTTTTCTCTCCGTAGATGTTGCCTGACCTTCTGAATAATTCCAGCATTTGTTTTAATTTTAGGTCAATATTATTATGGATTGAAACAAGTGGCTGGTTTACTATGCAAAGAACAAATACAGAAAAAGCACAGCTTCTAACAATTCAAAAAGAAGCTCTCTATACCAAGATTAAATCCAACACTTAGTACAAACCTGTTCTCAGCTTGGCGATAATCTAACCGGCTATTTCCACTGGTCAGGCTAAACACCGGATGAAACGCACTTTCAAAACAGTATAGTGCTTTTTCTGAATAGAGAAAAAATAACTTACTAATGTATATAAGCTTTGGCATCTTTGATAAACCTCCCTAACTCTTCTAAGAAACATGATAGAAAATTTCCCTATGTTTCTATAATGGACTTTTACTCCCAGCCTCATAATAGTGCAGCTGGACACTTCCCCACATATTGATTTAGCTAGCGCCAGCTAGAAAAATCTAACAAAGTATTCAAGATTATGATAAGGTAAACAGTGAGAGATTATTTCCATTAATTGATGAGACAATAACAAGAGGACATACATTTCAAATGATCACAAAAGGATTAAAAAGATTAGAAAAAAACTACTTAAGACGGTGGTTGAAATGTGGAATTCTAATACAAGCTGTTGCTAGGCAGTACATAAATTATTCTCAAAGTAAATTACATTGCTGCTTGAAAAATGAACTATTAAAGAAGCATGGGGAGCGATCAAAGTTTACATGAAAAGCACTAGTGCAGACTTGTTGGCTGAATGGCCTACTTATTATAACATTTGACAACTCTCAATCAACTTATGCCCACCGAGTAACTGTATAAAACCCAGCCAAACAATTCAGCCTATTAAAGACTACAAACAATTTGATTACCCAAATTTACTAATGGAACAGTGACTTCAATCAAGTTAGAATAAATCAGTCATAACTTGATACAGTACCTCGAGGTACTGCATCAAGTACCTCTAGGTACTTTATTCAAAGTTATACATTTTATGGCAATGCAACTCCTGTGGGAAATTGAAGTACAAGGTTCCACTTCTCAAGGGCAATAATTGCTGGCCCAGCCAGTGATGCGCACATCCAGTGAACAAAAAAAAACATTTAAACATGACTAGGTTATTTAAACAGCGTTAGCAAATCAAATGGCTACACAGATGGGAGATTAATTCAAATCCTCATTGAAGCTTGCAACTATGTTTAAGAACCAACGTTTTCCTAATTTCAGCCAGGTAAGTTGTGAACTGCAGCCAGATGTAAGTAGGCAGGGTCTGTTATTCTCTAGACCATAAGTGCTGGGGGAAAGAGAAAAAGCACTGCCAACTGGTAAGGAACTATTCTTCTCAATGGCAATGTATTAACAATTTGGTATTGAAATTACAGCCGCCTCTCACCAATTAGATCACGTGCCATTTCCTGATCCTCTTGCATCCGACAGATGTCACTTAGTTGCAAAAGAGAGTCAATGTGATGTGGGTTCACACGGAGTAATGCCTAGAATCAGGGAAGAGTTGATAGTAACAACAATCTATTGACTAAAGTGTCGCACAACATACAAGTAGCTCGTTATTGACAAGATGTGTTTAGTTGGAGATCTGGCTCCTATTCATTTTAGTATTCTTTTTTAAAAGTAGCAAGCAGTTAAAAAACATTGGTGAAGGAGTGTTTTCCTTACTGCTGGTCTTCTGATGACTCTAAAAATCAGGAAATAGAATGAATATGGATCAAGATTAGGAATAACAAGGTCAGAAAACACTGGTTGTAATCGTTGTACCACTAAACTGAGCATTGAACAAGGTGAGAGGGCACGGAAGGAGAAGAGGAGCGTCAGTTAGTTCAGGGCCTGTGATTCTAATGTTCACAGACTGTATTCTGCAAAACCAATATTAACACTATCAATGCCATATGTACAGGTTAGCAAGGAATCATAACTTTAAGAAATGCCTTTGGAAGTTCACAGATTAATTTTCTAGGTAGAATATGCAAGGTACAATATATAGTTTTTAGTGGTTAGATGCTACTACTGTGATAGAATTGTGGGCATAGCAATTGGATATTTGACTTTTTAAAATTAATTCACAGGTTGTGGGAGTTTACACAATCTCAGGATGTCCCAAAGCGTTTCACAGCCAATTAAGTACTTTTGAAGCATTGTAATATCCAAAACAAAGCAGGCAATTTGTGCACAGTAAACTTCCACAGATAGCAAAGTGATAATCATAGATAATCTGTTTTATGATATTAGTTGAGGGATATTGTCCAGGATTCTGGATTCCAATTCCTGCAGGAAATTAAAGTTAATTTATGTGGCACGGTGTCACAGTGGTTAGCACTGCTGCCTCACAGCTCCAGGGTTCAATTCCGACTTCGGGTGACTGTCTGTGTGGAGTTTGCACGTTCTCCCAGTGTCTGTGTGGGTTCCTCCGGGTGCTCTGGTCTCCTCCCACAGTCCAAAGATGTGCAGGCTAGGTGGATTGGCCATGATAAATTTCCCCTTAGTGTCCTAAAAGTTAGGTAGGCTGATTGGGTTACGGGGATAGGGTGGTGGTGTGAGCTTAAGTAGGGTACTCTTTACAAAGGCTGGTGCAGACCCGATGGGCCGAATGGCCTCCTTCTACACTGTAAATTCTATGATTCTGGAAGTAGGAGATAGAGAACAGAAAAAAAGGTTTGAGTCGATATAATGGTTTTCACAATCTCAGGACGTCCCAAAGCGTTTCACAGCCAATTAAATACTTTTGAAGCATTGTAATATCCAAAACAAAGCAGGCAATTTGCAGACAGTAAACTTCCACAGACAGCAAAGTGCTGATCATAGACAATCTGTTGTAGTGATATTAATTGAGGGATAGATACTGTGCAGGACACTGGGGAGAACTTCTTTGAGTAATATCATGGGATCTTTTCAATCCAGAGAGCTGATAAGATTTTGGTTCAACTTCCTGCAAAGGACAGTGCAACACTCCCTCAGTTTCTGGAGCAGGACATGAATCCGCAGCCTCCTGACTTCTTGTTATGGGCACGGTTGATGGGAAATGCCAACTTGCTCAAATCCTAGAAATGAAACTTGAAATAACTGCCCTCACCAGCATTTGCAATCTGTATAGAATGAGAGGTTTGAGATTCCCATCCCTACTTGCTCTTGCGAAGATGGTAGTGAGTTGGCTTCTTGAGCCGTTGCAGTCCCTGAGGTGTAGGTACACCCACAGTGCTATTAGGGAGGGATTCTTAACCAGCAACAATGAAGGAACGGCAATACATTTCCAAGTCAGGATGATTAGTGACTTGGAGGGGAACCTCCAGATGGTGGTGTTCCCAGGTATCCGCTGCCCTTGCTTTCTAGATGGTAGCGGTCACAGGTTTGGAAGGTGCTGCCTAAAGGGCCTTGGTGAGTTCATGCAGTACATCCTGCAGATAGTACACACTGCTGCTACTGTTCGCTGTTGGAGGGAGTGAATGTTTGTGGAAAGAATACCAGTCAAATTAGCTGCTTTGTCCTGGATGGTGTCAAGCTTCTTGAGGGTTTATTAGAGCTGCACTCATCCAGGTAAGTAGAGAGCATTCCATTATACTCCTGACTTGTGCTTTATAGATGGTGGACAGGCTGTTGGGAGTCAGGAGGCGAATTACTCGGCGTAGGATTCCTCGCCTCTAACCTGTTCTTGTAGCCACAGTATTTATATGGCCAGTCGTGTTCAGTTTCTGGTCAGTTTCTAGTAGAGCATGAACTTTGTAAACAACCTCTATAACAATCTAGAATTCTTATGCAAATGCTTAAAGAATGAGCATATTTAGCCTATAATGGATACATCTGATTTGTTCCCGACTCAGCAGTACAACTGTAGATACATAGTGAAATCTTAAAAGACAATTTAGACAATGCTATAACCGTTTTCCTTTCTTTCCTAAATCAGGTAATTTGATTGTCACATGCTTTAATTTGTGATCATCTATTGACAACCTACCAGAATGTTATTTGGATCCATAGAATCTACTGCATCCAAGAACTTGAACTGGGCCTGTTGATAATCCCGATTGTGTTCAAAGCTAAAATACTGAGCTCCTCCCTTTGTCTCTAGCAGCTGCATCGAAATCCCTATTTGTGACAAAGCAAAAGTTCTGGATTGATTCTGATTTTCAACACTACTGTAATACCTTCCACAAGTCCCGAAAGAAGTGCTGTTAGGTGAATTGGACATTCTGAATTCTCCCTCAGTGTACCCGAACAGGCGCTGTAGTGTGGCAACTCGGGTATTTTCATAGCAACTTCATTGCAGTGTTAATGTAAGCCCACTTGTGACACTAATAAAGATTATTAAATAATGTGTAGTATCATGTTAGATAGTTGAACAATGTCTATTTTTGTGTTGGGGGTGGAAGGGAAGCAGCAAACATTAAAACAATGCAATTTCAAAAGTGCGAATTATTTTACTACATAGCTGCTTTTGTTGCATTTCTTATATGCCAGTAGTTTGGTAGACATTCACACACCATTCTTCATTGTCTAAAGGTAGCCGAACTGAATCAGTTTTAACCGAGTTGCACTGTGAAGCCACTTATTTGATAAAACAGTATAGGTAGCTAACATATATTTACCTGTTTTAGTGTATCGTGGCCAAGTATCTTTTGGTGTTGTGAGCCACGTACTCCTGTGCAATGAACGATGCCGCTGCTTTGACCTGATTTGAAAGATTTTAAGTGGAAAAAGTAGTAAATCTTGAAAGCTTTACCTCAATTAAAAAGTCAAAAATATTTCAGCAAATAGCACACAGAATTAAAGACAATTTAAGCAGAAATCAAAACTTTAAAAAATTTCCCCACTTACACAAAAATTATTGAATTAAACACGAGATTAAAATTAGATAATGCAAGAATATATCAGATACCACAATTCAAACACGTTGAAAACCATGGTTCATAGTTCACAACACCTGCATGATAAATTAGCTCACCTTTGATCTCCAAGAACTGCTCGAGCCCCAAAATACCTCTTTAGTTCAGTTTCTGGATTCAAATTCCTGCAGGAAATAAAAGTTAATTTATGCTAAGTAGGAGATAGAGAACAGAAAAATGGAAGGCTTGAGTTGATATAATGGTTTTCACAATCTCAGAATGTCCCAAAGCGTTTCACAGCCAATTAAGTACTTTTGAAGCATTGTAATATCCAAAACAAAGCAGGCAATTTGCTTACAGAAAACTTCTACAGACAGCAAAGTGATGATCATAGATAATCTATTTTAGTGATATTAGTTGAGGGATAGATACTGCGCAGGACACTGGGGAGAACTCCTGCTCTTCTTTAAGTAGTATCATGGGATCTTTTCAATCCACCTGAGAGCTGATGGGATTTTGACAGTGCAACACTCCCTCAATACTCAAGTTTCTGGAGTGGAACTTGAATCCGCAGCCTCCTGACTTCTTGTTATGGGCACGGTTGCTCAAATCCTAGAAGTGAAACTTGAAACAACTGTGGTGATCCTCAGGTTAAATCACCACCAGTCAGCTCCCCCACCCGCTCAAAGGCGAAAGCAGCCAAGGGTCTATGGCGACTTTACTTTACAAAGGTCCAAACAATCTTAACTTGAAATCGCCTCATAGCTAACGCTCCCCAATCTGTTCTACAACACTTTATAGATTTTAAAATCTATAAAAATCTAGTAACTATTACCACAGTGCCTTCATGTTGGTTGGGGTTGCTTCTGATGTTAACTGGTAGTTTGCTTTTCAAATCTGGCTTCCTTCACATTGCTTACTGAGAGTTAAGCAGCTATTCCTGCTTTTGGCCCAGGTCTAAAGCCACTCCTTGTATACGTTTCAGTATCCTCTTAAATACATTTTTGCCATTAATCTCTCCCTTATCTTACTCAATTTTGTTAGAACTGCTCTCTCCCAGACTTGATTAACTTCATCTCTATATTTTAGCTTTTAGAATTAAGAAAAGTAAACTACTTTATACACCTTATTACGATCCCAGACCAGATCCCAATATACCAGACTCCAATATTTTAGCTTATTTTTAAGACTACGCGGAAAGAATGATTCGTTCCAGGAGTGATTGCATGAATAAATAAGGCTTTGGTATTTTTAAAACACCACATTATGAGTAGAACATTAAACTTTTTAAACTTCACACCCAAAAAGAACCCCTTAAACACTACTACTCAAATTTCCATTAAACAAAAGAAACATACAGCTGTCAACTTATCTTAATGTGGGAAAAATCTGACGAGTCAGAATACATGAGGGAGATAGAGAATAGAGAATCTAGTGGAGTGCTGTAACGACAACAATCCATCCCTCAATGCCAGCAAAACTAAAGAGCTGGTCACTGACTTCAGGAAGCAAAGTACTGTACACATCCCTGTCTGCATCAACGGGGCCGAGGTGGAGATGGCTGACAGCTTCAAATCCTAGGGGTGCACATCACCAAAATCTGTCCTGGTCCACCCATGTCATGTTACCACCAAGAAAGCACAACAGCACCTATACTTCCTCAGGAAACTAAGGACATTTGGCATGTCCACACTGACTCTTAACAACTTTTACAGATGCACCATCCTATCTGGCTGCATCACAGCTTGGTATGGCAATTGGTCAGCCCAAAACAGTAAGGAACTACAGAGAGTTGTGAACACAGGCCAGTCCATGTCACAATCCCGCCTCCCATTCATTGACTCTACCTACACCTCCGCTGCCTTGGGAAAGCGGGCAGCATAATCAAAGACCCCTCCCGCCCGGCCTACACACTCTTCAAACTTCTTCCATCGGGCAGGAGATAGTGCCACGCACTAACAGATTCAAAAACAGCTTCTTCCCAGCTGTTGCCAGACTCCCGAATGACCCTCTTATGGACTGACCTGTATGCTTCACCCGATGCCGGTGTGTACCTCGTGTTGCCCTATTATGTATTTTCTTTTCTTATCATGTACTAAAAGGTCTGTTTGAGCTGCTCCCAGCAAAATACTTTTCACTGTACCTCGGTACACGTGACAATAAACAAATCCAATCCAAATTGTGGATTCAGCACCAGCCCAATCAGAATTTAATTCCTCTCTCCAAAGCCTTCTTCAAAACCTAAAGTTTTTCAAAATGTCTCTCTGCGTTCATTGGCTCCACACGGCAAAGATCTCAGCAGGCTGCAAAGCACACAAACTCCCCCGAGACTTTCCCAGTCCCTTAGTCCAGACTGATAAAACATATTTGTCAATTTCACCTTCTGGCTGCTAAAAGCACCCAGGCCCTACAAAAAGAATTATTTCTTGAAAAAAAATTACCACTGCAGTCAAACACACTCTAACCCCAGGCTTTTAACCCTTAAATTGCCCGATACTTAGAATCCAATGTCCCTAAAGTTTTCCAGTTGTCACAACCTTCCCGATGATACCTTTCTTTCGTACCTTGCATCTCGTATCCTTTGAATCCTAACAACCCATTCAGATCTACTCTTGTTCTGTACGCATTCTTACTAAATTGCCTCAGGTAAACCTTTGTCCCTTGCCTTAACTATCTTAATAAGTTTAAAAATATGACCAGAGCATAACCAACAAAAAATACTTTCTTGGATTTCCCGGATAAGTTTCCAAGGCGAGAGTGTGCCATCTAGTCAGTGTGTACAGTAAATTAAATAACTTAACCTCATAAAAAGGCAACAATGTTCACAAATTGATGCCACCCATTTGTCAAAATGCCAAAACCAACATTATAGCTCCTACTTGATCAAAATTTGATTTTATTCCTCACCTATGTTCAACATACAACAATGGTCTGGTTTCTGCACTGACAGTGTGTGTTTGGTACTGGAAACCGTTGGATCCATCAATCTCTTGTAGAATGCTATCAATGTCATCAGTAGCACCTTCCTGAAAGAGGACAAACACCTTGAAAGACTTTGCAGGACAACTCCACTTATTGTTAAGACTGAAGCATTTGGGGAGTATGGAGTGAGACACTGCGTGGGGTAAACGAGACCTCCTCTTGTGCAAGGATGAGCCTGATACAGTTTAGGTGGTGCACAGGATGAGTGCGAGGTGTGGGCAGGGGCCAGCGAATCACGCGCATGTGTTTTGGGGTTGCGAAAAATCGGGAAGATTCTGGACGGGCGTGTTCGTGGTCATAGCCAGGATAGTGGACGAGTTGGACCCGGACCCTTTGGTGGCAATATTTGGGGGTTCAGAGAAGCCGAAGCTCATAGAGAGGAGGAAGGCCGATGACGTGGCCTTCGCCTGTTTGCACGGCAGCAAATTTTGCTGGAGTGGCGGTCGGCTTCGCCACCAGGGGTAGCGGCTTGGTTGGGTGACCTGTACAACCTCCTTCGGTTGGAGAAGATAAAGTATTAGTTAAGGGGCTCTGCAGGGGAGTTTGAGAAAAGGTGGGGATGTTTGTGACCGTGTTTGATTTGAGGGGGGTGAGGGGGGGTGAAAAAGGGAAAAAATTTGTACAGACTGTATAGTTGATTGCTGGGAGGTATGTTTCCCGGGGTGTTTATTTGCTGTAACCTATTTTTATACAAGTTTGTAATAAAAGTAAATTTATTTTTTTTAAAAAAAAGATTGCAGCAGAAAGGAGACTTATTCAGGTTGGTCATTTAAAGTTCAAAATAGCCTGTAAGTAAATACAATACTTTTAGTACTAGAAGCAAACATTGCACTCACTTCTCTTCCCTTCGATGATGCACTAAAATAGAAAACTAGTTACTAGTATTAACCAGGGGCTGGTTTAGCACAGTGGGCTAAATAGCTGGCTTGTAACAAGGCCAGCAGTGCAGGTTCAATTCCCATACCGGCCTCCCCGAACAGGCGCCGGAATGTGGCGACTAGGGCCTTTTCATAGTAACTTCATTAAAGCCTACTTGTGACAATAAGCGATTATTATAACATTTGCAAAGTGTTGCTTAATTACCATTCACAACAACCATTCACATCATCACCTGGAAATCAGCAGGAGTACTGGTACGGTTTTTCTTTCGCTTTTTTTTCCTTTTGGGCTTGTTATTTGAATTTGTCTAAGAATCAAAAAAATTTTTTTTTCAGAGATATTCCATGAAACATAAACTAATGTCCTTTTTAAACATGCAAACATAAACCCTCAAGATTTGTGTAGCAACCATTTAACAGTAAAAGGAATGGGTGGGTTGGACCTTTTGAACCTCATGCCACCCACCACATTTGTTACAGGGCAAACTTTTATTTTTTCCAAAAATAGCTAGCGTTGCGGAGGATTTTATACGCAATTGGCCTGAATTTGGAAATACATTTTTTTATTATTTGGACTGTTTCCCCAATGGGGAATCACTTGAGCAGTGAATTAAAACGTCCAAATTGGGTTAAACACTGCTCCATCTCAGAAGGGCATCATAACCCTGTTCCAGGATTTATATCAGCAACACTATTGGAGATCTGCCAGTCGTAATGAAATTTGGCACAATGCAAAGAGACAACTTCTGTTATGGAGTCCAACAAACACAGTGAATTCATTTAGATTTAAGGTGTATTTCTATTAAAAACCATGTTGTATAAAAGTTTTTCCTGCACAATTCTTCAAGGACCCAGGGGTGAAGTACAAGTCACAAACCATTGTAGTTTGAAATTAATCACTAAACTCCAAACATACAAATGCTGAAATTTGACCTGCAATACGGCAGATTCATTTTCCAATTCTTCTTTTTCCTTTTCTAATTCTTCATTTTCTAAATTCTGTGTTGCCTGAGTTTGATCATCCTCCCCAGTCAAAGGGTCTTTGAGTCTCAGACTTATACCATTTCGTTCTTCTGCACGATTTTCCTCATTCACTGCATCAGGATCACTTATCTACAGGAACAGAAAAAGTACAAAAACGTATAAGGCTCTATTGACCTCCATTTATTACAGCCATAAGATCCACTGTCTTTTGTATTTCTCACTCTTTCATGGTAAATGCTTTTTCAAGTACTATAACTACATATACTGTAATCAATTCATCAGGATTACATCATTATGCCCTAAATGAAAGAATTTAAAATAGCCACACTAATACTGAAATCCATAGCAACAAATACTGAGTTTACTACTGATACTCATAAAATTGAAGGTACTAAAGTTATGGAATAACCCAGGGACATCCTTTTCAATCCTTAGTTTCATTATTTGGATTTGATTTTTTGTTACACGTACCGAGGTATAGTGAAAAGTATTGTTCAGCGTGCAATCCAGATCATTCCATACATGAGAAAACACAGGACATACATCGGGTGAAGCATACGGAGTACAGTACTACTCAATAAAGAAGATTTGTTAAGTTCAGTCCTTAAGAGGGTCATTTAGAAGTCTGGAAACAGCAGGGATAAAGCTGATTTTGAACCTGTTAGTACGTATTCTCAGACTTTTGTATCTCCTGCCCGTTCCCAAGGCAGCAGGAGGTGTAGACAGTCAATAGATGGGGGGACGGTTTTGTGTGATAGACTTGGCTGTGTTCACGACTCTCTGTAGATCTTTACGGTCTTGGGTCGAGCAGCTGCCATATCAGGCTGTGATGCAGCCAGACAGGATGCTTTCTATGATGCATCTGTAAAATTTGGTAAAAGTCACTGTGGATATGCCGAATTTCCTTAGTTTCCTGAGGAAGTACAGATGCTGTTGTGCTTTCTTGGTCGATATGGGTGGGCCAGGACAGATTGTTGGTGATGCGCACACCTCAGAATTTGAAGCTGTCAACCATTTGCACCTCGGCCCCGTTGATGCAGACAGGGGTGTGGGCGATACTTCACTTCCTGAAATCAATGACCAGCTCTTTAGTTTTGCTGATGTGAGGGAGAGGTTGTTGTCATTACGCCATCACCCTCCTGTACTCTGACTCATCGTTGTTCGAGATTGACCCCCTTCGATTGTGTCATCAGCAAATCTGTAGGTGAAGTTGGAGCCAAATTTTGCCGAATTTTATCAGAGGCAGGGTAAAATTATTTTTTATTCAGGTACAAGAAAACAAAATCTCAATATTCCACAAGTCAAAAAGGGGAGAATAATCAGTATGTTCAACTGTATTGGTGGCAGTGGTTAGCACTACTGCCTACGGTACTGAAGACCCGGGTTCAATCCCAGCCCTGGGTCACTTTGTGTGTGGAGCTTGCACATTCTTCCCGTGTTTGCGTGGGTTCATCCCCACAACCCAAAGATGTGCATGTTAGGTGGATTGGCCACACTAAATTGCTCCTTAATTGAAAAAATTAATTGGGTACTCTAAATTTTAAAAAAGGTTCAAATATATTGTACAGCACCAAAAGAAAACTTGATTATATCAAAAACACTCGTATATCAAAACACTCAGACACTCCACTTATTCCGAAAATGCAGGGCTGTTCTTGGGCATGTACAATGATAGCTTTTGCAACTCAAAATAACCCAAGTTGTGGCAGCACAGTGGTTAACATTGTCGCTTCATAGCACACCAGGGTCCCATGTTCGATTCCCCACTTGGGTCACTGTCTGTGCGGAGACTGCACTTCTCCCCGTGTCTGCGTGGGTTTCCTTCGGGTGCTCCTGTTTCCTCCCACAAGTCCTGAAAGATGTGCTGTTAGGTAATTTGGACATTGTGAATTCTCTCTCCGTGTACCTGAACAGGCGCCGGAATGTGGCGACTAGGGGCTTTTCACAGTAACTTCATTGCAGTGTTAATGTAAGCCTACTTGTGACAATAAAGATATATATATATATTTTTTTAAAGTTGGGCAAATGTTTGGCTGTTAAACTGAGGTCAAGGACATAGATGGACATGGGCCCCACACAGTAATTATATATCAGCATCAGTTCTAAGTGTACATCTCTTCATTCAAAATAAACAATTCATCAATTTGCTGAAAATTTCCATTGCTAACACACTGACCTCTCAACTACATAAATGTAATTAAAGTACTTTTGACATGTCCAGTGTAAAAAGGTACAACTCCATTCACTAGGCATAACAATCTCCCACTTCATGCAACTCTAGTACATCTTAACTCTGATCCTCTCCCTCTCTCTCACACCCCATCCATCTCTCAACCTATTCACCCCTTTCTCACCCACTGCCCCATCACCTCGCATCCCACTGCTCCATCGGCACCTAATAATAGTAACCCAATAATTTGTATTATCGTCACAAGGAAGCTTATATTACTACTACAAACACGGCAATGGTTACTGTGAAAATCCCAGAGTCTCCACACTCCGGCACCTGTTCAGGTACATAGAGGGAGAATTCAGAATGCCCAATTCACCTAATAGCACGTCATTCGGGACTTGTGGTAGGAAACTGGAGCACCCGGAGGAAACCCACGCAGACACGGAGAGAACGTGAGACTCCCCACAGTGATCCCAGCGGCTATCGAACCCCAGACCTTGGCGCTGTGAAGCAACAGTGCTAACCATTGTGCCACCTCTCACTCTGCTGCTCCCTCACCCGGTTGCCCCCCTCACCCCATTGCCCCCCTCACCCCATTGCCCCCCCCCCCCGCTGCCTCCCACACCTCCTCATACCAGCTCTCTCCCCTCCAACTCCCGCAACTCTCAGCCCCCTCCCCTCCATCCACCCACATTCTCTCGCCCCCTCTTCCTCCATCCCATCCTCGCCACCTTCCCCTCCCCACTGTCTTCCACCCATTCCATCCCACCGTTCCCTTCCCGTCCCCCAACTTCCTCCCCTCCGGTCCCCTAATTTCGCCCACTCCCATCCCCCTGCATCCTCCTCCTCTCCCCCTGCTCTCTCCCCACCATCCTCCTCCTGCTCTCCCCTCCCCTGTTTCCCCCCTGCTCTCCTACCCCGTCCACTCCTCTCTCACCAGCTGGTACACGTCTCCAGCTGCTGCTTTATTTTTCTTGTTCCTCCGCTGTTTTCGGGTCGGCGCGGGTTCGAGCGGCCGCTCCTCCTCCTCCTCGTCGGCGGCGGCACAGTGACCGAGCGGTTCCTGAACCCGCTCCCCGCGCAGTTTCCGCAGGCTCCGGGTTGACATGGCGTCGCCCCGGGAGCGGGGTCAAGATCGGGACCAGTCCCCCTGTCGGGAGCGCGGCTCTGAGTCTGCGCCACACTCACCGGAAACCCGCCCGTCAGCGGCTCCGGTACTCGCGCGAGGTGGCCGGAAGTGAGGGAAGGGAGCGGGACGAGTGAAGGGGGCGGGGCAGGCGGAGGTGAAGGGGCCAGTGAGGGGCGGAGCGAGAGAGTGGGACGAATGAGGGAACGGGCCAGTAGGGGGTGGGGCTTGCAGGGGGAGGGGCGATAATTGGGGGGGGGGGGGGGCGCGAGTAGAGCGGGGTGGCTTGTTTTGAAAACAAAGATAAGACGGCAGTTTGGCAGCAATCCAATTTGGATTTTCCAAAACATTTGAATAAAAAAACTGTTGAGATTCGGCCCCTCCCTCTACCCGCCCCTCCCCTCACTTGGGCGGCACGGTAGCACAGGGGTTAGCACTGCTGCCTCACAGGCCCAGGGTCCCGGCTTAAATTCCAGCTTTGGGTCACTGTGGAGTTTGCACTTTCTCCCCATGTCTGCGTGGGTTTCCCCGGGTCAGTTGGCCTCCTGCACTGTAAATTCTCTAATTCCCACACGTTTCACAAAGTATTTCTTTCAAATTTGGATGACTAGCAAATATTGGAAATTGAAATTGGTTTGAAAGACGAAAAAGGGTAGAGGGAAAATAAATGAAATTGGAGCAAAATTGAAGCACATAGAACAAGGTTAGGTGGGGATAATAATCTTTACTGTCACGAGTAGGCTTACATTAACACTGCAATGAAGTTACTGTGAAAAGCCCCGAGTCGCCACATTCCGGCGCCTGTTCGAGGACACACACGGAGAATTCAGGATGTCCAATCCACCTAACAGCATGTCTTTCTGGACTTGTGTGAGGAAACCAGAGCGCCCGGAGGAAACCCATGCAGACACAGGAAGAACGTGCAGACTCCGCACAGACAGTCACACAAGCCAGGAATTGAACCTGGGACCCTGGCACTGTGAAGCCACAGTGCTAATCACTGTGCTACCATGCAGCCCGCATAAGAGATTAATGTGTAAAATTAAATCGCATGGAATTAGAGGTGGTATACTGAGATAGATCGGGTGGCGGTGTGGGCTTAATTAGGGTGCTCTTTCCAAGGGCTGGGGCAGACTCGATGGGCTGAATGGCCTCCTGCACTAGGGATTCTAAGATTAGAGAACCTTTTTAATTATGTAAAGTGACAAGTTTTCTCTGTCTATTTCCCGCCCATGTTCTATAAAAAGGTTAACCATTTCAGCAGACAGTTGATTTATTTGAAAACGCCTTGCGTGTCTATGATTATGTACGTGTCTGTGTTAATTGATATAAGGTTTAATTGTGGATTTGCGGGAACTTAACAACACCGATTAAATGTGGAAATTTTAAGCACAGTCCGGAGGAATTTGGAATAAATCTGAGAATTTTGCATTGACACATCACCCCACTCCCAGATAAAGAACAAACATTTTGCAGGTGATAACTTGTTTGCATGAGAATGCTTTTGAGATTTTGAATGAACAAAAAATAAGTGATGCCTATCAAATCAGGCATTGGAAATTGGCTTAAATGGAACAGAAATAATTTAAGTTATTGTGAAGTAAAAGGCGGAATGGGAAAAAGAGCAGTGTCAATAGTGAAAGTTACAGGAGGCGAGATGTCAACAAAATGATGCACCAGTTGCTTGTCTGCCATAACAAAACGTAAAACAATCTGTTTCCCACAATCTAAATCCCACCTATCACAAGTAAGATTCAGATAATTACTCTTACTCTGTTGTCCCCCAACCCGTGCTCCTTAACAAAGTCATTTGCCTCCTCCAGTGTAAAAAATAATTTTCCAGGCCCTCAAAAGTTAACCAAAATTTGCCCGGGTACAGCACCCCAAACCGAACCTTGCGCCGTAAAAGCGCTGCCTTAGCCTTATTAAACCTCACCGATCATTTGGCCAGGTCGGTACCAATGTCCTGGTAGATCCGAATCTGACTGCCTTCCCAGCTGCAGTCCCGACTTGCCTGGCCCACCTCAGGTTTTAGGGGCTGGTTTAGCACAGTGGGCTAAACAGCTGGACTTGGAATGCAGAACAATGCCAGCAGCACGGTTCAATTCCCGTACAAGCCTCCCCGAACAGCTGCTGGAATGTGGCAACTAGGGGCTTTTCGCAGTAACTTCATTGAAGCCTACTTGTGACAATAAGCAATTATTATTATTAAGATCTTTTCTTTGTCCCAAAACTTGTGCATACACACAATCACCGCCTGCGGGGGCTCCCCAGACCTCGATGTGTGCCTCAAGGACCTGAAGGCACAGTCCACCTCTGGGCCTTGTCAAAGACCACTCCTCCAGCAACTTTGCAAACCTTCACAACGTTGCCCGTGGCACTCATAATCGACTCCCTCCAGCAGGTCCACAATACGAAGATTTTGCCACCGAGATTGATTCTCTTGGTCATCCATCCTCGCACGCAGCATCTTACAGACTTCACCCAGGATTGCCATCTTCGCCTCCATCTGGTCGGATACCACCTTTTCCACCTCCTGGATCATTGCTCCTTGCGCCTCCAGGCACTTGTCCCCGAACCAAGGGTGCGAAGAGGTGCTACTGCCACCTAAATCGCAATCAACCAGTCTCTCTGCACCTCCTTACGTTGCTGCTGCAGTTCCTCCTTAATAAAGCTCATCAATTGCTCCAATGGCAGTTTAACCGTTGACAACGACCCATGCCCCTCCGCCATCTTCCCACCTTGTGCTGCGCCACAAGTCTCCTCCAACGTTTGGGCCAGGGCTCTCACCGACTTTAACCGGGTTTGATACCCCGTAGACATTCCAATCGAGGAAGGAACCATCACCTTCCACTTTCCTAACACTTTATCCATCAAGATCCCCCATTATATAAAAGCAAATTACTGCGGATGCTGGAATCTGAAACGAAAGAGAAAATGCTGGAAAGTCTCAGCAAGTCTGGCAGCATCTGTAGGGAGAGAAAGAGCTAATGTTTCGAGTCCGATGACTCTTTGTCAAAGCTTTGTCAAAGCTGAGATTTTCCAGCAAGATCTCCCATTAATCGGGTAAAAAAGACCAAAACCAACACCTCCAGCCAGGAGCCACCTCATGTGCAACTGACCTGACCATGGCCACCACCAGAAGACCTTTTGTGCAAATATTTACAATCGGAGCTCAGGCGCCATGGCTGTTGATGGGGAGCAAGAAGGTGATCCTGGACCTCAGGGAGTAGTGGGGAGTGACTTGGTGGCACATGCATGGACACGGGGCCCTCCCTTGGGATCAGGGTGGCCTGTCTGAGGCCACAATTGCTGCATAAATTCGTTTCAACCCACCCCCCAGCTGCAATGTACAGCTTCTGGCTGTTGAGACTGCTAATTGGTGACAGGAGCAGATGCAGAGGGCCTCTGGTCATGTGGAAACCCACCTAACCTACCCATCCCGTCCATTTGGAAATCCCACACCCCAGCAGCATTATCAAGGGATGGGCATGACCATGCTCAATCGCCGGCCCACCTGGTCTTGGCACTGCTCAGTGCACTCCTTAGAAGTGCCCCAACAACAGAGGAAGCAGGGGATTAGCAGAGCGCACCCCAAAGGACACATGTGCAAGGGTACGTGATGTCTCGGATCGTGTTTTCCGGGTCCTTAGGGGGAAGGGGGAGCAGCCCCAAGTCGTGGTCCACATTGGCACCAACGACATAGGTAGGAAAGGGGACAAGGATGTCAGGCAGGCTTTCAGGGAGCTAGGATGGAAGCTCAGAACTAGAACAAACAGAGTTGTTATCTCTGGGTTGTTGCCCGTGCCACGTGATAATGAGATGAGGAATAGGGAGAGAGAGCATTTAAACACGTGGCTACAGGGATGGTGCAGGCGGGAGGGATTCAGATTTTTGGATAACTGGGGCTCTTTCTGGGGAAGGTGGGACCTCTACAGACAGGATGGTCTACATCTGAACCTGAGGGGCACAAATATCCTGGGGGGGAGATTTGTTAGTGCTCTTTGGGGGGGTTTAAACTAATGCAGCAGGGGCATGGGAACCTGGATTGTAGTTTTAGGGTAAGGGAGAATGAGAGTATAGAGGTCAGGAGCACAGATTTGACGTCGCAGGAGGGGGTCAGTGTTCAGGTAGGTGGTTTGAAGTGTGTCTACTTCAATGCCAGGAGTATACGAAACAAGGTAGGGGAACTGGCAGCGTGGGTTGGTACCTGGGACTTTGATGTTGTGGCCATTTCGGAGACATGGATAGAGCAGGGACAGGAATGGATGTTGCAGGTTCCGGGGTTTAGGTGTTTTAGTAAGCTCAGAGAAGGAGGCAAAAGAGGGGGAGGTGTGGCGCTGCTAGTCAAGAGCAGTATTACGGTGGCGGAGAGGATGCTAGATGGGGACTCTTCTTCCGAGGTAGTATGGGCTGAAGTTAGAAACAGGAAAGGAGAGGTCACCCTGTTGGGAGTTTTTTATAGGCTTCCTAATAGTTCTAGGGATGTAGAGGAAAGGATGGCGAAGATGATTCTGGATATGAGCGAAAGTAACAGGGTAGTTTATTATGGGAGACTTTAACTTTCCAAATATTGACTGGAAAAGATATAGTTCGAGTACAATAGATGGGTCGTTTTTTGTACAGTGTGTGCAGGAGGGTTTCCTGAAACAATATGTTGACAGGCCAACAAGAGGCGAGGCCACGTTGGATTTGGTTTTGGGTAATGAACCAGGCCAGGTGTTGGATTTGGAGGTAGGAGAGCACTTTGGGGACAGTGACCACAATTCGGTGACGTTTACGTTAATGATGGAAAGGGATAAGTATACACCGCAGGGCAAGAGTTATAGCTGGGGGAAGGGCAATTATGATGCCATTAGACGTGACTTGGGGGGGATAAGGTGGAGAAGTAGGCTGCAAGTGTTGGGCACACTGGATAAGTGGGGCTTGTTCAAGGATCAGCTACTGCGTGTTCTTGATAAGTATGTACCGGTCAGACAGGGAGGAAGGCGTCGAGCGAGGGAACCGTGGTTTACCAAGGAAGTGGAATCTCTTGTTAAGAGGAAGAAGGAGGCCTATGTGAAGATGAAGTGTGAAGTTTCGGTTGGGGCGATGGATAGTTACAAGGTAGCGAGGAAGGATCTAAAGAGAGAGCTAAGACGAGCAAGGAGGGGACATGAGAAGTATTTGGCAGGAAGGATCAAGGAAAACCCAAAAGCTTTCTATAGGTATGTCAGGAATAAGCGAATGACTAGGGAAAGAGTAGGACCAGTCAAGGACAGGGATGGGAAATTGTGTGTGGAGTCTGAAGAGATAGGCGAGATACTAAATGAATATTTTTCGTCAGTATTCACTCAGGAAAAAGATAATGTTGTGGAGGAGACTGCTGAGCCCCAGGCTAATAGAATAGATGGCATTGAGGTACGTAGGGAAGAGGTGTTGGCAATTCTGGACAGGCTGAAAATAGATAAGTCCCCGGGACCTGATGGGATTTATCCTAGGATTCTCTGGGAGGCCAGGGAAGAGATTGCTGGACCTTTGGCTTTGATTTTTATGTCATCATTGGCTACAGGAATAGTGCCAGAGGACTGGAGGACAGCAAATGTGGTCCCTTTGTTCAAAAAGGGGAGCAGAGACAACCCCGGCAACTATAGACCGGTGAGCCTCACGTCTGTAGTGGGTAAAGTCTTGGAGGGGATTATAAGAGACAAGATTTATAATCATCTAGATAGGAATAATATGATCAGGGATAGTCAGCATGGCTTTGTGAAGGGTAGGTCATGCCTCACAAACCTTATTGAGTTCTTTGAGAAGGTGACTGAACAGGTAGACGAGGGTAGAGCAGTTGATGTGGTGTATATGGATTTCAGCAAAGCGTTTGATAAGGTTCCCCACGGTAGGCTATTGCAAAAAATACGGAGGCTGGGGATTGAGGGTGATTTAGAGATGTGGATCAGAAATTGGCTAGCTGAAAGAAGACAGAGGGTGGTGGTTGATGGGAAATGTTCAGAATGGAGTACAGTCACAAGTGGAGTACCACAAGGATCTGTTCTGGGGCCGTTGCTGTTTGTCATTTTTATCAATGACCTAGAGGAAGGCGCAGAAGGGTGGGTGAGTAAATTTGCAGACGATACTAAAGTCGGTGGTGTTGTCGATAGTGTGAAAGGATGTAGCAGGTTACAGAAGGATATAGATAAGCTGCAGAGCTGGGCTGAGAGGTGGCAAATGGAGTTTAATGTAGAGAAGTGTGAGGTGATTCACTTTGGAAGGAATAACAGGAATGCGGAATATTTGGCTAATGGTAAAGTTCTTGAAAGTGTGGATGAGCAGAGGGATCTAGGTGTCCATGTACATAGATCCCTGAAAGTTGCCACCCAGGTTGATAGGGTTGTGAAGAAGGCCTATGGAGTGTTGGCCTTTATTGGTAGAGGGATTGAGTTCCGGAGTCGGGAGGTCATGTTGCAGCTGTACAGAACTCTGGTACGGCCGCATTTGGAGTATTGCGTACAGTTCTGGTCACCGCATTATAGGAAGGACGTGGAGGCTTTGGAGCGGGTGCAGAGGAGATTTACCAGGATGTTGCCTGGTATGGAGGGAAAATCTTATGAGGAAAGGCTGATGGACTTGAGGTTGTTTTCGTTGGAGAGAAGAAGGTTAAGAGGAGACTTAATAGAGGCATACAAAATGATCAGGGGGTTGGATAGGGTGGACAGTGAGAGCCTTCTCCCGCGGATGGATATGGCTGGCACGAGGGGACATAACTTTAAACTGAGGGGTAATAGATATAGGACAGAGGTCAGAGGTAGGTTCTTTACGCAAAGAGTGTTGAGGCCGTGGAATGCCCTACCTGCTACAGTAGTGAACTCGCCAACATTGAGGGCATTTAAAAGTTTATTGGATAAACATATGGATGATAATGGCATAGTGTAGGTTAGATGGCTTTTGTTTCGGTGCAACATCGTGGGCCGAAGGGCCTGTACTGCGTTGTATTGTTCTATGTTCTATGTTCTACATTGCTGTGGGTCTTGAGTTACATGTAAGCCAGACCAGGTAAAGATGGCAGATTTCCTTCCCAAAAGGACCGTAGTGAACCGGATGCGTTTTTACGACAATCGACAATGGTTTCACGGCATCATTAGACTTCCAGATTTTTATTGCATTCAAATTTCACCATCTGCAATGTTGGGTTTTGAACCTGGATCCCCAGAGCATTACTCTGCGTCTCTGGTTACTAGTCCATTGACAATACCACTACGCCACTGCCTCCCCTATATAACATCTAGTTTCACTTGTGTTGTCATTCAGGGACAAGTGGGCTTGTAATCGATGGCGCACTAGCCCAAGAGGCAGGTCAAAGAGACACAGTCTGAGTGAGTAAGACACATCCAGAGTGGGAATTTGAAACTTGGTAATTTGGTGCAGTGAGGTAACCAGGAAAGTTTCGGGAGCCGTTCGAAGGAGGAGGAGCAGTCTCTGTGTGAGTATAAAAACCTACTTGAACCCGGGGATCACGGCCTAGTTTCGAGAGCCGTTCGGAGGAGGAGGCGCAGTCTCTTTGTGAGTATAAAAACCTAACGGTAACTTCCTGTTTTCCACTTTTTTCTTCAAAAGTGACGTCAGAGGGAAGCTGTGATCTGATTGGTTGATAGCAAATCTGCCCCAAATTTAAAAAAAACACAGCTAAACTCGTAAATTTAAATTAAACTAATTAATTAATTAGAGATGGCTGGTCAGGTGATGTGCTTGAGCTGCTTGATGTGGGAGCTGGCAGATCCCATTGCGAGCTGCAGTGACCACATCTGCAGTAAGTGTTGGCTGCTCGAAGAGCTCCGGCTCAGAGTTGATGAGCTGGAGTCTGAGCTTCAAACACTGAGGCACATCCGTGAGGGGGAGACTTACCTGGACACTGTGTTTCAGGAGGCAGTCACACCTGTCAGAGTAAGTAGTTTAAATCCTGCCAGTGGCCAGGGACAGCAGGGTGTGACTGCAAGTATTTGAACAGGGGGTAGCAGATTTAAAACAGAGGTAAGGAGAAACTACTTCTCTCGAAGGATAGTTGCATCTGTGGAATTCACTACCCCAGAGTGTAGTGGATGCCCGGACTTTGAGTTAATTTAAGGGGGAGGTAGACAGATTTTTAATTAGTAATGGGTTGAAGGGCAATGGAGAAAGGGCGGTAAAGTGGAATTGAGGCCGAGAGAAGATCAGCCATGATCATATTGAGCGAGCTCGAGGGGCTGAATTGTCTATTCCTGCCCCTAGTTCTTATGTTCATATATGTGCTAGTAGCCAGCAGCATAACTGAGCATCACGATAGTGTCTATACCTGAATCAATCAACAGATGGAGCTCTTATATGAAAATAGGTTCATGGCTTTTCAGGTAGAAACATTATCATTGGTCTCTATGCTTCTAAATATTGGGCCGTAACTTCCTAGAAGGTTCACGACTCTCAGTCGCAGGTGGGCCGCACATGCACGGTGTGATGACCCGGAAGTGCGGACATTCAGGCATTCGCGCTAATAGCGTTGGCATTTAAACTCCTGACCGTATCTGCTCTGACAGCTTGGAGCTCTGCAGCGAAAAAATCCAGCTACAGTGCTAACTTGGGCCACTTACCCAGATATTTGGAGCGTTTTTATACCTTTTTATTTACACGGAAATCTGTCACTCTAGCAGAGGTAGGACAGATCTGGAGACATTTCTTGGTAGCTTAATGTTTTATATTATTAATGTCTAGCATTTATAAATATGTTTAAATTGCAAATAAAATGAAAGGAAGAAATATAGAAAAAAACCAGCCATGAGTATGTTAATTCCATTAAAAGTGTACCTTACTGTATAAAGTGAGACTGAAGTCACAGAAGGTGAAAGAATGATTGCTTTTTTAAACTTTGGTTTGTCACTAGGATGTTAATTCCATTAAAGGAACTATGATGAATAGAATGTGGTGATCACTTGCTAACGAGTATGATTGGCCACCTAAGATACTCAGTGTTACTGGCCACGGATTCTGTGCGTCCTTGCTGATGAGCCTGGTCATTGAGTCACATCTTCAATCACTCACTAGGAGTTTCCCAAAGATGGCATCGGTCCTTAGACGCTAAGTCATGGGTATTCCTTTCTCAGGCTCCTTTTCCAAGCGTCCTCTTGCCGTTGGGTGTTCTCGAAAAATTGTGATCCTTCAATCAGTAAGTTCCTCCAAGTAGGTCTCTTCTGAACAAAAGTCTCCCAGGTATTGACATCTTTGTTCCATTTCTTGAGGTAAGCCTTTAAGGTGTCTTTGAAGATCTGTATTGGCCTCCTCTTGTTCGGGATCCTTCCTTGAGCTCGGTGATGAAGATTTGCTTTGGCAGTAGAGATTCTGATATCCCCATATGGGCGGTCCAGCGGATTTGGTTCTGGATGATCATGGCCTCGATACTGGTGCTATTGACTCCTTCAAGGACACTAATGCTAACACGCCTGTACTCCCAGCTGATTCACAGCTAAAGTACATTTGGATTTCGCAATGCATTTTAAGCTGTGTTGTTTCCAAGTCTCCCTTATGGAATGTTCATCCTTAGAAGACTCAGTGCGTACTTCAAATGCTTTAATAAAGTTTAATGCTTTAGTTGATATATGCAAGCCTCCTGTGAGTTAATTTGAACTATCTGTCTGACAGGTATTCCAGCGATCAATCACCCACCCTTAAGAATGTACTGCCAAAGGACATTCTGCAATGATGTCACAGGAGATGTGTGCCAGGACACTGTGCTTCAGCTGCTGCTTTTGGACGTTGAGGTGTCAATTAACAATTGTCAAAACTATCCCCTTTCCGCAGCCCGCCCCCCCCCCCTCCCCAGGCTTCTCTCCCTCCCTCACCCCATTTTATAAATAGACGGGGCCGTTGTGTTTAAGTGAGAAAATATATTTTATTGCAAGAAATTTATAAATGTTGAGGCAGTTTTATATCATTGTTCAGCTGATAAAGGTAAACATTAAGTTAAGTGTTAACTGATTTACAAGTTATTTAGTTAACAAATGTTTTACATTTAACTTTACAAGCTTCTACAAATGTCTTCCTGAAACATCAGAACACAACATTTAATTGAGATAATTATAAATGAATAAGATAATTGAAGTAAACAAGGCAGAAACATAGTTGACACGGTGGCACACTGGTTAATAATAATAATCCTTATTATTGTCACAAGCAGGCTTACATTAACACTGCAATGAAGTTACTGTGTAAATCCCCCAGTCTCACACTCCGGCGCCTGTTCTGGTACACAGAGGGAGAATTAGAATGTTCAATTCACCGAACAAGCATGTCTTTCGGGACTTGCGGATCTGCTGCCTCACAACACCAGGGACCCGTGTTCAATTCAGACCTTGGTTGACTGTGTGGTGTTTGTACATTCTCCCCGTATCTGCGGTTTCCCAGAACCATGGAATAGAACAATAGAATTCCTAGAGCACAGGAGGGAGGTCATTCAACCCTTCAAGTCTACACCGACCCTCTGAAAGAGTACCCTACCTGGGCCCACTCCCCGCCCTATCCCCAAAACCCAACCTGTACATCTCTGGACACTAAAGGGCAACTTAGTTTGGCCAATCCACCTAACCTGCACACCTTTGGACTGTGGAAGGAAACCAGAGCATCCAGAGTAAATGGTGGTGGCACAATGGAACTACTGTGTCACAGCACCAGAGACCCGGGTTCAATTCCAGCCTTGGGTGACTGTGTGGAGTTTGCACTTTCTCCCCCTTTCTGCGTGGAGAGACACAGATTTAAAACAAATAACCAAACCTATGTTCACTTATAAATAATCACCTTTAATAGTAAAGAAAAATTAAAAATTGCTTTAAAGTAATCAACAATAATAGTAATGCTTTTTAAAAAAAAAGAGCAAAAAAAAGGTTTTAAAAAACGTCTACATACCATTAAAACACATGTTAAAATAGTTGCCTGTTGTTTTCTATCTAAATCTGCTATTTAAATGCCTGACCCCAATGGGCATTCCCAAGCTGGCCGCATCATAATGGTGCGGGGCTGCACTTCTCCTGTGTTGCGCTGGAACCTGTGCAGACTGGGGCACTGGAGGCCCGAGACTGCTGAAAAGAAAGGAAGGTTGGACGCATCATCAGAGCCCAGGTAAGTGTGCAGATTTTGCTTTCAAAATCGGCAGCCTGTGGCTTCTTGCTGCAAGGAGGCCATTAAAAATTAAATCCAAGTAAAATTCAACGGGTAAGATTTTCATCACCCACCACCACCACCCCACTCCACCTTGCCTAATCAGTATACGACTTCAGCCGCCTCAGCCAGACCCTCTGGAATTCTGTCCTTAAGCTTCTTGCTCCAACTTTCACGACTTTCAAAGCTTTCATTAAACCCATCCTTCTGTTGTGGCTCGAGACATACATTGGAGGCTTCCAATAGTTAACAAAGGGGTATATTGATGAAAAGCAAAGGAAGTTAAGTAACAGGCACAGAACATTATACAACTGGTCTTAATACTTCAGCTCCTTGGTCCACATTGCCTGGGGTCCTGCTCCCAGGGCCCTGCACAAACTCCCTATTGACCAGGGTTTGCACGTTCATGTGCCATTGGCCCTAAGCAGCTCTTGTGGTCCGTGGAGCTTGCCCCCTTAAGGGGTCGCGTTACCACATCCCTCCCCACTTAAATCCCTTATTACAACTACCCCAACAGAGTAACAAATGGAAAAAGAGACAATAGGGCAAAGAGAGTCCATCAAAAGTCAATCGGTCCGGAGTCCTCCGGGTCCTCCCGGACCTCCATAGCCCAGCCACAGACTCGGCACTCTTTTGAGTGATTGAATGGTCAACAGTCGATGCCATCTCAGAAGGCACCACTTCAACGACAGATGAACTTGCCTCACCAGTTGCGACAGAAACGTTAAGTCCCCTTGGCTGGACAGAGTTACAGGAGTATTCAAGATGCTGGTGGGACTTGTCGACTCCAAGTTGGGGGTTGTAGTGATCTCTGTAGGTGCATGCACACAAGGGGTTAATGGGTAGATAGCAGCACCACATGATCACTAGAGGGCTGGACCAACAGGGGTATAAAAGGCAGACACACGGGGTCTCTCATTCTCTCTCGTGGGTGTGCTGTGAACAGGGTAACATCAGAATCACATAGATAGTGGAGTTACGTTTTGTTATAATTTTTAAATCTTGTTAACCAATTCCTAGTTTCTATGTTAAGGTAAAGAGCTCATGCATTAATAGTTATAGCTACTCCATAAATCTTTGATGTTACTAGACGAGTTCGAGTCTTCTTCAACAAGATTCAGAGGACCTCACCATCAACCAAGGATTGAGTAACACGTGTTATCGACCATGCAGGTGGCACCACATGGTACCAAGGAGTGTTGGCCTTAACAACAAAAACAGAAACTAGCTAGATTAGGTTCGACAGACAAGAAAAAAAAACTTGGATAAGATATTCGGCCAAGGAAGGCATCGCTACACTCGGATCTCTCAGGCACAAACCAGTAAGATGGAATCACTTCTAGCTCCAGAACACCTCAGAACCTCTGGTAATCTCCAGTATAATTGGAAGAATTTCCTGCAACAATTTAATTTGTTTCTGGAAATTAAGGACATGACTGCTGCGCCAGATTCCAAAAACATTGCATACCTCTTATCTGCGGCAGAGAAACCGGCCATGGAGATATATAACTCATTTACCTACGCCGAAGGGGAGGACGAGGATAAGTGGGACACAATTATAAAAAAATTCAATATCCACTGCAAATCGGAGGTGAATGAAATATTTGAACGCGTCAAGTTCACCAGGCATATACAAAGACCAGGAGAATCATTCAGCAGCTTTCTCACTGACTTAAAGCTGCTGGCCCAATCCTGTAATTATGAGACCCTCCGTGACTCCCTCATCAGAGACCAAATTGTCAGTTGTATCTCTGATGAGGGACTCAGAAAATCTCTCCTTCAGCACAAAAATCTTAATCTTGAAATGGCTACACAACTATGTTCTGCTCACGTAATCACTGAAGCACAATATCAACAGTTTACTTACCGGGACCAAGACCTCCACCACGAGGTTGGAGCTGTCAAAATGGTGGCCCAGGCTTCTCGAAGGCGCTCCTCCACCGGCAATGACGCGCGCGCGAATCTGCAAGTGGCCCACACACAAGCGCAGTTCGCACGGAGACTGGAACCGGCTGAGAACGCTACTACGCATGCGCGAACATGGCAGGACGGCGCCATGACATGTCATAACTGCGGACACGCCCACTTAAAAGGGCAATGTCCAGCTTATGGCAAACAGTGCCTGAGGTGTGGAAAGTACAACCACTATGTCTTCAAATGTCGAGCTGTGCTACAGATGATTTCCACGGGAAAACAACTAAGACCCTGCGACGTTCGGAACGTGGCATCTATGGACCGCCAACCAATATTCAGTGATTACCTGTCCGAAAATGATGACCTTGCCTATGATAACTCCTACGGTGCGGACACGGTTACAGTAACTGAGGAACCTTACATCACCACGCCTCATCCAAAATGCCCGAGAGTGAACAAAAAGGGGTTTAAAGTCTCAAAACAAAAAATTATTTTCCCCAGCGACAGAATGAAGCTTGAGCCTTCACTCACAGTTAAAGATCACTGCCGCAGCACCTGAAACATAGTGTTTGCAACACCCAAGAGAAGAGCACAATGACAAATCAATAGCAAAAGATTTGTTCATTGATGATGATTACTCAGGAGATGAGTTCCTCATTGGATAAATAGAGCACCATGACACATCCTTGACAAGAAGCGATGATTTGCTCGCTGACGAATGCCACTCAGCCATGGATCAGTTCTCCGGATCTGATGGTCATTGCAGCAGCAACATGGGTGCCAAGTCCCATACGAGTCTCATGGTAGGAGAATCCAGTACCATGACGATATGGCAGCTCGTCGACAAAATGAATGACAATCACATGTCACATATGCTAGCAGAAGGCGACGCCACGTAGAGAGCACAGATGAACTCCACTGAGGGAGTGATACCGGCCTTCATAGCGAGCTCGTTGACAGGCTCCAGAATGGCCGCAAGCAACGACTCCGGAGCGACAGCCGTGAACGAGGAAGACTATGACGGTCTATCTGCCTTGTATGAGCAGCCAGCAGCAGACATTAAATGTCTACCCACTGTTGATCAAAGCAGTGAACAAAACCACAACAACAGATCTCGTGATTTTGTGTCTGCACCGCAGCAATCACCCAACCCAGCTTGCAAAAAAGATGACATACGGGGTCAACATTGCAAGCACAAAAGAAAGTCATCAAATTACTTCAACCATTCCGATGTCTCGTGATGTCCTCACGGACACACATCTACACTGACGGTGGTCACAACGACATGACGACATCAACACTGCCACCTCAACGACAGGCGAAGAGATCAACCCACCTGATCAAACTCATACAGTCCGGACTCACAAAGTTTTTGGTTAGGATTGGACTTTTTAAACGCTGATTGACTTTGTACAGCCATTATTACCATCACATTCTGTACACAGCATTACATGTTTTATCGGTTCCCAGTTGACTTAATTCATTATGTTTGTTCAGTTTTCGTTACACCATACATTAAATCTGTAACCCATTAAAAAGGGGGGATGTAGTGATCTCTGTAGGTGCATGCACACAAGGGGTTAATGGGTAGATAGCAGCACCACATGATCACTAGAGGGCTGGACCAACAGGGGTATAAAAGGCAGACACACGGGGTCTCTCATTCTCGTGTGTGCACCGTGAACAGGGTAACATCAGAATCATGTTTAGTTATAATTGTTAAATCTAAAGGAGCTTTCGATATTTGGGGATTCAGGTAGCCAGGAGCTGGGGAACTTTACACAAACTCAATGTGACGCGGCTGGTGGAGCAGATGGAGGAGGATTTCAAGAGGTGGGATATGCTGCCGCTCTCACTGGCAGGTAGAGTGCAGGCGGTCAAGATGATGGTCCTCCCAAGGTTTCTTTTTGTGTTTCAATGTCTTCCCATTTTGATCACTAAGGCCTTTTTAAGAAAATAGATAGGAGTGTTATGAGTTTCATGTGGGCAGGGAAGACCCCGAGGGTAAGGAGGGGGTTCCTGCAACACAGCAGGGACAGAGGGCGACTGGCGTTGCCGAATCTGGACGATTACTAATGGGCCGCCAATGTGGCGATGGTTCGCAAGTGGATGAGGGAGGGGGAGGTGGTGGCGTGGAAGAGGCTGGAGATGGCGTCCTGTAAAGGAACGAGCCTAAAGGCGCTGGTGACAGCGCCGCTACCGCTCTCCCCAAAACGGTACACCACAAACCCAGTGGTGGCGGCAACCTTAAGGATCTGGGGGCAATGGAGGCGACACAGGGGTGTGACGGGTGCCTCGGTGTGGTCCCCGATCAGGAACAACCATAGGTTTGTCCCAGGAAGGATGGACGGAGGGTTCCAGAGCTGGCATCGGGCAGGAATTAGGAGATTGAGAGACTTGTTTATTGACGGGGAGTTTGCGAGCCTGGGAGCGCTGGAGTAAAAGTATGAGTTGCCCCCGGGGAATATCTTTAGATACATGCAAGTGAGGGCGTTTACGAGGCAACAGGTGAGGGAATTTCCACTGCTCCCGACACAGGGGATCCAGGATAGAGTGATTTTGGGGGTATGTGTCGGGGAGGGCAAAGTGTCCGGAATATATCAGGAGATGAGAGACGAGGGGGAGGCGCTGGTAGAAGAGCTGAAGGGAAAATGGGAAGAAGAGCTGGGGGAGGAGATTGAGGAAGGTCTGTGGGTTGATGCCCTAAGTAGGGTAAATTCCTCTTCCTCGTGTGCCAGGCTTAGCCTGATACAATTCAAGGTTCTACACAGAGCACACATGACGGGAGCAAGGCTGAGCAGGTTCTTCGGAGTGGAGGACAGGTGCGGGAGGTGCTTGGGAAGCCCGGCGAACCACACACACATGTTCTGGTCGTGTCCGGCACTGGATGAGTACTGGAGGGGAGTGGCAAGAGTGATTTCAAAAGTAGTGAAGGTCCGGGTCAAGCCAGGCTGGGGGTTAGCTATATTTGGGGTAGCGGAGGAGCCGGGAGTGCAGGAGGCGAAAGAGGCCGATATTCTGGCCTTTGTGTCCCTGGTAGCCCAGCGAAGGATCTTACTCATGTGGAAGGAAGCGAAACCCCCCATGTGGCAGGGTGGCAGCTAAGTTTAAAGCTAGAATGATCCCTGGTGACGGAATGCTCTTGGGTAGGGGCAGCCGGATTAATACATCCACATTAGCAATTTCCGTCCCAGGCCAGTGCTGCCAACGAGGCCCAACGCAGCACACTCACTGAGGCTATGGGTGGTTTGGGGTTATCTTCCCTTAAAAGGCCCAGTATGGCCCGTGGTCAGTGACCATGTAGAACGCCGAACCGTAGAGTGTACATATCATGGCGGAATTTCTTCAAACCGAATATAACTGCTAAGGCTTCCTTCTCAATCTGGGCATCAGTTTTGTTCTGCTTCAAAAAGGTTTCTGAGGCAAAGGCGAGTGGACATTCCAAACCATCTCCTATTTAGTTTGATAAAAGTCTCCCCCCTATACCGCAAGGAGATGGGTCACATGTCAGCATGGTTGATTCCCCGGGCAAAGATCCCCAAGAGGTTTGACGACTGTAATGCTTGCTTCACGACTCAGAAGGTTTCCTCTTGAGGCTCCTTTCATTAATACCGCTGATTCTTCCTCAATATCTGGTGTACTTGTGGCTAAATTTGAAATAAACCTTCCATCATAATTGACCATACCGAGGAAGCCATTAAGTTCGTTGACATTTTGGGTGCAGGGACGTTTCTTATGGCCTTCACCTTCTCTTCCAAGGGGTGCAGCCCTGCTGCATCAATGCCAAATCTTAGGTATGTCACCTCTGTGGCCTGAACAGTACATTTTTCATGTTTTAGGAAGACCCCTGCATCACAAAACCTCTTTTTTTTTTTTAAATAATATTTTATTGAAAATTTTTGGTCAACCAACACAGTACATTGTGCATCCTTTACACAACATTGTAACAATACAGATAATAATGACCTTTTTAAATTTAAACAAAAACAACAACAAATAAATAAATATTAAATAACAAAAAACAAAAACTAGCCCTAATTGGCAACTGCCTTGTCTCAGGCCACCCCCCCCCCCCATCCCCCCCCATCCCCCCCCCCCCCCCCCCCCCCCCCCCCCCCCCCCCAAGTCCTGGGCCGCTGCTGCTGCCTTCTTTGTTCTCCCCTATCTATCTTTCCGCAAGATATTCGACGAACGGTTGCCACCGCCTAGTAAACCCTTGAGCCGACCCCCTTAGGACGAACTTAATCCGCTCTAACTTTATGAACCCCGCCATATCATTTATCCAGGTCTCCACCCCCGGGGGCTTGGCTTCTTTCCACATTAGCAATATTCTGCGCCGGGCTACTAGGGACGCAAAGGCCAAAACATCGGCCTCTTTCGCCTCCTGCACTCCCGGCTCTTGTGCAACCCCAAATATAGCCAACCCCCAGCTTGGTTCGACCCGGACTCCTACTACTTTCGAAAGCACCTTTGTCACCCCCATCCAAAACCCCTGTAGTGCCGGGCATGACCAAAACATATGGGTATGATTCGCTGGGCTTCTCGAGCACCTCGCACACCTATCCTCCACCCCAAAAAATTTACTGAGCCGTGTTCCAGTCATATGTGCCCTGTGTAATACCTTAAACTGAATCAGGCTTAGCCTGGCGCACGAGGACGACGAGTTTACCCTGTTTAGGGCATCTGCCCACATCCCCTCCTCAATCTCCTCCCCTAGCTCTTCTTCCCATTTCCCTTTTAGTTCGTCCATCATAGTCTCCCCTTCGTCTCTCATTTCCCTATATATATCCGACACCTTACCGTCCCCCACCCATTTCTTTGAGATGACTCTGTCCTGCACCTCTTGTGTCGGGAGCTGCGGGAATTCCCTCACCTGTTGCCTCGCAAAAGCCCTCAATTGCATGTACCTGAATGCATTCCCTTGAGGCAACCCATATTTCTCGGTCAGCGCTCCCAGACTCGCAAACTTCCCATCCACAAATAGATCTTTCAATTGCGTTATACCTGCTCTTTGCCACATTCCATATCCCCCATCCATTCCCCCCGGGGCAAACCTATGGTTGTTTCTTATCGGGGACCCCCCCAGTGCTCCGGTCTTTCCCCTATGTCGTCTCCACTGTCCCCAAATCTTCAGTGTAGCTACCACCACCGGACTCGTGGTATAGTTCCTTGGTGAGAACGGCAATGGGGCTGTCACCATAGCCTGCAGGCTGGTCCCCCTACAGGACGCCCTCTCTAATCTCTTCCACGCCGCTCCTTCCTCCTCTCCCATCCACTTACTCACCATTGAAATATTAGCGGCCCAATAATACTCACTTAGGCTCGGTAGTGCCAGCCCCACCCTATCCCTACTACGCTGTAAGAATCCCTTCCTCACTCTCGGAGTCTTCCCGGCCCAAACAAAACCCATGATACTCTTTTCTATCCTTTTGAAAAAAGCCTTCGTGATCACCACCGGGAGACACTGAAACACAAAAAGGAATCTCGGGAGGACCACCATCTTAACCGCCTGCACCCTCCCTGCCATTGACAATGCTACCATATCCCATCTCTTGAAATCTTCCTCCATCTGTTCCACCAACCGCGTCAAATTTAGCCTGTGCAATGTGCCCCAATTCTTAGCTATCTGGATCCCCAGGTAACGAAAGTCTCTTGTTACCTTCCTCAACGGTAGGTCTTCTATTTCTCTACTCTGCTCCCCTGGATGCACCACAAACAGCTCACTCTTCCCCATGTTCAATTTATACCCTGAAAAATCCCCAAACTCCCCAAGTATCCGCATTATTTCTGGCATCCCCTCCGCTGGATCCGCCACATATAGTAGCAGATCATCCGCATATAAAGATACCCGGTGTTCTTCTCCCCCCCGAAGTATTCCCCTCCATCCCTTGGAACCTCTCAGCGCTATCGCCAGGGGCTCAATCGCCAGTGCAAACAGTAATGGGGACAGAGGACATCCCTGCCTTGTCCCTCTATGGAGCCGAAAATATGCCGATCCCCGTCCATTCGTGACCACACTCGCCACTGGGGCCCTATACAACAGCTGCACCCATCTAACATACCCCTCTCCGAACCCAAATCTCCTCAACACCTCCCACAGATAATCCCACTCCACTCTATCAAATGCTTTCTCGGCATCCATCGCCACTACTATCTCCGTTTCACCCTCTGGTGGGGCCATCATCATTACCCCTAACAACCTCCGTATGTTCGTGTTCAGCTGTCTCCCCGTCACAAACCCAGTTTGGTCCTCATGAACCACCCCCGGGACACATTCCTCTATTCTCATTGCCATTACCTTGGCCAAGACCTTGGCATCTACATTGAGGAGGGAGATTGGTCTGTAGGACCCGCATTGTAGCGGATCCTTTTCCTTCTTTAAAAGAAGCGATATCGTTGCTTCTGACATAGTCGGGGGCAGTTGTCCCCTTTCCTTTGCCTCGTTGAAGGTCCTCGTCAGTAGCGGGGCGAGCAAGTCCAAATATTTTCTGTAAAATTCAACTGGGAATCCGTCCGGTCCCGGGGCCTTTCCCGTCTGCATGTTCCTAATTCCTTTCACCACTTCTTCTACCGTGATCTGTGCTCCCAATCCCATCCTTTCCTGCTCTTCCACCTTGGGATTTTCCAGCCGATCCAAAAACTCTATCATTCTCTCCCTCCCATCCGGGGGTTGAGCTTCATACAATTTTTTATAAAATGTCTTAAACACTTCATTCACTCTCTCCGCTCCCCGCTCCGTCTCTCCATCTTCGTCTCTCACCCCCCCTATTTCCCTCGCAGCTCCCCTTTTCCTCAATTGGTGTGCCAGCAATCTGCTCGCCTTCTCTCCATATTCATACTGTACACCCTGCGCCTTCCTCCACTGTGCCTCTGCAGTGCCTGTGGTCAGCAAGTCAAATTCCACATGCAGCCTTTGCCTTTCCCTATACAGTCCCTCCTCCGGTGCTTCCGCATACTGTCTATCCACCCTCAAAAGTTCTTGCAACAACCGCTCCCGTTCCTTACTCTCCTGCTTCCCTTTATGTGTCCTTATTGATATCAGCTCCCCCCTAACCACCGCCTTCAACGCCTCCCAGACCACTCCCACCTGAACCTCCCCATTGTCATTGAGTTCCAAGTACTTTTCAATGCATCCCCTCACCCTTAAGCACACCCCCTCATCCGCCATTAGTCCCATGTCCATTCTCCAGGGTGGACGCCCTCTTGTTTCCTCCCCTATCTCCAAGTCTACCCAGTGTGGGGCATGATCCAAAATGGCTATAGCCGTATATTCCGTTCCCCTCATCCTCGGGATCAATGCCCTACCCAACACAAAAAAGTCTATGCGTGAATAGACTTTATGGACATAGGAGAAAAACGAGAACTCCTTACTCCTAGGTCTACTGAATCTCCACGGGTCCACCCCTCCCATCTGCTCCATAAAATCCTTAAGCACCTTGGCTGCTGCCGGCCTCCTACCAGTCCTGGACTTCGACCTATCCAGCCTTGGTTCCAACACCGTGTTAAAGTCTCCCCCCATTATCAGCTTTCCGGTCTCTAGGTCTGGGATGCGTCCTAGCATTCGCCTCATAAAATTGGCATCGTCCCAATTCGGGGCATACACGTTTACCAACACCACCATCTCTCCCTGTAATTTGCCACTCACCATCACGTATCTGCCCCCGTTATCCGCCACTATAGTCTTTGCCTCGAACATTACCCGCTTCCCCACTAATATAGCCACCCCCCTGTTTTTCGCATCCAGCCCCGAATGGAACACCTGCCCTACCCATCCTTTGCGCAACCTAACCTGATCTATCAGTTTCAGGTGCGTTTCCTGTAACATGACCACATCTGCTTTAAGTTTCTTAAGGTGTGCGAGTACTCGTGCCCTCTTTATCGGCCCGTTAAGTCCCCTCACGTTCCACGTGATCAGCCGAGTTGGGGGGCTTCCTACCCCCCCCCCCCTTGCCGGTTAGCCATCATCTTTTTCCAGCTTCTCGCCCAGTTCCCACGCGGCTGTATTTCTCCCAGACGGTGCCCCCCCGCCCATCCTTTCCCGTACCCACTCCCCCCTTTCCCCAGCAGCAGCAACCCAGTAATTCCCCCCTCCCCCCCCCCCCCCCCCCCGCTAGACCCCCCGCTAGCGTAATTACTCCCCCCATGTTGCTCCCAGAAGTCAGCAAACTCTGGCTGACCTCGGCTTCCCCCCGTGATCACGGCTCGCCCCGTGCGGCGCCCCCTCCTTCCTGCTTCTCTGTTCCCGCCATAATTATCATAGCGCGGGAACCAAGCCCGCGCCTCTCCCTCGGCCCCGCCTCCCATGGCCAACGCCCCATCTCCTCTCCCTCCCCACCTCCCCCCATCACCACCTGTGGGAGAAAGAAAAGTTACCATACCGCAGGATTAATCATACAATCCCTCTTCGCCCCCCCCCCCAGTCGTCCCACCACTTTGTCCAAACGTTCATTTTCGTAGTCCAATCATTCCAATTTTTCTTCTACAATAAAAGTCCACGCTTCATCCGCCGTCTCAAAGTAGTGGTGCCTCCCTTGATATGTGACCCACAGTCTTGCCGGTTGCAGCATTCCAAACTTTATCTTTTTTTTGTGAAGTACCGCTTTGGCCCGATTAAAGCTCGCCCTCCTTCTCGCCACCTCCGCACTCCAATCTTGATAGACGCGGATCACCGCGTTCTCCCATTTACTACACCGAGTTTTCTTCGCCCATCTAAGGACCATTTCTCTATCCTTAAAACGGAGAAATCTCACCACTATGGCTCTGGGAGCTTCTCCTGCTCTCGATCCTCGCACCATAACTCGGTATGCTCCCTCCACCTCCAACGGACCCGTCGGGGCCTCCACTCCCATTAACGAGTGCAGCATCGTGCTCACATATGCCCCGACGTCTGCCCCCTCCACACCTTCAGGAAGGCCAAGAATCCTCAAGTTGTTCCTCCTTGCGTTATTTTCCAGTGCCTCCAACCTCTCCACAGATCGTTTCTGGTGTGCCTCCTGTATCTCCGACTTCACCACCAGGCCCTGTATGTCGTTTTCATTCTCTGCTGCTTTCGCCTTCACGACCCGAAGCTCCTGCTCCTGGGTCTTTTGTTCCTCTTTCAGCCCTTCAATCGCCTGTAATATCGGGGCCAACAACTCTTTCTTCATTTCCTTTTTTATCTCCTCCACGCAGCGTTTCAAAAACTCTTGTTGTTCAGGGCCCCATATGAAACTGCCACCTTCCGACGCCATCTTGGTTTCTGCTTGCCTTCCTTGCCGTTGTTCCAAAGGATCCGCTGCAATCCGGCCACTTTCCTCTCCTTTTTCCATCCGTGTCCAGGGGGAACACCCTTCTGGTTTACCGCACGGTGTTTTCAGCCGTTAAAATTGCCGTTGGGGCTCCTATCAAGAGCCCAAAAGTCCGTTTCACAGGGAGCTGCCGAAACGTGCGACTCAGCTGGTCATCGCCGCACCCGGAAGTCCCCCACAAAACCTCTTTAATACTTCCTCTAGGCTAGCCATGTGTTCTTCTGGTGTAGTGCCAATGACGAGCATCAAGGTAAACCATCGCCTTGGGAATTCCCTGGAGGAAACATTCCATCGTGGTCTGGAAGATAGCGCAGGCTGAAGCAATGCCGAATGGCAGTCTGGTGTAAAGGAAGAGGCCTTCACGGGTATTGATTGTAGCAAACTTCTGAGTCACCTCATCCAATTCTAGTTGCAGGTAGGTGTGACTGAGGTCTAATTTTGAATAGGAGAGCCCCCCCAGTTTAGCATAGCGGTCCTCAATTCGAGGAATCGAATATCAATTGTAATGAGTACATTTATGGTCAACTTACAGTCCCCACAAATCCTTATCGAATGATCAGGTTTAATGACAGGGACTATCGGCACCACCCACAATGATAACTGAATGGCTCTTCCAATCTCTTCAGCTCTGATTCAACCTTCTGATGCAATGCGTACGGCACTTTCTGAACACTGTGTATACACAGAGCTAGTGCATGCTCGGTGTGCTTTCTTCACTCTCTATACACACAGTCAGTGTATGCTTGGTGTGTGTTGCACACTGGGTATACACAGAGCCAGTGCATGCTCACTGTGTATATGCAGGGGCAACGCTTGCTCAGTGTGTGTTGTACACTATGTATATGCAGAGCCAGTGCATGCTTGGTGTGTGCTGCACACTGAGTATGCGCAGAGCCAGCGAGTGCTTGGTGTATGCTGTGCACTCTGTACACGCAGAGCCAGTGCATGCTGAGTGTGTGCTTTCTGCACACTGTGCATATGGAGAACCAGTGCATGTTCGGTGTGTTCTGCACACTGTGTATATGCAGAGCCAACACATGCTCGGTGTGTGCTTTCTGCACACTGTGTATATGCAGAGCCAGTGCATGTTTGGTGTGTGCTTTCTGCGAACTGTGTATACGCGGAACCAGTGCTTGCTTTATGTGCTTTCTGCGCACTGTGTATACGCAGAGCCAGCACATGCTCGGTGTGTTTTCTGCACACTGCGTATATGCAGAGCCAATGGATGCTCGGTGTGTGCTTTCTGCACACTGTGTATACGCAGAGCCAGTGCATGCTTCGTGCATGTTTTCTGCACACTGTGTATACAGAGCCAGCACATGGTCAACATGTACTGCATACTGTGAATATATGCAGAACCTGCGCATGATCGATGTGCATACTGTGTGTACGCAGAGCCAGCGCATGCTCAGTGTGTGCTTTCTACATTCTGTGTATATGCATAGCCAGTGGATGCTTGGTGTGTGTTTTCTGCACACTGTGCTATGCAGAGCCTGCACATGCTCGGTGTGTGTTTTCTGCACACTGCGTATTCACAGAGCCAACACATGCTCAGTATGTGCTTTCTGCATACTGTGTATATGCAGAGCCAATGCATACTTGGTGTGTTCTGCACACTGTGTATATGCAGAACCAGCATATGCTCGGTGTGTTTTTTTTCACACTTGTGTAAATGCAGATCCAGCACATGCATAGCGTGTGCTTTCTACAGACGTGTTGTACGCAGAGCCAATGCATGCTCAGTGTGCGCTTTCTGCACATGTATACGCAGAGCCAGTGCATGCTCAGTGTGTGCCTTATGTACACTGTGTTTACGCAGAACCAGCACATGCTCGGTGTGTGCTTCCTGCACACTCTTGTGTATATATATTGAAGTGTTGGGTCCTCTGATACACAGACGAACCAACACGGTTGCGAATGGTACAACGCAGTTTTATTTCTTTTTTAAAAAAAATATATTTATTAAAGTTTTTTAACACAATTTTTCTCCCTTACAAACAATAACCCCCCCTCCTCGTAACAAAAAAAAAGAGAAATCGCGCAGAGCAAGATGTATACATGGCAAAATGATATATTTACACAGCTTTGTACACTGGCCCTCACCCGTACGTGCCAGTTTCCCCAACCCTTCATGGTATCTCTTGCTCATCCACCCTCCCAGGCAGTTCCCCCCCCCCCCCAAGGTTGCTGCTGCTGACCGACCTTCCTCTAACGCTCCGCGAGATAGTCTAGGAACGGTTGCCACCGCCTGTAGAACCCCTGCGCAGACCCTCTCAAGGCGAACTTAATCCTCTCCAACTTTATGAACCCAGCCATATCATTTATCCAGGCCTCCAGGCTGGGGGGCTTCGCCTCCATCCACATTAGCAAGATCCTTCGCCGGGCTACTAAGGACGCAAAGGCCAGAATGCCGGCCTCTTTCGCTTCCTGCACTCCCGGTTTGTCCACTACTCCAAATATTGCTATCCCCCAGCTTGGCTTGACCCGGACTTTCACCACCTGAGATATTGCTCCCGCCACTCTTCTCCAGAAACCCTCCAGTGCCGGGCATGACCAAAACATATGGACATGGTTCGCCGGGCTCCCTGAGCACCTTCCACATCTGTCCTCTACCCCAAAGAACCTACTCAACCTTGCCCCCGTCAAGTGCGCTCTGTGGACCACCTTAAATTGTATCAGGCTGAGCCTGGCACACGAGGAGGAATTAACCCTACCCAGGGCATCAGCCCACAGACCTTCCTCGATCTCCTCCCCCAGCTCCTCCTCCCATTTACCCTTCAACTCTTCTACCAGCGCTTCCCCCTCTTCTTTCAACTCCTGGTGTATTTCCGACACCTTGCCCTCCCCGACCCATACACCCGAGATCACCCTATCTTGAACTTCTTGTGCCGGGAGCAACGGGAATTCCCTCACCTGTCGCCTCACAGAAGCACTCACCTGCATATATCTGAAGGCATTTCCCGGGGGTAACTCGAACTTCTCCTCCAGTGCCCCTAGGCTTGCAAACGTCCCGTCGATGAACAGGTCCCCAACGCAGTTTTATTTCAATCAACTATTAACATAGTAAACTCTGGTACTCAGCACATGGTGATTGTCTGAGTGGCTGGCAATGAGGTCTGTGCTCTGAGCCGTCTCCTGCTCCAGTGCCCAGGAAGTGTCGTATTCCCTGTTTTGTTCTGTGTATGCTCTTGTCTGTGATTGGCTGTCGTGTTGTGTGTGTTGATTGGTCCGTTGATCTGTCCATCATTATGCATGCATGTGCTATGATGTTCACCTGAATATCATGACATCCCCCTTTTTTTATAAGATTATGTGCCTACGTGGTTATACATAGAGATGTGTACTGAGTGTAGCTAAATATATATATATATATGTATATATATATATATATATGCAGAGCCAGCACATGCTCTCTTGTGTTTCCTGCACACTGTATACTCAGTGAGTTTAAAGAAAGCCGTTTTAATGAAAAACAAAGGAACTTGACACTGACCATACAGGGAGCTGGATGTAATCAGAAGGGCAGCGTGTGCAGCACTGTAATTGACCAATTGTTGACGTGGGCCGTCAGTGATTGGTTTATGTAAATGTCGGTAACAGAATGTGCACAATGTGTAGGGTCGATCAGGCAGTCCGTTCCTCAGGTGGACTGAAGCGCGGTCTCCCTTGCATATGCACGAATAAACAGCTCGAAAGGAACTTAAAAAAATTAATTTACAGGATATGGGCGTCGCTGGTTAGGCCAGCATTTATTGCCCATCCCTAGTTGCCCTTCAGAAAGTGGTGGTTAGCTGTCTTCTTGAACTGCTGCAGGCCTTGAGCTGTAGGCACACCCACTGTGCTGTTAGGCAGGGAGTTCCAGGACGTTGTTCCAGCGACAGTGAAGGAGCGGCAATATATTTCCAAATCAGGGTGGGGAGTGACTTGGAGGGGAACTGCCAGGTGGTGGGGTTCCCAGATGCCTACTGCTCTTGTCCTTCTAGATGGTAGTCGTCGTGGGTTTGGAAGGTGTTGTCTAAGGAACCTTGGTGAGTTACTGTAATGCATCTTGTAGATGGTACACACGGCTGCCACCGTTCGGCGGTGGTGGAGGGTTTCAATGTTTGTGGAAGGGGGAGCAATCAAGCAGGCTGCTTTGTCCTGGATGGTGTTGAGCTTCTTGAGTGTTGTTGGAGCTGCACTCATCTAGGCAAGTGGAGGGCATTCCATCACACTCCTAACTTGTGCCTTGTAGATGGTTGACAGGCTGCGAGGGGTCTGGTGGTGAGTTACTCGCTGTAGGATTCCTAGCCTTTGACCTGCCCTGGCAGCCACAGTACTAATGTGACGAGTCCAGTTCAGTTTCTGATCAATGGTAAACTCCAGGATGTTGATTGTGGGGAGCCTTGTCTGATCTACTGGGGAACTGGAGGGAGTTCGAACCCCACAATTCTCCCTTTCCAGGACTTATAACTAGAAACATTTTCACGCAGCGAGTGATTACGATATGGAATGAGCTGCCTGAAAGTGTGGTGGAGGAAATTGGGTCGTTCCAGAGGGAATTATATCTGGAAAAGAAGCACGTACAGGGTTACTGAGGGGATGTGTGGGAATTGCACTTGGATGCAATGCTCATTCAGAAACACAGCACAGATATGATGGGGCGAATGGTCTTCAGCTGTGCTGTAATAATTCAGTGAATTATTTTATTAAGTTCTTGTCAAACAAAAGTCTTTTATTTTCTTATTCCACACAGTGAACCTAGGTAAGGAAAATGGGACACATTAGAAATGTCAATGAATTCATCAAGTTGTACTGTTTAGCATTGATGAGCAAAATGCAAAACTCTGCTTTGAAGTGTAAAATCAATTCTGCCATTGACAGTGTTTCTTGATATCAGTATTTTTCCCATTTTCTTGACCCTGCTCTTTTTAACATTCCTTGTCCCGTTCCTATTATTTTTCACTGTGGCTCTGTTTGATTCTGACACTCTATTTCTGCCAATCACCTTTCTTATTCCCCTTTCTGTCTTTTGGTTTTACTCATGTTTCCCCTCCTCTGACTCCTTACATAGGTTCCCTGCCCCCTGCCAATTTAGTATAAATTCTCCCGAACTACTCTGCCAAATACTCCCCCGAGAACATCAGCACAGTACTGCCCAGGTGTACCTGTCCAGTTTGTACTGGTCCCAACTCCCCCAGAAGTGGCCCCCATGTTCTAGGAATTTGAAATTCTCCCCGACACCATCTCTTCAGACATATATTCATCCGCTATATCCTGCTATTTCTGCTCTGACTAGCATGTGGCAGTGGGAGTAATCCTGCGATCACTACCTTTGAGATTCTACTTTTCAACTTACTTCCTAACTCCCTATATTCTGCTTTCAGGACCAAATCCCTTTTTTAAACCTAAGTAGTTCATACCAATGTGTATCACAACCACTGGCTGCTCACACTTGCCCTCCACTGGCTGCTCACACTTGCCCTCCAGAATGTCCTGTAACCGTTCCGAGACATCCTTGACCTCAGCACCGAGGAGTCTCATTTACAAACGCAGAAACGCCTATCTATTACTCTTACAATTGAATCCGCTATAACTATTGCACTCCCACAACTTTTGCTCCTCTCCCATGCATGAAAGCCATTTGGTGAGCAATGAATTTGGCTGTTGCTGTTTTCCCTTTAGAGGCTATTCCCTCCAAATGTATTGTTTTGTAGGGGAATGGCCACAGTAGATTCCTGCACTGTCTGTCTGGTCCTCTTGCTCTGCCTGGTGGTCACCTATTCCTTCCCTGGCAATGGAGTGTTAGCTGGCCATGTGACCAGCTATCCACCATACTCTCCACCTCACGGATGCTCCACAGTGTCTCCAGCTGCGGCTCCAGCTCCAATAACCCTGGCTTCCTGGAGCTGCAGCCACTTCCTGCACACATGCTGGCCCCATGAACAAGAAATGTTCCTGGCTTCCCGAATAGAGCAGGAGCATATCATAGCGTTGAGTTCTCCTGCCATGACTTACCCCTTTAAATGAAAGATACTTAACATCAAATAATACCAATTACTCTTGAGCCCTTCGTCCTTGGTCCCCGTTACTACAGAATCTTCTTCTTCAGCGTTCACTCGCTAACGAGTATGATTGTCCACCTAAAGGCTGTTTTTGCGGGCCTCCTCTTCCTATGGGGTGTCTTCGAAGACTGGTGTCCCTTCAATCAGGAGATATCACCAATTATGTCTCTTCTGAGCAAGGGTCTCCCAGGCATTGACATTGATGTACTTTCCTTGAGCTAAGCCTTCAGGGTGTCTTTGGAGCACTTCCTTTGTCCTCCTCTTGTTTCAAAGTCTTTCTTGTGCTGGGCAAAGAAGATTTGCTTTGGCAATCAGGGCTCTGACATCCAAAGCACATGGCCAGCCCAGCGGAGGTGTTTTCGGATGATCATGGCCTTGATGCTGGTGCTCTTGGCTCCTTCAAGGACACTGATGTCAGTATTCCCGTCTTCTCAGCTGATGTGGAGAATCCGTCTCAGACAGTTCCTCTCCAGGGCGTTAAGGTGTCTGTACATATGAGCAATATAGAAGAGTTGGGAGGACTGACCATCTTGTATACGAGGATCTTGTGTCAGCATAGATATCGTGGTCGTCAAAGACTCTTGTCCTTTGGCGTCCGAAGGAGGCGCTTGTGGATTGGTACGATGTTGGATCTTTGAGTTGATTTCAGCCTTAGAGGAGAGGTAGCTCCCAAGGAATGGGAAATGTGCCATGTTTGGTAGAGTTTCTCCGTTAACCTTGATGGAGGGAGAGACTGGATCTTGACCTGGGATGGGTTGGTAAAGGAGTTGAGTCTTCTTGAGGTTGAGGCGGAGACAGATTCTTTGGTATGCTTCTGCGAAGGTGTCAAGCATCTCCTGGAGATTCAATTCTGAGAGAGTTGAGATGGCGATATGATCTGCATACTGAAGTTCCATGAGCAAGTCCAGTGTTGTTTCCTTCTTGGATTTCAACAGGTTTATGTTGAACAGTTTTCTGTGCATCCTGTAGACAGTCCTCTCCACTGCTTGCTCTTGACAAGGTAAAGGATGATGGTGATAAAGATGGAGAAAAGGGAGCAATGACAAATCCCTGCTTGACTCCAGTCTTGACCACAAAGGTTTCTGTCTTATTTCCATTGGTGAGGACTGTCACCGATATCTTGTGCAGGAGTCGGAGGATGTTGATGAATTTCTCTGGACAGCCGGCCTTTGACAGGGTCTTCCGTAACACTTCCCAATTGACCGAGTTAAAACCTTGGCTAGATTGATGAAGGTCATGTAGAGTGGTTGATGTTGCTCCTGGCATTTCTCTTGAAGTTGCCAAGCAGTGAAAATCATATCCGCCGTTCCACGGTTTGCTCGGAAGCCACACAGACTTTCCAGAAGGAATTCTTCAGATATTGGGAGAAGGTTGTCCGCGAGGATTTGGGCGATGATCTTATCAGCGATGGAGACCATGTAGATTCCTCGGTAGTTCCCATTGTCCGCTTTGTGTCCTTTATTGAAGATGTTAGCAATGGCGGCATCCCTGAGGTCAGCAGGAATGTCTTCTCTCTCCCAACGTTTCAGCAACAGCTGATGGATTATCTCTTCTCCTCCAAGTTTGAAAATCTTTGCGGAATCCCTTTCACACCTGCGGCATTTCCGTTCTTCTGCGTTCAATGGGGGCTTCGACTTTGTCCAATTTGGTGGGAGTCCAAGATCATCTTGGGGTTGAGGGATTTCCTCAAGTATCTCCACATCTATGGTAGTATTACGATTTAGGGATTCTTTGAAGGCCAATGTTTTCTCTGTCTCTCAAGAGGGTTCTGTCCTCATTCTCCCTGGGTCTGCGTGGGTTTCCTCTGGGTGCTCTGGTTTCCTCCCACAAGTCCCGAAAGACATGCTGTTAGGCAATTTGGACATTCTGAATTCTCCGTGTGTGTACCCGAACAGACGCCGGAATGTGGTGACTGGGGGCTTTTCACAGTAACTTCATTGCAGTGTTAATGTAAGCCTACTCGTGACAATAATAAAGATAATTATTTTAAAAAGAGGGTTCCGTCCTTACTCCACACCGGTTTGAGGCCTAGGGTGTTGCATCCATATGTTGCCTTGATGACACTGAAGAAGCCCCAGGTGTTATGCTTGTCAGCGAGGAGTTGCAACTCCTTAGCTTTCTCAGCCCACCATTGGTTCTTGATTTCCCCGGTTCTTCTTTGTAGGCCCGCTTTGGCTAATTGATGAGCTCTCCTCTTTGCTTTGCTGGCTATGTAATTTTGCCAGGCGTGGAGAGCTTTCCTTGTTTTGTCGATGAGGTCTTCAATGGTGTGGTGGTTCTCGTCGAACGAGTCTTGGTGTCTCCTGGTCTTCTAGCTGATGTTTCCTTCACAGTTTGAGATGATCACGATCCAGATCATGCCGCGTGTAGCACGTCAGGTGACTCGCGATCGGCCTGGTGCCAAGCCCGATTTGGGGTCTCCCGAGGTTCACCTGTTGCGCCCAGATGCAACAGGGTGGCTGAATTGCACTCCTCATTGTACTTCGATTACTAAATTATCTTATTTCACTTTGATTTGATTTAACTTTCCTTCCTTACTGAAATTCAAGGAGCTACTGCTTTATAAATAATCAATTTTTCTAGTTAAATCTATTTAAACACAATTCCTAATAGCAGCTTCTCGCCAACCAATGAATTTACCGGTTTCCTGTGATGCCACTCCGGGATGATTTTTCAAACACAGCCCCCTGCCCCAGTACAAGTGTCCCTCGGAGGTCAGGCTGTCTTTGCACGGAGACCGTGAGCGGAGGCCCCGAGCCTCGCTCTGTATTTATCAGCTGCCCCAATAGAGGTGTCCATCGGAGGTCAGGATGTCTCTGCTCCGAGACCGTGAGCGGAGGCCCCGAGCCTCGCTCTGTATTTATCAGCTGCCCCAATAGAGGTGTCCCTCGGAGGTCAGGATGTCTCTGCTCTGAGACCGTGAGTGGAGGCCCCGAGCTTCGCTCTGTATTTATCAGCTGCCCCAGTAGAGGTTTCCCTCGCAGGTCTGGCTGTCTCTGCTCCGAGACTGTGAGTGGAGGCCCCGAGCTTCGCTCTGTATTTATCAGCTGCCCCAGTAGAGGTGTCCCTCTCAGGTCTGGCTGTCTCTGCTCCCAAGTCGTGAATGGAGGCCTCGAGCCTCACTCTGTATTTATCAGCTGCCCCAGCACACTACCCTCCACTCCCTCAGTTAATGATGGGACTAATGTATTTTCCACTTCAACACACTGCTACTGGCTCTCTCCTCTTTCCCTTCTCCATCACCCCTATTTTACTCCCCATCCTTTCGGTCTTCCTGTTTACCTTCCTCCTTCCTTCACTGCCATCCATTGCTACCTTTCCATTTCCAATCAGCAATTAGAAAAAAATGCTGCAGATGCTGGAAATAGTCAGCATGTCTGGCAACATCAGTGGAGAAAGAAAGTTATTGGGCTGTAGGTTCCGAGCTCCCCAGTGTCAGACTGGGGTGGATATCCTAAAGATATCCTTTGGAATGCCTCTCGGAACTTCACAGGTAAGTATGGCAGTTGCCCAGAAGTGCAAACTTCCTCTGGGCAATTGCCCTGTGCTGGGAACATTGGAAATGCAACTTAAATCACAAACTTCAAATTGTTCCGACAGTGTTACACTAATAATTATTCCGAAAATGTTAGATGAAATAAAACCCCATCTAACTTCTGAGTAACTATTGTAAAGACTCTAACACCCCAATGGACTCTCCCACCCCTGGGGGTCACACCCACATTCTTGTCTCTCAGTCAGGGTACTCTACCAGCCCTCAACTAACCAACCCCCACACTACTCCCCAACCCATCATGGGTTACCCCCACCTGCATGGGACATCTCACCCACCCGCAGGCCTGACTCCCACCCCCCCCCAACCTGATTGGCACCCCCATAACCACCAACACCCTCCCCAGCGAGATGTGACTCAACAGACCACCCCCCCTCACCCTGAAGTCTCAATCCGAGGTCCCATCCCACCGCCAGATGTCAGACTCCCCTTCCCCCACATCCCATCCACTTACCTTAGACACTTACCTTCTCCCTGGCCTCTTGCAAATGAACCTTTAAACGTACCTGCTTTATGGCACCTAGTGCTACAATAAAAGAGGTGGGGTGTTGCCCTCCCTCAACTCGCCTCTACTACACTGGATCTCACCTGGCCTAAGTCAGAAGGTTGGGGGAGACAGACACGGAGGAAATCTGGCCTAGATAAGTGGGTGCAGAGTGATGATGCTGATTGCAGTTATGGCCCAATGTGTCAGGGTGGTGATCTTGACCTGCAACTTCCGGAGTGGGCATCTCTGGTGAATTGCCACGCTGGAAGGACTTACCCTCACTGAAATACCGCAGTCCATGTCTCACCCAACCTTCCTCTCTCAGGCTGAATGAGACAGGAGCAGCGAAGCGTGCCCCCGGCTGCATCAGCATGGAGTAATTAGGGCGCAGGGAAGAAAGGAACGCCAGCTTTTTACAGCACTAGCTGCCATAAAGGAGGTGTTTAATGGGATAATTTAAAAAGAGATGGTAAGTTTCAAAGGTAAGTGGATCCATCAGGGGGAGACTGGGAGGGAGATTAGGGGTGTCAGACCGGAGGGGCGGCTGGGGGATATGCTGGGGGGGGGGGTCCTGTGCAAGGCTTGATCTGGGCGTTGAAATAGTTACTCTGGAGTTAGAAGTGATTTTTTTCCTCCAAACTCTTTCAGAGTAATAATCAGGGTAAATCTGGCAGACCATCTGAAGTTAGCGAGTCAAACGTTTCTGCCGGATGGTTCCCAGCCCAGTGCAATTGTCCAGAGGACGTTAGCGCTTCTGGGCAATTGCTGAGTAAATCCTTACGTGGGCAACTTGCTAGAGGGATTCCCCAGCACATCATTGGGGTACCCCTGAATGCGACACTGGAGTACCAGGAAGCTATGGGCTGTTTTGATGAAAATCTCATTTGTCCTGAAATGTTAATTCTCTTCCTCACTCCACAGATGCTGCCAGACCTGCTGAGTATGTCCAGTATTCTGTGATTTTATTTCACCCCTATCAGACACCTGCTGCTAACTGAAGTGATTCAAACTATTGTACACTAGTAAATGAGAATTACTTTCTTTATGAGAATTCCTGTGTAGTTACCAGGATCAATTCTAGTAAAAAAAAGGAATGGCATTAAGGGGACAGATCCTGACCATGTTGACTTTAATGAGCAGTGACTTGTACATTGAGGCCTCAAACTGCTGTCAGTGTGAAACGCTGACAGATATATATGGAATGCAAGCGAACAGCATTAAACACTGACAGTCAAGCCGCTGTCCACTTAGTGGACAAATGTCTCCACCTCCGTGATAGTGAAGTTACCGATGAGGCGGAGAATCCAGCATGAAGAAGAAAACGGGATTGGCGCCCATTTCCGATGCTCTGGCCCTCCGCTGGCGTCAGGATCGAGGTTCGCGCACCGCGCCACCTAGCGGGCCGAGCACTGTATTCTCTGAACCCACGTGATTCTCCGGTCTTCTGGGCCTGACAAGCATGGCCCTGATGCGGTGGACCAAGAGGGTAACTCTTTAAGAGAGTTCTCCCAAAGTCCATCCCCAAAGAGATACTCCTGTCAGGAAGCTGCGCAGAAGAGAAAGACCATGTCAGGAGGCCACCCAGGAGAGAGCCCCCTGTCAGGAGGCCACCCAGAAGAGAGCCCACTGTCAGGAGACCCCCCCTCCCCCAGAAGAAAGACTCCTGTCAGAAAGCCACCCAGAAGAGATCCCACTGTCAAGAGACCCCCCCCCCCCGCCCCCCCCAGAAGAAAGCCTCCTGTCAGGAAGCCACCCAGAAGAGAGCCCACTGTCAGGAGACTCCCCCCCCCCCCCCCCCAGAAGAAAGGCCCCTGCCAGGAAGCCCCCCCAGAAGCCCCAAGTCTGCAAATCTGAGGGTGGGAGGTTGAATTGCACAGGGGGGTAGTGCCCAGCCACGGGGCTTCGCTATCGTGCCGCCTGCTCAAAATGGCGGGATTCCCTCGCAATCCTCGCCATGCATAAATTTGCATGGTGAAGATTGGGAATTGCTTCAGCTCTGGCGGGAGAACAGTCTCCCAAACGGAACATTTCGCCCAATATTTCAAAAGAGCCCCTTTATTTGATGTTAATAATGTTTTGTGTACTCATCAATAATCTTCATATCTTACAATGCATGATTAATTTTTAAAAATGTTTACATTTTTGCATCTTTTAAAAACAATATGTTAATGTAAATTTGCATACTTCACTTGCAATCCCTAATGTTCTGTAGCACCTTGATTGTTAACAGAAACAGGCATCAATGACACCTTCAAATGTTAACGTACAACTTTAAATTATCAAGTATTTTGAACAAGAAGTGACTGGACAGTTTGAACAGTTTTATTTAATTCTGCAGTAAATAGAACTTATATTTACAGGAAAAAATACATACATACCAAATAAATTTTACATTCTGTGTATAGCAGGCCCGATAGAAAATGCTTATTTCTTAATTTGCATATTATTTTTAGCATGCCATTTGACTGAAATCCAGTCATTATACACAACACACATCCCATTAGTCCAGGGAAGCTTTATTGATAATTAAACATATTATTTTCTTATGTTGAAAACTTCTAGCACTGAAGCACAAGTCTTCTTCTTCATAATTTCCTTTGGTGAGGTGAAGATTTTCATTGCAGTGCAATGTCTTAACCAGAAGCTAACAACTTTGCCCCACAGCCTGCATGATTTCTGTGACTGCAAGAGTATTGCTTTGAATGGACAGCTGGATGGGCTCATCACACACATATGCATGTCTGATGACTTAGTTTGAAACTGTTTTACTCCTAGATATGGCAGGTCTTTGAATCTAACTGAGGAACTTAATTGATAATGCAGTGCATGACTGTGGGCCCTATACTGTGGAGGTGCATCCTTAAAGGTGTGATGTTCCATTGAGTTGCTCTTGTATTCCTGATGGCTGCCCTGTAGCATGCATTGCATCCAGGAGGGTGGACACAGTAAACCTTGGTAACGTAAGCAATCAGGAAGCCTTCAAGCCCATTAAATACTACCATCATGCACTTCCCTTATTAGGTCACCTTGGCCAAACATTTTAAACATGCACAAATGCTAATAAGAAACATTATGCCAGAGTAGGATAAACCACAGAAATACTAGCTGCCCATATTGATATGTTTATACATTTAACCGTATATATAGCAGCTGTACTAGTGTTCCTGAACAGATTTTGTCACAATCAAAAGCACTCTTACAATCCATATTCAATTATCTGATCTCTGAAAAGCTTAAGCAATACTCAGCTTTATAAACTGTTCGACATATGGGTGGGATTCTCCGGTCCGCCAGCTGCGTATTCCTGGGTGACGCGCCCTCACGGGCAGCAGGTTTCTCCGTTCCCGCCACCTGCCAATGGGATTTCCCATTGTGGCCACCCCATGCTGCCGGGAAACCCGCGGACGTGGGTGCTCTGCCGGCGCAATGGAGAATCCCGCCGGTGGAGAATCCCGCATCTAATGTTCCATATTTCCTGACACCTGCTTTTTCATGTCTTAATGACTGAAGTTTCAAATCAATGAGTCTGCAGCCCATTCACTATTTGTTCTTGTACCTGTCAATAAAAACGTCAAATCACGAGATGGGACAGCATTAAAACAATTCCAGGTTTGCTTAAGAACAGATACGCCGATAATTTTAACGTTAGATTTTTTCCCTAAAGTTCGAGTTTCCAATCTTCATTAGTTGTTTACTTAGATCATTGCAGTTGGCGACTATATTGGCAGAACGTTGCAAACATTGCTTTCCATTTTCTGAGAAAAACAACTGAACCCCAATCGCTTGGACAAGTAATAATTACACTGGAACTGTGACTCTATAGAAGCACTCAAGAACTTTAGGTTTGCGATATTAGTTGAATCACTCGGGTTTTAATTCTGTGATGCTCTGTGAGCTAAATATTTTCTAGCATTGTCAGTGTTAAGTGTCCATCCCAAATTACCGTGAAGTTCTGGAATACCAATACAAAAGATCCAGTTGAGTACTGATATGATATTCAAAGCAGTTACGCTACTTTTCTATAATTACTATATCATGTAAGCACTGGTTTAGCTAACTTTTAACAACAGATATACACACTTGTCCAAATATATCTGTAGATCGATGAGGCAATTATTAACACCCAAAGACAGAGTGTTTTTATAAGATTCCTTACTAACGTACTATGACAACGTCCATCAAGTGGAGCAAATGTGCCAAAAGTAATGTATCTTTTCACAATGGGCATTGCAGCAGAAAACTGCAGCCAAAGGAAAAGTATATTTTTGCTGCCATTTGCTCAGGCTGTTAACTCTGGTAAATCAAGTAAAAGGCCCAAATATAATATCTAATTTTGAGTTCCAACTGGCCTTGCTTGATCTCTTTCCAGGTGTCAGATTCAAAGCTATTTGATTTACAGTGCGTTCTCACAGATGCAACACAGCTAGGGAATAACAAATCATCTTGGGCTACACTAAAACAGAATTCATTCTCAATGTTTTTTATATTGTGAGGAGCCTCATGCAAAACCATGGCACAGGAGACATAAACATGATCCCCAGTGTCTAGGTTAGCAGGTAAAGATGATTAAGACAAGGACATTTATTCAAAGAATTATAACAAAATCCGCTTTATGTAAAACCTGTGGTTGAATCCATAGCACTTAAGAAGATGCTAGGTTAGTTTAAGGTGTGTAATATCGAGACAATCTTAAAGCTTGCACTAAGTATAGAGAATAATGAAGTATCCAGTGTAATAAAGGGAAAGTCGCTATAGTCACAGGTGACCATAGGTTGCTTTCCCCTTTGAGGGGGAGAGCTGACTGGTGGTGATTTAATCTGAGGATCACCACACCTCAGGTGAGGGGCAAGGTTGAGAAGGTGGGCCTTCATGAATAACCTCCAGTGTAATAGAATTGAAAGATTATCAGGAGGTGCTTCAAGGACAAGAACGCATTGAAAACATAGCACAGTGAAGCCTGCAGGAGATTGTTTCAAGCAAACAAAAGAAAAATAAATATTAATGAAATCATTCAAAATAATATGAACAAAAAAATAAACTTACAATTTTTTTGCATTCTAAGCTCTTTGCATTCTAAGACTTGGCCTCTTGCCCCAGTCAAGATAGCCGAGTTTCAAACTCTCAAAATCAGTACCTCTCTGCCGATCCCCCCCTCTCAGGTTTCAGAGCTGCTTACCAGCAATAGATGAAACTTTCAGATTTCACCCACATTTCAATGTCGCCAAGCCCAGGGACTCGTTTGAAGCGTCCTCATTTTGCCTGGCTTCTGCAGTAACTGAGAGCCATGCATCAACGAGCAAGCATTTTAACAAGATCCTTTTAATGTGACCACCATAAACACCTGACTCATTTGTGTCCTCAATCCTCACATTTGTCACGCCTACAGGCGATCAGATGACATGGGCACTTCTTTGAAGCATTGCATATTGTTCTTTTGGGAACTAACATCAGCAAGTGCAGCATGACTGCTGACAGCTTTGGCTGGCATCATCTGGTGATCAGAATATGATCAGTTGTTGTTCTGTCTTCAGGATCTTGTTGAGCGTGCATACATAGACTTTGCTTTCCTCATGGGGGTATTGTTCAGAAGGTCCACACTTTTACGACTTGAATTGATGACGTCGGCAACAAATTTTGCACACTCAGCGCAAACCTCTTTGAAGCTACAGCCATGTGTGTAAAGATGTGGAAATTCCTGTTCGACTGACCGATTACTGAGACTCCTCAGAGACCTGAAACACAACAGGACCAAAAACAGGATTTGAAGAACCGAAAGGTTGGATAGTCCCTCACCTTACTGTAAAAGTGTAAAATGTCAAAATACTGGGGTCTTTTACACTCTTGATAACCTTGCTATCATCATAGAATTTACAGTGCAGAAGGAGGCCATTCGGCCCATCAAGTCTGCACCAGCTCTTGGAAAGAGCACCCTACCAAAGGTCAACACCTCCACCCTATCCCCATAACCCCACCCAACACTAAGGGCAATTTATCATAGCCAATCCACCTAACCTGCACATCTTTGGACTGTGGGAGGAAACCGGAGCACCCGGAGGAAACCCACGCACACACGGGGAGGATGTGCAGACTCCACACAGGCAGTGACCCAAGCCGGAATTGAACCTGGGACCCTGGCGCTGTGAAGCAATTGTGCTATCCACAATGCTACCGTGCTGCCCATTAGCTATACCTAACTATCAGAATACTTTAGTACCAACTCAAACTTTACCTATTTCATTTTAGTCATAAGCTTTTTGGGTTAATTACAGCAGTAACAGTGATTTAAATGAAGAATAGTATCTAGCAACCGATACATTTAATATTTTTTTAATTTAAAAAATAAATAAATTTAAAGTACCCAATTCATTTTTTCCAATTAAGGGGCAATTTAGCATTACCAATCCACCTGGGCAGCACGGTAGCACAAGTGGATAGCACTGTGGCTTCACAGTGCCAGGGTCCCAGGTTCGATTCCCCGCTGGGTCACTGTCTGTGTGGAGTCTGCATGTTCTCCCCATGTCTGCGTGGGTTTCCTCCGGGTGCTCCGGTTTCCTCCCACAGTCCAAAGATATGCAGATTAGGTGGATTGGCCATGATAAATTGCCCTTAGTGACCAAAAAGGTTAGAAGGGGTTATTGGGTTACAGGGATAGGGTGGAAGTGAGGGCTTAAGTGGGTCGGTGCAGATTCAATGGGCCGAATGGCCTCCTTCTGCACTGTGCGTTCTATGCACCCTGCCCATTTTTTGGGTTTTGGGGGCGAAACCGGCGCAAACATGGGGAGAATGTGCAAACTCCACACGGGCAGTGACCCAGAGCCGGGATCGAACCTGGGACCTCGGCGTCGTGAGACAGCAGTGCTACTCACTGTGCCACCATGCTTCCCCTATACATTTAATATTAACGTCAATATTCAACTAAAATAAATAAATATAGCAAGAGTCTGATCAGAAAGGACTTCTTTCAGAATTTATTGTAAATTCAGGTTCTTTCCTTTGCCTTTTCCTATTCACAAATGCAGGGACCAGAGATCATCGTTGATCACAAGGGATTTTTGATCATTTCTCAAGTTTGATCAAGTAACGTTTTCCTGCACTTCTAAAGGTAAATCATTCTGAATTCATGCAGTTTTCCACACAGTAGGTAATGATGATCGCATTCAGATATGGAGATCCAAGTTAAGCAATAACTTTAATACTTCAAAACTTTGCTGCATACATCTTACCTTGCATTGTCCGATATGGCCTATATTGATGCCCTCTCCCAAGACCACAAGTTCAAAGTCATTTTTGAATCCTTCTGTGATTTTGCCCCATTTATCTTTGCATTCTCCTTTAATCTTATATTCAGTCCTCCATGAACCTTTCATCCCGCTGACTCTACCCTCTTTGCCACATTATTGGTGACAGCATTTTCAATTGCCTGGATCCAGCTCCTTTCTTTAAAATTCTCCCTCTCTCTACCAAGTACTCCTCCTTTAAAAAACTACCTGGACTTTTGTCAGGCCTCTTTAAATTCTTTGCTAGCTCAATCGATATTTTCTATTTGCTTTCTGGAGACGTATCGTAGAACATTTTGAAGTTGTTAACTGTTTAGTTTAGTAGCCTTTCTTCACATTGTACTGTTGGAAAACAACCAGTTCCAAGACTCAGTGAAAAAGAAGCTTCATTAGTAAACACTGCAGATGCTCCACTTCCGTGGGGCAAGCTTTTACAAAACAATTTCACACAGTTTGTCCTAGTTTCACTTTTCCCAGTGGCGGACAGTTTCACCCAGAGGTCCACTGACAAAACTGCTCGAACAATATATCACGTGCACTTTTGCAAAATAGAACCCAAAATAATTAAAATTCTGTATCCAGCAGTTCCTGTAACAGCCTGCATTTTCCAAAGATTATGCAGATTCTTACAGAGCGGTTAATTTCCATTAACAAATTGTGGCTTAGAATGCAATAAAAGCTGCATCACAACCACAGATCCTGCAGCACAGTTCTGAATGGCATGAAACATACCAACATTGTCTGATATAACGGGCGCGATTCTCCGACCCCCACCACCGGGTCAGAGATTCGCCGGGGGCCGGCGTGAGTCCCGCTCCCGCCGTGTCCTGAATTCTCCGCCACCGGAGATTCGGCGGGGGCGGAAATCGCGCCGCACCGGTCGGCGGAAATCCCCCGGCGATTCTCCGGTCCGAGATGGGCCGAGGTCCCGCCGCTGTCAATCCACGCCAGTCGGCGTGGGTTGAACCACCTTTCGAACGGTGGGACAAGGCGGCCGGGCGGACTCCGGGTCCTGGGGGGGGGGGGGGGGGGGGGGGGGGGGGCGGCGCGGGGCGATCTGGCCCAGGGGGGTGCCCCCACGGTGGCCTGGCCCGCGATTGGGGCCCACCGATCGGCGGGCCTGTGCCGTGGGGGCACTCTTTTCCTTCTGCCTTCGCCATGGTCTCCACTATGGCGGAGGCGGAAGAGACCCCCTCCACTGCGCAGGGATACCGTGAGCAGCCACTGACGCTCCCGCGCATGCGCCGCACAGTAAAGTCATTTCCGTGCCAGCTGGCGGGATACCAAAGGCCTTTACCGCCAGCTGGCGGGGCGGAAATCAGTCCGACGCGGGCCTAGCCCCTCAAGGTGAGGGCTCGGCCCCTCAAGATGCGGAGAATTCCGCACCTTTGGGGCAGCGCGATGCCAGACTGATTCGCGCAGTTTTTGGCGCTGGTCGGCGGACATCGCGCCGATTGCGGAGAATCCCGCCCAAAATTACACAGTGGCAAGAAAATCCAGATACACAAACTACTTATTCAGCCTAATTGCCAATGGTGAGCAGCCTCTCCGTCCTCTGCGACTCCGAGCTCAATTTCAAATCCCATACACTTCCACCTACACAGCACCATCTGTCTGAGTGCTGGCAACGGTGGTATACAAATGCAATGCATTGTTGTTGCAATTATATAATTCTTATTAATTCACTAAAACGAAGTCCAATCGAAGGAAAAATTCAACATCTAATTCAGCGATAGTCCAGATACTTACTGAGATTGGAAGCATTCTTTGGTCTGAGCTGTTTGTGTCTGGCTGGTTCCCTGAATAGTCTCAAAACCCACAGTGTAAACCGGTATATGTGCAAGTTTCTTGGAAGGAATCTTGATCTGCAGTAAATATAAAGTTATTTTTTTGTAGTTCTATCATAGGCATGCCACATGTTTACCTCCATGTACTTAGCGTTTCTGGTCATGGGAAGAAAAATGCTCAGCCAAGATCTTGATTCTTCATGCAAGAGTAATTTATATGAAAATCAAAAAAAAAGTATAAAGTGCAATCTTGAGTAATAAGTTAGGAAGAAAAAAAGTTGTCTAAATCAGTTCTATCATTTCATATTCGTTTGGGCAGCACGGTGACACAATGGTTAGCACTGCTGCCTCACAGCGCCAGAGACCCGGATTCAATTCCGGCTTTGGGTGTCTGTGTGGAGTTTATACTTTCTCCATGTGTCTGCATGGGTTTCCTCCCACAGTCTAAAGATGTGCAGGTTATGTGGATTGGCCGTGATAAAAAAATGACCCTTTAGTGTCCAGGGATGTATAGGTTAGGTGGGATTACGGGGAGAAGACGGGGGGAATGGTCTTTCAGAGGGTCGGTGTCGACTCAATTGGCCAAATGGCCTCCTTCTGCACTGTGGAGATGCTATGATCTACAACCGAAGCTGCACAAGCACTTTGTGTAAGGACTGTATATGGGGAATGGCAAGACCTTTCATATATTAGAATAAAGGTGCAAATACAAATTAAAGTACAATTGCATAAGCACCACACAATCAGCAAGTCTGCTTTCAGGGGCTGGTTTAGCACAGTGAGCTAAACAGCTAGCTTATAATGCAGAACAAGGCTAGCAGCGCGGGTTCGATTCCCGTACTCGCCTCCCCGAACAGACGCCGGAATAAATCCATAAGACCATAAGACATAGGAGCGGAAGTAAGGCCATTCGGCCCATCGAGTCCACTCCACCATGCAATCATGGCTGATTTCAACTCCATTTACCCGCTCTCTCTCCATAGCCCTTGATTCCTCGCGACTAGGGGCTTTTCACAGTAACTTCATTGAAGCCTACTTGATTGGCCATGCTAAATTGCCCTTAGTGTCCAAAAAATGTTAAGTGTGGGATACTGGGTTGTGGGGTTAGGGTGGATACGTGGGCTTCAGTAGGGTGCTCCTTCTGGGGTCCGGATGGCCTCCTTCTGCACTGTAAAGTCTATAATCTATGATCTACTTGTGACAATAAGCGATTGTTCTATTTTATTCAAGGATCTTGTTTACAATCAGTAGCTCTGATATATCTGCAACAATCAGTAGCTCTAATATATCTGGAATAATACCATCTTAGATTTGAGAAATTAACCTGTACCATTATCAGCCTTTAATCATGTCTCTGCCCATGTTACGTTGAAATTGTCATGCCTGGTGCCTAGACCACCACAAATTCATAAATTATCACTTACTTCTTAATCGTGTCTGTTGTTCAGAGAAGTGGATGTTTGCAACACACAGTATAGAGTATTTACTTCCCCAGAATTTGCACAATGATGATCAGATAATTAGGCAACGATTGAATCAGGGGACATACTGCTCCTATTTTGAGGGTGCACCGTTTAGTCTTTTGCCAATAGTTTTAGGCCTTTTTATTCTGTATTGCAGTGTTAACAACCAATATGCAAAGAGTCACACATTGTTGAGCCAGAAGTTTTTCTTTGGAAAATATGTGGATCAAGATTTAATGGATCAGATTTCTATGGCGAAGTGCTTATGGACTTCTTTATCAAGTAACTTTTACATTAGCTCTTACCTTTAAATTACAAGAAGCACAAACCGATCTAAAGAGAAGGAAAATAAACATGTTTTTAAAAATCACAGGAAAGTTTGTTAACAACACAAGAAAGTAAATGATCTAAACTAACAATAAGGCATAGACCTTGAGACTAATTTTCATTTATTTTAAGACCATAAGATATAGGAGCAGAAATAGGCCATTCAGCCCATCAAGTCTACTCTGCCATTCGATCATGGCTGACATATTCCTCATCCCCATTCTCCTGCCTTCTCCCCATAACTCCTGATTACCTTAGTAATCAAGAACATCAGATTTGTGCTTGAGGTGCTGTTACCTACATCCATCTAGCATTTGAAGTTTGAAATATGTTTCTAAGATGTCTTGATGAAATCAAAAATCTTTCTGGGGCGTGATTGTGCACTTGCTTTGTGTAACCCAGACAGGTTGTCATTAAAATACACTGCCCAGTGTATTTCCACATATAAAGGAGGGGAGGGAATGAGAGTCTTGTCTGTTCCCTTACATCTTTACAATACCCCGTTCTTTGCAGGATAGCCGTGGCCATGACTGAACTAGTGGATTAACTGGAACACTGACAGAATATTTAGACATTTTTATGGAATTCTTAACTAGCACGTTTGCAATAAAAAAAAATAGATGAACTGTTAATCAAGTTACCTTTTACAAAATAAACATGCTGAGGGCCATGAGAACAAGGGGAACTTCACCTTACAGCAGCAGCACACCTGCATTGGCAAAGAGCAAAGGTAAGATGAGAGAACCCCTAAAACCAAAAGGGTGTAACATAAAATTCGATTTTACAAAATATATCCATGAAATGCAAGTAGGAAACAGGAATTCATTTCAGCATTGTTGACCATTTTCACTTGTGAGACTAAAGCAGATAGCAGATAGAGCCAGAGGGGGCAAGGGGAAGACTGAGAATAAAGTGCAAAGCATTTATTTCTTCATGTTTTCCTATTGCTAGCTATAAATAAACTCATACCACGTGACTACTCTGGAATATTTTAAGAGCTGGGGATATACTTCGCACTGTTGGTAAAGACAAATTCTATTGTATTGGAGTGGCAAAATTATCGTATGTTTATCCAGCAAAATAATTTTAAACAAAGAGTGAAATATATTCCCAGATGTGTAACGGTTGCGTCATCAGTGGACCAAGCTTGGAAGTGGCTGCATGGTAAACAACAATGTTTTGCATCTTGTTCAAATATGCAAATCGGGACCACATTTTAAAAGTTAAACAAGCTAAAAACACACAAATCGAGGATAATGAGAAGAAAAGTTTTAAATTTACAGCCAAAGGAATATAATCCCCACTATTTGTAATGGATATATTTTCTGGTGTGGCTGAGTGGGAGTATTAATCCAGTTTGCTGTCAAAGGTAAAGGCCCAGCACAAGATTACTGTTTGCAGATTGGAAAGTGACAAAGGACAAAGGCTCTGAAGTCAGTTTAAGATTCCCTCTCCTTTTTTTCAGTAACAGCTGCAGTTTCAAACTCAGCAATGGATGTTGCTCAGGTGTACACGTTAGCTGGGTTTCCAACTAGTACTGCACTCACAACCTTAGAAAATACTGGCGTGCTGCCCGTCTCACTTGTGGTTGAGGTGTGCATCGCCGTTTGATCAGGACAAGACAGAATTGATGTGTGAAGCTGAAGGCCAGATGCCGATGCTCTCAAACCACTGGAGGTGAATGAACGGTTTGGTAGAAATGAGAGAGAGAAAGAGGAAGGAAGTAGAACTTGAACAATTAGCGATATCATCACAGAAGTGAGAAAAGCGCACAAAACACATGCCTTTCCCTTTTTCAGGTTGTTGTAGAGATCTTTGCTTTGCAGGAACTTTTCCATTTCAGCTTTGACCAAGACCTTCCGGACGTTGATAATTTCCTCCACAGTTAGCGCCAGGCTCTCGACTGGGTGACTGAATTCTTCCTGCAAGAGAAAAATATTCCATACTTCCTGCACCAAGCAGACTCAAATTTATGAAGAGGGTATACCATGGTGGCAACAGAAAGCACAACAGATGCACAGCTCCCAAGGCTGAAGCATTTTGAAAACTATCGGGGCCACGTCGCCCAAAGGATTATTTTTTTTAATTGAACCTCGTGCCGCTACTGGTTCCCTTGTTTTATGAGAAAAATAATGGCTTTATTCTGACAATATCTGGAATTGCATGCGACAGCCGTGTACTCTCAATGCACACTTGTCACACTCCGAGGCAGTGACATAGCAGTGGGCCAGTTCAATATGAAATTAAAAATAAACAGAAATTTTCAACAAGTGGACGGACCTGGTGGAGACACTTAAATAGCTACACAGTGGAAAATGGTGGGAAAAGACGGAGATCATTCTGATGTGCACCTGCAAGTGCAACGAACAGTTGGTGATCTTGTATCTGAAGAGACCGATGGTAGTCTGTACTGCATTGATACAGGACGGGAAAAGAAAGGTCAGCCCTATAATAACGGAAAATTGAAGCTGCAGATTATTTAATTCTTCAGGTATACTCATGATAATTGTGTGAAGAAAAAAAAAGAATTTTCAGAAATAATTCACAGATATTCAGTCTGCTTTTGGCGTATACCAATATATAAAATCTTGTCTTTTAAAAATTGCAACGCTATGAAAATCTTTGATCTGCATCTTTTCAAACAAAGTCTTTATCCTCTGTGACCCTTGTGTCCACTACCCACTGTTCTCTATGCATCAGCTTTAAACTCCTCGTAATAATGCACAAACCTCTCCATTTCACATCCTCAACCTCATTCAGTGCTATTCACAGGATTCTGGTCTCTTTTGAGCAATCAGTTCTTTTCACTAATTTTGCCGACAGTGTGAATCTGTTGCATTGAGGCCACATTGTGTCAAAGTCCTTCCATCTTGCTAGCTCTCCTCTCTTTGTAATATCTTTTGCTCCGCAACTGTGGCCCCAGGTTCAGGTTTACAGCAGGCTCCCTTGGGCTGAATTAACAGAACATTTCACAAACCTCATTGTGCCAGAGGGGTGGCCCTTCACAGACATGTCCTGCCCAACAACTACAGCGTGGCTTGAGTGGGCATAGCTTAAGCTTGCCCACCCCACTCGATGACAGATGTGGGCAGGGCAGACCCCATCAACCATCAAAGCACTAGGCATTGCAGTACCAACTTCAGGAGCATTTCATAATCCAGCATAAAGTAGTACAGGACATATCAATCCCAGACCAAGCAATAGTCAGTCAGAAATGCCTGGATAGGCTTAGGAAGACACACTGTCATTAAGAGAAGGCACTGGTGTTAAACGTAATACGCATTTCGATTGACCACTTATAGGACAATATATTGATTTCACTTCTTTCATGTTTGTCCAGAATTTACATCTAATGGTGGAGAATCAGGTACCAGAAGATCAAGAAATTCATAGTCATTGGAGTAATGCTGAGGATAGTATTGGTGAAAGTGTATATTCCACATTGTTAGCTAAATGGATGGGTCAGGCACTTAATTGACTATCTTCTCTATGACAGCCTTGCACACTACTCTTACAGGTTGTTAAGATCTTTGAGCAAGAACATCCTCTTAGCCATTGTTAGTGCACTGATCTAGCCTCGTTTGTGGATGGACCTCCTCTCTGGTTAACCTCTTCAAATAACAAAGTTAGATAGCACACTGGACACAGTGATCTTGAAGACCCTAAGCAGGTAGGTGTTCCTAATATGCCCATGCATGTAACAATGCTTCAAGATCCCAATATTTGGCCTCAATAGAAATTAAAATTGGAAGAGGTGTGCAACTGGCAGCTGATCTAAGATTGCCCCATTTACAACATCAGCAAAAGTTAAAATGAGCCCACGACAAATCAAACACCACCATTAATAATCAATCAGCACAGACAGATCTCAAATGTACAAACTGTTCTTACAGTGAAACAGCAGTGACTGCTGTGAAAATAGGCACATATTTTGCATCTTTGAAATGCGCAAACTAGTCACAAAGCTTGCCGAATAGAACAGGCACTCACCAGCCACTGACGTTTGGAAAAGGTTAAAACAGTCTCTGGAATACCCTTCATAGACTGACGGTTGTCCATTACTGAAGAAGAATCGGTGCTTCGAGCTGCCGGGGTATCCATAGTCTGCGTCGCTGTATTCTCTCCCACTGAAAAGTATAAACAAGTGTTTGTAGGAATTTGCGACAGTAGAAAAGCAAACTCAAAGCTGTATTGTTTTTAGCAATTCTCTCCTATCCCCTCCTCCTCTGAATGTGTTAACATCTTTGTGAATGGCCTCTGATATCTATAATACATGGTCATTCTTCACATTCACACCCAGAATCAGACGACAATTCAATCACAAAGGACCAACAGCCAAGTCCAATTACGTCCTCATCCAACATCCACACTGCCAGTTTGCATGGATAACAAGTAAGGCTGATTTTCTCCTTCCTAACGTGGGGTTCCGAAGTTTGGATTAGAAGGTGAAAACTGAGAATATTCTCGAGCTCTATGGCTAAGCGACTCAACCCATTAACCAGAAGGGCAATCAAAGGAGAGAAAGAAGCAATATGCAAGAAAAAATATGCACCTCACAGAATTAACAACCTGTGCAGTTTATACATGATTTTAGGTACTAATATATGGACCACACACCAAAACCATGCTGGAGTCTGTGAGCTCAATTTTCTGGTCAAACATTTTTTTCAAAAGTAAAGGTTCTCTCATCGTTCACAAACGGTTATTTTTTTAATTCAGAATGAAAGAGATTTAGCTCCTTGAACTTTACCTTCTCCATTTTTAAAAAAATACCCAATTCATTGTTTTTTCCAGTTAAGGGGCAATTTAGCGCAGCCAATCCACCTAGATTATAGAATTTATAGTGAGGAATGGCGTCATTCGGCCCACCGAGTCTGCAACGGCACTCTAGCCCATGCCCCCACCCTATCCCGTAGCCCAGTAACCCCACCTAACCTTTTGGACACTATGGGGCAATTTAACATGGCCAATCTACCGAACCTGCACATCTGTGGGAGGAAACCGGAGCACCCGGAGCAAACCCACACAGACACGGGGAGAAAGTGCAAACTCCACACAGTCACCCGAGGCTGGAATTGAACCCAGGTCTCTGACACTGTGAAGCAGCAGTGCTAACCACTGTCCCGCCCTACACATCTTTGGGTTGTGGGGGTGAGACGCAGGCAAACATGGGGAGAATGTGCAAACTCCACAAGGACAGTGACTCAGGGACAGGAACCTCCTGCATTCTAACAATAACGACACTTTAAAATGTTTTCATTACCTGTAAGGTGCTTGGCTACATACTGAGGTGTGAAAGGCACTATTTAAATTAATGCAAATCTCTCCTTCTTTATATGAACTTATGATTTAAACAGAAGAACATTTGCAGTGGTCCGGCCTTCAGTTGCCAAGGCTCTAAGTTTTGGAATAGCCTTTCTGAACCCCTCCACCCCTGTTCCTCATTTAAAGAAACCCCTTAAAACCAGTTTCTTTGGTCAAGTTTAGCCACCTGTCCTAATATTTCCATTAGGTTTGCTGCCAAATTTTGTTTGTCAATGCTCCACTGAACAGCTTTAGGACACTTTACTCAGTCAAATGTCCTATGTACATATGAGTTGTCATTGTTGAAATTCAAGAAGGATAAGTTCTCTACACAAAAGAAACCCACAACCAAAATAGGATACTCACCGTGTCACAAAAGCTTCTTGGAAACATACACAAGCTTATTTTCATGAACATACAATGAATAATAAAATGTTTAAAGGCAGGATAGTGATAGAGAAAGAAAATGCACCCAAAATGATCAGCTCAAGTCCTAGTCACTTCAGTTTTACTTTGTCTGTAACAGCACTGTCCATGAACATAAAGCACTATATCAATTGCTACTGTTACTGTTTCAGGGCTATAAAAGCATTGAAAACAAAACCAGAGTACTGAAGTCAGAGAGCTGTTAACATGCTTGCATTACCCGAGAATCTGGATAAACCTATGCCCCAACCTGCCCTCCCTATTCCACGGCAACCTCTACTGCAGGACATGCAACATCTGCCCTTTAAACCCCTTCCCTCCAAACTGGATTGGCTGCTCACAACGTGGACTCCACTACATTCATAGAATCATAGAAACTCTATAGTGCAGAAGGACGCCATTCGGCCCATCGAGTCTGCACCGACCCTTGGACAGAGCACCTTACCTGGGTCCACGCCCTGACCCCATCTCCGTAACCCAGCAACCCCACCTAACCTTTTCTGGACAAAAGGGGCAATTTAGCATGGCCAATCTACCTAACCTGCACATCTTTGGGATGTGGGAGGAAACCAGAGCACCCGGAGGACACCCACGCAGATAGGGGGAGAAAGTGCAAACTCCACACAGACATTCATCCGAGGCTGGAATTGAACCCGGGTTCCTGACGCTTTGAGGCAGCAGTGCTAACCACCAAACCCAGACTGGCTGACTGCTTTGAGCAAACACCTCTGTTCAGTTCATGCTACTGGTCATTTATCATTTTCATTCCCCACTTAGAACTCTGCCTTTGACACTGCTCTAATGAAGCTCACTGGAAGCTCGATGAGACACATTTTACCGCCTTCTGAACTCGACACAGAGTTCAACATTTTTGGATCATAGCCGCTGCTATTTCTTTCAGATAGCCATTGCCAGCAATGATTCTGCGCGCTATTGTCATGTCCAGCTCCTCTCTATGCAGCATTTGCTTCTTCTATTGTTCCATTCCTACTCCATTTTGCCATTTATTCTCTCCTGTCCTTCACCCGATCACTGACCTTCCCTTTGGTTCTTGGCCCTGAACCACCCTCCTCTTTTCTCCGTCTCTCTGATTTCTTAAAACCTGTTACATCTCTATCTTGCCCAGTTCTGATTAAAGGTTTCTCTCTTCACAGATGCTGCCTGACCAGTTGGGAGATTTCCAGAATTTTGTCTGCAGTATTTTGCTTTCATCATTTCTATTTTAAGGGCAGCCAATTGACAGAATATAGGGTCTACGGGTGTTAAAATTGCATTAGTGTAAAATCTGAATAAGAAAGGTGGTGCTTCATTAGTTCATAGGCAAAAAATGTTTAAAACCTCAAACTCCTACTTGTTCTATCTCCTATACTGACATACCAAAATGTGTTCCATCCTCTCACTCAGCTGCGCACTTTTATCAGAATGTCATAACTTTGAGACTCGAGCTGATTGTCAACAACTTTGGGGTCTTGGTTATTAGCCTTTCCTTGGATTGCCACCTTGCCGTGGTGGGGAGGCTTAAATGTTCCGTTGATCCCGATCGCATGGTATCAACGGCTGCGATGGCGGATGAAGGCTGCAGCAATAAGGAGATCCCCAGTCATCGAGGTTTCCTTGCCACTGGAACTGGACCTACTCTCTGTAAAGGACATTGTGTCTGCTGATGTGCAACGGCATACCCACTTTAAAAGATGTCCCGCACCAAGCGTCTACCTAGAGGAAACCATCACCCCCCACACACAGACACAGCAATCTAGAGTCCACGGGCCGATCACACCTCCCGGAAATACCTGCCAAGTATGTGATTGAATATGGCTCTAGAATCAGGCTCAGCAGCCATGCAAGAAACCACAGGATCCATAACCAGTAACACAGAGTTTCTTAGGTGGACAACCATACCTGTTAGCGAGTGATCACCGAGAAGTATTAGCTAAGACACTTCACTGAATATTGGGGTGGGGAAGGTTTCAGACGTTATTGTTTTATCAGCAGTCACAGATCAGCAGTCACGCAAAGGCCTCAAAACTGATTACAAGCTCTCTAAGCTAAAGGAAACAATGCATCATGAATGAACTGTTTCTTCACAGGAAAAAGGAAGTAATCACATTAATTTACCTTTGTGCAGGGACATAGCTCCAGTTAGCATCACGGCCTCTGAATACAGTCTTGCATCTGAGCTCTTTGACGAGAGAGAAGCAGATTCGGATTGTGACAGAGCCAACTCAGTCTGTAACTGGATGAGATCATGTTCTGAGAATGAGCGATCACGTTTTAAAGGAACTGGGGAGCTGGCAACCCTTCGCATCTCTCCACTCGGTGACTCTTCCTCCTTTTAAAAATAAATAATGCAACTACTCAAATCTGTTCAGGAACTGTTTCTGATTACCCCCACTTATTATTATTTTATATATAATCTTTATTGTCACAAGTATGCCGACATTAACATTGCAATGAAGTTACTGTGAAAAGCCCCTAGTCGCCACATTCCGGCACCTGTCCGGGTACACAGAGGGAGAATTCAGAATGTCCAATTCACCTATCAGCACGTCTTTCGGGACTTGTGGGAGGAAACCGGAGCACCCGGAGGAACCCACGCAGACACAGGGAGAACATGCTAACTCCACACAGACAGTGACCCAAGCCGGGAATCGAACCTGGGACCCTGACACTGCGAAGCAACAGTGCTACCGTGCTGCCCCAAAAAGTTAGAAAGTATTACAAAGTTATAATGAAAATGAATGGCCTATTATGAGATAAAGTCACAACAGACGTTACCATCCGCGTGTCCAGAGTTTTGGCGGATCTATTTGTGATCTCGGACATCAGCAGCTTTGCTCTCATGTACATTTGATTTGACTAAAATAATCAATGCCTCTTGAGCTTGCTCATAATCACAAGTAGGATTAAGCTATTATTTAAAAAGATTAGATATGGAGAAGGTATTTGTAAGGTTTTGTATATACAATATTATAGACCAGTGGGGCTTTTATTTAACAGTCGGAACTTTCATAAATGGTCAGGAAATGAACATTTGAACATAACCGGCAAGGCTGTCATTAACACTCATGCATAGTCATCAGAGTGGCTTCCTAGTGCACTACAGAGGGCAGTTAAGAGTTAACTGTTGCTGTTGGACTAGAGTTACCTTTAGGGCAGACCGGGCAAAGATGTCCATCCCCAAAAGACATTAATGAACCAGTTTTTTTCCCCAATAATTCAGTAGCTTCTGGTCATTTATTATTTCCAGAACTATTAAGCTGAGTTCCAATTCTCTAGGCTGCCATACTGGGATTTGAATTCACATTCTGGGGCTAATTGACCAGCAACTGGTGTTAATTAAAAATAATAAAGCAATTTAGTACAACTTAACCTTATTCCGATGAATCAGTCCCAAATGCTTGCTGATCAGCTCCTATTGAGAATAATGAAAATTCCCACCATTATAAGAGTAACTTATCTACATTGAATATATGATGATTTCTCAGTAATCTGGTGCAAAATAAAAGGGAATAGTAATTGTTATTGCTGCAGAACCATAGCACTCTCAAAGTCATTGATTATCTGGTGTCAGGTACTTGCAATCCACAGGTGAAATTTGTTAACTCAGCCTAACCTGTGAAGTCAACCGAGGACTTTTCGGAATACAATCATTTAGTGGTTATGTTACTGAGTTAACAATGCAGAGACATGGGTGACTAATCCATGGCAGTCTGAGAATGGGATTTCAGTTTTAAAGTTTTGGAGATAAAAAAAACCAACGATCAGTAAATGTGACCACGAGGCTGCCAGATTGTTGGAAAACCAAGCAGGTTCACTAATGTCTTTTCAATGACAATATCCTTACCTGATCTGCATGATGTGTGATTCTAGTCCCACAACAATGTGATTAAATCTTAATTGTGTTCTGCAGTGGACCAATCAGCCACTTGGGAAATTATGGGTGGACAGTAATGGTAACCTTGTTAGTGATGTCCATTTCCTGAGAATGAGATGGTCTAGATTATGGTCTATGTTACTCAGCTACAGAGTGCCTAGCTGATGAATCTTAATGTTCGAGGGAAAGTCAAGTTTTGCTCTTGTAGTTTATGCCATTATACACCTTGTTGTAGTACAGGCTTTAACTTTCTCCAAAGATCTATCTGTCTTCAAATTGGTGAGAAACATGTCAGATCACATGGAGTTGAAGTAGGTTAGATTATATTTCTACCTCTGATATGTTCATCTCATCCATTTCAGCCAGTGTTGGGGCTTTAAGGAGGACCCTGGGTCGAGGCCGCTGTGTGCTTCCCATGGACTCGGGGTTGGAGAGATCCATGCATGAAGTAGACTTTAGTTCATCAGAGCAGGCATGCACAATGCATGGCAGTGACCCAAAGGTCACTTCTGTAAAGGCAATTAATTTACAACATGAGGATAAACAAACTAGTTAGCTTAAGTATGCAAGCGTAGGAATGTTCTTACACCACTTAATTTGCACGAGAGAAAATAATTAAACATGTGCATTGAATTAAATGCAATTTTGAATTCTTGTTTATATTTACAATGATTCAGTGGCTGAGAGATACTGGTGATGGGTCCTGTGGATTTGGCTATTTGCTCGAATCCTCCAATTTCTGATTTAATTCAGAAACCGTAATCATTTCACAATTTGCTTAGAGGCTGAAGTAATTGCATTGGCACAAGCGGGGCTGGATATAAGAAATGCATTTCAAGCTGATTGTACCTTCCCCGAAGCATTAACCAAGTTCCCTGCAATTCTACAATTTTTGTTTATACTATTGGATTTCATGGCATCTGACATCAGATACAGTCCAGCAAGCAGAGGGCCAGCACCATCCTGCTCGCTCTAGACCAGCACCATCCTGCTCGCTCTAGATCAGCACCATCCTGCTCGCTCTAGACCAGCACCATCCTGCTCGCTCCAGACCAGCACCATCCTGCTCGCTCCAGACCAGCACCATCCTGCTCGCTCCAGACCAGCACCATCCTGCTCGCTCTAGACCAGCATCATCCTGCTCGCTCCAGACCAGCACCATCCTGCTCGCTCTAGACCAGCACCATCCTGCTCGCTCCAGACCAGCACCATCCTGCTCGCTCCAGATCAGCACCATCCTGCTCGCTCCAGACCAGCACCATCCTGCTCGCTCTAGACCAGCACCATCCTGCTCGCTCTAGACCAGCACCATCCTGCTCGCTCTAGATCAGCACCATCCTGCTCGCTCTAGACCAGCACCATCCTGCTCGCTCCAGACCAGCACCATCCTGCTCGCTCCAGACCAGCACCATCCTGCTCGCTCCAGACCAGCACCATCCTGCTCGCTCTAGACCAGCATCATCCTGCTCGCTCCAGACCAGCACCATCCTGCTCGCTCCAGACCAGCACCATCCTGCTCGCTCTAGACCAGCACCATCCTGCTCGCTCTAGACCAGCATCATCCTGCTCGCTCTAGACCAGCACCATCCTGCTCGCTCCAGACCAGCACCATCCTGCTCGCTCCAGACCAGCACCATCCTGCTCGCTCTAGACCAGCATCATCCTGCTCGCTCTAGACCAGCACCATCCTGCTCGCTCCAGACCAGCACCACCCTGCTTGCTGTAGACCAGCACCATCCTGCTCGCTCCAGACCAGCACCATCCTGCTCGCTCTAGACCAGCATCATCCTGCTCGCTCCAGATCAGCACCACCCTGCTCGCTCCAGACCAGCACCACCCTGCTCGCTCTAGACCAGCACCATCCTGCTCGCTCTAGACCAGCACCATCCTGCTCGCTCTAGACCAGCACCATCCTGCTCGCTCTAGACCAGCACCACCCTGCTCGCTCTAGACCAGCACCACCCTGCTCGCTCTAGATCAGCACCATCCTGCTCGCTCCAGACCAGCACCATCCTGCTTGCTCCAGACCAGCACCACCCTGCTTGCTGTAGACCAGCACCATCCTGCTCGCTCCAGACCAGCACCATCCTGCTCGCTCTAGACCAGCATCATCCTGCTCGCTCCAGATCAGCACCACCCTGCTCGCTCTAGACCAGCACCATCCTGCTCGCTCTAGACCAGCACCATCCTGCTCGCTCTAGATCAGCACCATCCTGCTCGCTCTAGATCAGCACCATCCTGCTCGCTCCAGACCAGCACCACCCTGCTCGCTCCAGACCAGCACCACCCTGCTTGCTGTAGACCAGCACCACCCTGCTCACTCTGGACCAGCACCACTCTGCTTGCTCTAGACCAGCACCATCCTGCTCGCTCTAGACTAGCACCACCCTGCTCGCTCCAGACCAGCACCATCCTGCTCGTTCCAGACCAGCACCACCCTGCTCGCTCCAGACCAGCACGGACGGTGCTGGTCCGGGGGGCACGGGACGGTGCTGGTCCGGGGGGCACGGGACGGTGCTGGTCCGGGGGGCACGGGACGGTGCTGGTCCGGGGGGCACGGGACGGTGCTGGTCCGGGGGGCACGGGACGGTGCTGGTCCGGGGGGCACGGGACGGTGCTGGTCCGGGGGGCACGGGATGATGCTGGTCTGGGGGGCACGGGACGGTGCTGGTCTGGGGGGCACGGGATGATGCTGGTCAGGAGGGCACGGGATGGTGCTGGTCTGGGAGGCACAGGATGGTGCTGGTCCGGGGGCACGGGCCGTGCTGGTCCGCAGGGCATGGGACGGTGCTGGTCTGGGGGGCAGGGGATGATGCTGGTCCGGAGGGCATGGGATGGTGCAGGTCCGGGGGGCACGGGATGGTGCTGGTCCGGAGGGCACGGGATGGTGCTGGTCCGGGGGGCATGGGCGGTGCTGGTCCAGGGGGCACGGGATGGTGCTGGTCCAGGGGCACGGGCCGTGCTGGTCCGGGGGCACGGGTGGTGCTGGTCCAGGGGGCACGGGTGGTGCTGGTCTGGGGGCACGGGACGGTGCTGGTCTGGGGGCACGGGACGGTGCTGGTCCGGAGGGCACGGGACGATGCTGGTCCGGAGTGCACGGGACGGTGCTGGTCCGGGGGCACGGGATGATGCTGGTACGGGGGGCACGGGACGGTGCTGGTCAGGAGGGCACGGGACGGTGCTGGTCCGGGGGGCACGGGATGATGCTGGTCCGGGGGGCACGGGACGGTGCTGGTCCGGGGGGCACGGGACGGTGCTGGTCCGGGGGGCACGGGATGATGCTGGTCCGGAGTCACGGGACGGTGCTGGTCCGGGGGCACGGGATGATGCTGGTCCGGGGGCACGGGATGATGCTGGTCAGGAGGGCACGGGACGGTGCTGGTCCGGGGGGCACGGGATGATGCTGGTCCGGGGGGCACGGGACGGTGCTGGTCCGGGGGGCACGGGATGATGCTGGACCGGAGGGCACGGGATGATGCTGGTCCGGAGGGCACGGGACGGTGCTGGTCTGGGGGCACGGGATGGTGCTGGTCCGGAGGGCACGGGATGATGCTGGTCCGGGGGGCACGGGATGGTGCTGGTCCGGGGGGCACGGGATGATGCTGGACCGGAGGGCACGGGACGGTGCTGGTCTGGAGGGCACGGGCGGTGCTGGTCTGGAGGGCACGGGCGGTGCTGGTCTGGGGGGAACGGGACGGTACTCGACCGGAGGGCACGGGACGGTGCTGGTCCGGGGGGAATGGGACGGTGCTGGTCCGGGGGGAATGGGACGGTACTGGTCCGGTGGGAATAGGACGGTGCTGGTCCGGTGGGAATAGGACGGTGCTGGTCCGGTGGGAATAGGACGGTGCTGGTCCGGTGGGAATAGGACGGTGCTGGTCCGGAGGCAATAGGACGGTGCTGGTCCGGTGGGAATAGGACGGTGCTGGTCCGGTGGGAATAGGACGGTGCTGGTCCGGAGGGAATAGGTCGGTGCTGGTCCGGTGGGAATAGGACGGTGCTGGTCCGGTGGGAATAGGACGGTGCTGGTCCGGAGGGAATAGGACGGTGCTGGTCCGGTGGGAATAGGACGGTGCTGGTGCGGAGGGAATAGGACGGTGCTGGTCCGGAGGGAATGGGACGGTGCTGGTCCGGAGGGAATGGGACGGTGCTGGTCCGGTGGGAATAGGACGGTGCTGGTCCGGAGGGAATAGGACGGTGCTGGTCCGGAGGGAACGGGACGGTGCTGGTCCGGTGGGAACGGGACGGTGCTGGTCCGGAGGGAATGGGACGGTGCTGGTCCGGAGGGAATAGGACGGTGCTGGTCCGGAGGGAATAGGACGGTGCTGGTCCGGAGGGAATAGGACGGTGCTGGTCCGGAGGGAATGGGACGGTGCTGGTCCGGTGGGAATGGGACGGTGCTGGTCCGGAGGGCACAGGATGGTGCTGCTCCTGTGGGAACGGGATGGTACTAGTCCGGAGGGAACAAGGCGGTGCTGGTCTGGAGGGAATGGAGCAGTGTTGGTCCAGAGGGCACGGGGCGGTGCTGGTCCGGAGGGAACGGGACGGTGCTGGTCCGGGGGGAATGGGACGGTGCTGGTCCGGAGGGAACGGGGCGGTGCTGGTCTGGAGGGAATGGAGCAGTGTTGGTCCAGAGGGCACGGGGCGGTGCTGGTCCGGTGGGAATGGGACGGTGCTGGTCCGGTGGGAATGGGACGGTGCTGGTCCGGTGGGAATGGGACGGTGCTGGTCCGGTGGGAATGGGACGGTGCTGGTCCGGTGGGAATGGGACGGTGCTGGTCCGGTGGGAATGGGACGGTGCTGGTCCGGTGGGAATGGGACGGTGCTGGTCCGGTGGGAATGGGACGGTGCTGGTCCGGTGGGAATAGGACGGTGCTGGTCCGGTGGGAATAGGACGGTGCTGGTCCGGTGGGAATAGGACGGTGCTGGTCCGGTGGGAATAGGACGGTGCTGGTCCGGTGGGAATAGGACGGTGCTGGTCCGGTGGGAATAGGACGGTGCTGGTCCGGAGGCAATAGGACGGTGCTGGTCCGGTGGGAATAGGACGGTGCTGGTCCGGTGGGAATAGGACGGTGCTGGTCCGGAGGGAATAGGTCGGTGCTGGTCCGGTGGGAATAGGACGGTGCTGGTCCGGTGGGAATAGGACGGTGCTGGTCCGGAGGGAATAGGACGGTGCTGGTCCGGTGGGAATAGGACGGTGCTGGTCCGGTGGGAATAGGACGGTGCTGGTGCGGAGGGAATAGGACGGTGCTGGTCCGGAGGGAATGGGACGGTGCTGGTCCGGTGGGAATAGGACGGTGCTGGTCCGGAGGGAATAGGACGGTGCTGGTCCGGAGGGAATAGGACGGTGCTGGTCCGGAGGGAATAGGACGGTGCTGGTCCGGAGGGAACGGACGGTGCTGGTCCGGAGGGAATAGGACGGTGCTGGTCCGGAGGGAATGGGACGGTGCTGGTCCGGAGGGAACGGACGGTGCTGGTCCGGTGGGAACGGGACGGTGCTGGTCCGGAGGGAACGGGCGGTGCTGGTCCGGAGGGAATGGGACGGTGCTGGTCCGGTGGGAATAGGACGGTGCTGGTCCGGAGGGAATGGGACGGTGCTGGTTCGGAGGGAATGGGACGGTGCTGGTTCGGAGGGAACGGGACGGTGCTGGTCCGGAGGGAACGGGACGGTGCTGGTCCGGAGGGAATGGGACGGTGCTGGTTCGGAGGGAACGGGACGGTGCTGGTCCGGGGGGAATGGGACGGTGCTGGTCCGGTGGGAATAGGACGGTGCTGGTCCGGAGGGAATGGGACGGTGCTGGTTCGGAGGGAATGGGACGGGGCTGGTCCGGAGGGAACGGGACGGTGCTGGTCCGGAGGGAATGGGGCAGTGCTAGTCTGGAGGGAATGGGACGGTGCTGGTCCGGGGGGAATGGGACGGTGCTGGTCCGGGGGGAACGGGACGGTGCTGGTCCGGAGGGAACGGGACGGTGCTGGTCCGGAGGGAACGGGCGGTGCTGGTCCGGAGGGAATGGGATGGTGCTGGTCCGGTGGGAATGGGATGGTGCTGGTCCGGTGGGAATGGGACGGTGCTGGTCCGGAGGGAATGGGACGGTGCTGGACCGGTGGGAATGGGACGGTGCTGGTCCGGTGGGAATGGGACGGTGCTGGTCCGGAGGGAATGGGACGGTGCTGGTCCGGAGGGAATGGGACGGTGCTGGTCCGGAGGGAACGGGGCGGTGCTGGTCTGGAGGGAATGGGGCAGTGCTAGTCCGGAGGGCACAGGATGGTGCTGGTCCGGGGGGAATAGGACGGTGCTGGTCCGGTGGGAATAGGACGGTGCTGGTCCGGAGGGAATGGGACGGTGCTGGTCCGGGGGGAATGGGACGGTGCTGGTCCGGAGGGAACGGGGCGGTGCTGGTCTGGAGGGAATGGGGCAGTGCTAGTCCGGAGGGCACAGGATGGTGCTGCTCCTGTGGGAACGGGATGGTACTAGTCCGGAGGGAACAAGGCGGTGCTGGTCTGGAGGGAATGGAGCAGTGTTGGTCCAGAGGGCACGGGGCGGTGCTGGTCCGGAGGGAACGGGACGGTGCTGGTCCGGAGGGAACGGGGCGGTGCTGGTCTGGAGGGAATGGAGCAGTGTTGGTCCAGAGGGCATGGGGCGGTGCTGGTCCGGTGGGAATGGGACGGTGCTGGTCCGGTGGGAATGGGACGGTGCTGGTCCGGGACCAGTATATTTCTATGTCAGCTACCAAGAAATCCAATACTACAAATAAAAGCTGTTGCCTTGTGGAACAGCAGGGTACACTGTTTCCCTGCTGGGGATAGGCGCTGACTTCATGTTTCCTGAACTATCTGACACTTGTGAGTAGGAAAGATGTATAAATACTGGCGGTTCACCAACACGCGAGTCGTTTTTAAAATACAGCCTTGACTACGAAAATGGCTGATGAACCCAAATTAACCTGCAAAAGAATGGAATTGAGATTGTTGAGGAGGAAGCTGGTATTTATGCCAAGATTCCTTGTAGCAGATGTTCAGTACGGTTGTGGCTACAGAGCTAATACAAGTCTTGTGAAGACTGTTAACCTCCATCATTACCAGGTAATTATGATGGCATAACTGTTGGCGAGGATTCGCCATCTCTGGGAACATTTCACCTTCTTAGCATTTCCTTTGATAACCTTCCTTTGGCATAGAGAATGTAGAGAGGGCTTTGAAAGCAATCTTAATTTTGTGGATAGCAGAAATCAGAATGTACCTTTTCCACACAAATACAGTCAAAATGTGTAATTCTCCACCTCAAACCAGTAACACTGGGTCAGTTGAAATTTGAGATTGATGTTTTTTGTTAGCTATGAGTTTTGTGATTCTGATTCTGCGAGTTAGCACGGATATGTTTCAAAGATTGCTAAGTGAAGTTGAGGTACAGGTCAACCATGGTCTAACTAAATGGTGAAACAAGTTCCAAGCTTGTTCCTGTAGAGTTTAAGATAACAAATATAACTCACCAGTGTTCTTACTTCGACCGACTGTCTGCACCGGTCGAAGTTTCCTCTCCGACTTGATTTCTTCCAGAATTCGCTCATGCAGACTGCGTGGCTTCTGAGGCTTTGGTCCAAGATTCCTTTCAGAGACCTGAGAACAATTAGTCAGAAGCTTTTACTTCACGCAGAAGGAACACTGGCTAAAGTACAGTAAGTACAAGAAAAAAGATTGTAATCTATGATTCATCCGTAATTTTCATCGGACGGAATCTACCCCAAAACTGGCAAAGTGTCAGGTTCTGACTGAAAACAGTCGTGCTGCCAGGTTCGCTCTCCAGATCTTCTGACAGTTTTGTCAAAAAAAAAAAGCAGGTGGGCATGTTTTGCGCCGTCACTTCGGTGGGTAGGGCTTCATAGACCAGCAAGCTTGGCTCCACAGGGAAGAGGGGTCCCTTTTTAAAGCGCGCCCTGATCTCAAAGTGAAAGGAAGGCCCATTGGCATCGGGGTTTCAGTATTCCTCCCTCATCACCAGCATCAGAGCTTCCGTTCCCACACCAGTCGGCATCCACACATTGTGGGACCCCCACACCTCGCCACCTCCACCCCCCAATGGGATATGGAGGCCCCCCTTTACAGGGGTATGTGGGTATCGCTGGTTAGGCCAGCAGTTATTGCCCATCCTTAGTTGCTCTTCAGAAGCTGGTGGTGAGTTGTCTTCTTGAACCGCTGCAGTCTCCAAGGTTAGGGAGGGAGTTCCAGGAGGTTCACCCAATGACATGTGCAGGTTGGCATTGCTCGGGTGCCAGTGTGCGGTCATGTCCCCGACTACCCAGGGGCTACACTGTCCTCCGCGTCCCCCGGTGTGGTCACCACGATGGCTGGAAAGCAGTAATGGTTCCCAAGGTGGAGCATCTGATGCCCCTGGAAGATGTGGCGATATGCTAGGCATATTTAAATCCTTCCAAATTGATGGTAATCAGGTTCATGCCCTCACTTGGCGTGAACCTGATTACATCGCTAGTGGGGGGCAGAGAAGCAGAGAAGCTCTCATTCTGAGAACTCCCTGGCACAACCTCTCGCCAGAGTTAGCGACCATAACGGGATTTTCATCTGTGCCGAAGGGGCCTGGAAAGTCCCCTTTTATTCTTTTTATTGATTCGTGTACACACAGTAAGTGTGGGCTGTATCCCGTGTAGTGCCTCTGCACACTCAGTTGCACGCTGGATCTCTGAAAGAAACTGCAGCACAGTGTGAAGAATCCGCCTCATCTTACCAAGCATCTACTTATCAGCAGAAACTTACCAAGGCAAAAAAGTTGGATTCATTTTGATGAACAGATGCCGCGAAAGATATTGCATCTCAAATTTGTTTTTGCAGGAAAAATAAAGCGATCAGAAAACCCAATGCACACAGATATACAGCTTGACAGATTTAACCTTATTTGTATTTGTACAAATATTGAATGAGTGGACACTGCATATATTAGTACAAACTTGAGGAGCATGGCAGACTTCATGAAAGAGTGGATATTGGACAGGTGGGATTACTAGTGTTTATATAGATATTGTACAGTGAGGAGCATAATTTTTGAATTATATACTGTGCAGCAGAGAAAACTAACTGTAGGAATTGGATAAATAAAAATGGCAATGAACAAGGATCAGTATTCAGAATCTGTACAAGTACTGATTGATGCTCGTGACCCGCGTGATCCGCTGACCAACATGGATAAGGCATCTAAGCAATTCTCGTTTAAGCATGGCAAGTAAATTGCATCTTAGCAGTGGGTGGTTTTTGGACTAGCTTTAATTGATGTTTTCAGGGAGAAGATATTCCAAAAGATGTTTTCTATGTGGCACTTTAAAAGGGAGATGAGAGAGACAAGTGCTTTAAGTTGAGTTTGCTTCCCCTCAGAGCAGTATCCCCTATAAAAAATGAAATTAAAAACATTGGCAGATTCTCACAGTAAAAATTAACAGTGAGGTTATTAGCAAATCAGACAGCAACTTCTGGCTAATGCACAGACATGGAATTCCAGAACTTGCTGTCCAAGTCACACTTCTTCTCCAGGAACTGCTCCATCAGAAGCTTCACTATAACAATGTCACCAAATTGCAACACTGTCCCTTTAGATTCCAACTAAAGTTGCCAGGAAAGCTACAGCTCATCTGTTCAAGTATAAGCATCTTGCAGTGTTATTGTAAGCCTACTTGTGACAATAAAGAATATTATTATTATGGCAAGTCTTAACCACTGCTAACATGCTCTCTGGCACATAATCCTGTTTTATTTTACAAGTGTGGAATTCCATTCCTTCAAATTTTAATTATTGTTAGAGATTTAAAAAAAAATACTTCTTCTTCATGTCTCTTTTATTGCTCTCTGAATCCCACATTTCTTTCCCTCTCTTAATGTCACCTTTTAGTTAAGATTTGGGATTGTATGCAAGATTACTACTCCATGTCTCAGTGAGGATTCTTCAACTTGATTGGTTAAAGAGACACGCTATTACTTCCCTTATGCACACAAGTTCCAGGAGCCCTGAAGGAAGTGCTGTGCTGTTTCTCCTGCCTGACAAGCACAAGTGAAAAAGCCCTGAATAAGTGCAATGGATGGCTGGTTCTGTTCGGCAGACTGCAAACCCCAAGCCATTGAAAACAGTGAAGAAGATGGAGTTATGGGAAACATGTATGAGAGTTTCGAACACTGCCGTAATTGTAATGCATGTTCCATCTGAACACCCAACCATTTTCCCTGAAATATAGCATCCGATAATTTTCTGCTAAATAATTAATTTAAATGCCAAAGCTTCAAAATATGAAATTGATGGACATTAAGTGTCGAAAATGATTGGAAAATCTCATCCTATTCTTATAGAAGTGATTAGTCTGAGCTGCAGATACAAGGACAATAAGAGATTTGTAGTCCCGTGTTGGAGTCTTAATTGATACCCCATTAAAAATAATTAATTAAAAAATGACACCTTTACAGATGTGGACTAATGACCATCTGTTTCAGTGGTGTTATAGATACCTAGTTCGTGGTTCATAGTAATATTTTAAACATATTTTTTGGAATTTTTAGTTCTGGGAAAATTAAAGCTTAATTGTAGAAAATGGGATAAATGCAACTAAAGCAACTTGAAGACTATTACACTTTTTGAAGAAAAGGGTAGGCAGGGTGGGTGCGCTGATGACTGGTTTGTTGCCCGAGGGGTAAACACCTAGAAAAGCAAGATCATAAAATAACAGGTTGGCTTACTCAACTGCAAATAAACGTTGCCCAGAGAGTTGTATTGTTTTGGGCGTTGAAGCTATAATTCATCTAAAAGCTTTCAGTGAGCCCTAGAAGACCACGTTATCATAGAGATGGGTGGAGCTTAACAAAGTCCTATGGTTTCAAATTATTTTGATTGCTGGTCGAGTGGGTGTTCTTTAGCTGGGAAAAAAGGCCATATTGAAAAGGGTGCTGCTGTTAGCAGGCTCCAGGCAGAAAATGTGTTTCTATTTCATAGCTCTGTGCAGTTAGGGCTCAGGAGAAGTCTTGGGGAGTTGAGATAGTGGCAGAAGGTCATTGGTTCTGTGCTGAACAGGGTTAAGGCTCAGAAGAAGCCCTGTGAGCCACTTATAGCTTGGTGTAGTTGGGGAGATCGGAGCTTAGTGCAGTGCCAGCCTAGTGAAACTAGCGGCTGAAAAAGAGCCAGAATTGTGCAAGTGGAGGTTGGATTGTAGACTTGAAAGTCCAGTGGCATGAAGTCTCAGTAGACGATATTGAAACCCTAGGAGGCTGCGCAGTCACTGAGGCAGTCCAAGTTGGAGCAGCTTTGAAGGAATTCAGAAGTTTGATCTTCAAGAGTCAAAAGTTTGGAGTCCTCTCAAGGGAAACAGAGTTTCAAAGAGATTGGTTAACTCACAGTGTTTAGTGATGTTTGGGTGGGTTACGGTGAAATCAGTGTGATCTATCTTGGTCTCATTTGTTATTTATTATTGTGTTGTAAAATGAGTTCCAAAGAAGAGTCATAAACATTAACTCTGTTACTCTCTCCACAAATATGCCATTCCTGCTGGGGTTTTCCAGAACCTTGGGCGTCATTCTCCGACCACCCGCCGGGTCGGAGAATGGCCGTTGGCCGCCGTGAATCCTGCCCCCGCCGAAGTCTCCGCTCCCGGAGATTGGGCGGGGGCGGGAATCGGTCCGTGCCGGTTGGCGGGACCCCCCGCTGGATTCTCCGGCCCGGATGGCCGAAGTCCCGCCCAGGAATTGCCTGTCCCGCCAACGTAAATCAAACCTGGTATTTACCGGCGGGACCAGGCGGCGTGGGCGGGCTCCGGGGTCCTGGGGGGGGAGCGCGGGGCGATCTGGCCCCGGGGGGGTGCCCCCACGGTGGCCTGGTCCGCGATCGGGGCCCACCGATCCGTGGGCGGGCCTGTGCCGTGGGGGCACTCTTTCCCTTCCGCCTCCGCTACAGCCTCCACCATGGCGGAGGCGGAAGAGACTCTCCCCACTGCGCATGCGTGGGAAACTGACAGCGGCCGCTGACGCTCCCGCGCATGCGCTGGGAAACTGACAGCGGCCGCAGACGCTCCCGCGCATGCGCCGCATTTCCGCGCCAGCTGGCGGGGAAACAAACGCCATTTCCGCCAGCTGGCGGGGCGGAAACCCCTCCGGCGTCGGCCTAGCCCCTCAATGTTGGGGCTAGGCCGCCAAAGATGCGGAGCCTTCCGCACCTTTGGGCCGGCGCGATGCCCATCTGATTGGCGCCGGCTTTGGCGCCAGTCGGCGGACATCCCGCCGTTGGGGGAGAATTTCGCCCCTTGTGCTTTTATTTCAGATTTCCAGCATCTGCAATATTTTGTTTTCATTAGTGTAAATTGCTTTATCATTCTGACCTTGTATAGGAAGGTTTGTTCAAAACTGTTGGAATCTTGTGGCTTGACTCTCTTAGCAAGTGTCTTGAATCTGAAACCTTGTCGACTTTAAACAAAACGCTGTCCCTAATTGGATTATACCAAAAACTTGGGGGTCTGGTCAGAGATCGTAGCAGTGGGGATAAAAGTTAATAAATACACAGATAATATTTAGATTGGGATGATTGACAATTGAAATAAGAAAACTCTTACCTAAACGTACGATGCCATGCCAATCCCCTGGTAACAACATAGGAAGCAGTAAATTAGAGAAAACAGAAGTCGAAAACAGGTGGAAACTGAAAGTGATGTGGGAGAGCCAGCTCAGAGTTCCTCGCTAACAGCAATCAGAGGGAATGAGAAAAGAAATATGAGGAAGAAACAAAATCCATGGAAGAAAAAATACACAAATTGAAATGTCTGGTGGAAATAGAAAAATTTGTGACTAAGAGAAGTTCTTACCGGTTTTAAAGGTGGCCGTGATCTTATAAAGTCAAGAATGAGCTCATGAGCATTTTTCTTCACACATGGCGGGATGTCACCATCAATCTGCAAAGAGAAATGCAATTCTCCTTGTGTTAATCAAATACCCGACTTACAAATTAGCACTAATGTAAAAATAGCATAAATAGGTACAGTGAAGCAAATTGGCAATGTTCGCTATTCTTTAGCAATCTTCTACAGTTGCTCAATTTTTCTCAGTACTGGGCAGCACGGAAGCGCAGTGGGTTAGCCCTGCTGCCTCACGGCGCTGAGGTCCCAGGTTCGATCCCGGCTCTGGGTCACTGTCTGTGTGGAATTTGCACATTCTCCCCGTGTTTGCGTGGGTTTCTCCCCCACAACCCAAAGATGTGCAGGGCCGGTGGATTGGCCACACTAAATTGCCCCTTATTTGGAAAAAGTTAATTGGGTACTCTAAATTTATTTTAAAAAAAGAAGAAACAAAAGAAAATTTTTGAAACAGTAAGCACCAGGCCCAGCATCCAACTACTTCAGGAGAAGGTGAAAGAAAAGGGGAGAGATTTATTTTAACATTGTATCTGGCTCTGATTATACTCAGAAGTGTGAATCTATACTGTCATATTCTAGAAAGCCAGTTGGTGAAAGCCAATCTTTACTCAGTCTAACATTTATTTACAGAGTGAAATATGACAAGCCTATATCTCCTAACTCAATTACATCCCAATTTCAGAGTCTCTTATTGTACCTGCTCAAGTGAAATCTCAATTAGTGCCTTCCACCTGCCCACAATTAAGCATAACTAATATATACTTAACAGATATTTCACCAAAAAGCCTTAAATAGACTGCAGCATGGAAAAATGAGGAAAGTATTGCACAATTACTGTATATCCTCAACTAGCATATGCATTTTTCAAATTTGAGACTCAGTGGAGAGAGTAAATCGATTAAGAGGATGCACAGAATCTCATATTGTGTTACATGAAAACAAACCTTCCAGGATGTTTTCTCTGAGTAGAAGCCCAATATAATAGTGAGTCTGAAGAATTAATGTTCAATACATCTCGAAAAGAATCATATCAGTGTCTATTTCCTCAGTCAGAAAAAACTTGCAAATGTAGAGAAATATTGTTGAACAAAATAAAGTGAAGGAAGACCACACATTCACTAGTTAAATATGTACGCATCTTTTATTCTGGTTTCTCCAAATTATAGTTATAAAATATCTGCATTGGTGATAATCTGAAGTAAATGCATCTGTCCACACATATCAAATTCTCTCTCAGATACTTCGCTTAACGGAGGTAACTTGAAGTCTGTCCAACTCAGCAACGCAGAGGAAATGTAAACACACACAGAAAGAGCTACCAAAGATGAAGAAAAAATAAAGGTTAACCGAAGGAGCAGTATATAATTTCACTTTGTTTTTGAGGAACTGAAATGTAATGATTGGTGTAGCGCCAATTTTAAAGCAGATACGGATGTCTACTTTTAGAAAAACAGTTACAAAGTGAAATCCTGTAATGGATGGGATGGTATTTGAACAAGGCATTTTTAATGGCAGCACTCACTGAAAATGTCAGGACAGAGGAAGTGGTCAAATATATGTGGGAGGGGCTCAGCAAACTCCTCAGCATTCCCCTTCGTTGGAATAAAAGAAAAATGGCCTTCAGGATGATTTCTTAATACTAACTGGGATTTTGTCTGAAAACACTTAAACTCTTAAAAATTCTACAGGCATTCATAGAATCCCTACAGTTCAGAAAGAGGCCATTCGGCCTATCTGGTCTGCACCGACACCCCAAAAGAGCACCCTACCTAGACCCACTCCCTTGCCCAACCTCCCTAACCCCACCTAACCTGCTCATCTTTAGATTGTGGGAGGAAACCCACGTAGGTATGGAGAGAATGAACAAACTCCACACTGACAGTTACCAAAGGTCGAAATTGATCCCGGGCCCCAGGCGCTATGAGGCAGCAGTGCTAACCACTGTGCCAGCATGCCATCTGTGCTGTTTCAAAACAAACTTTAAAGCCTTAGGAATTCAAGGTAAACAGCACCGGATGCAAAAAATAAGAAGTGGATAGGTGTAAGATCAGATGGTAGGGGTGCAGAGAAACATGAGGATCAGTGTCTGGAACCTTGTTGTATCTAATCTACATTATTTACCTGGACAACATAATCTATTGCAACTGTCAAATGTCACTATCTGAAAATAGGGATGGCAACTGACATTAAACATCTCCAGAAGAAGTTGGACTGCCTAAGGAATTTATCCATGTATAAAATGAGTGAAAACAAGCTCAGAAGTAAATAAAAGTGCTTCATGTGCAGTTAAATCCTTTGAAATGTGGTGACTGTTGTGGAGCTAATTATAATAGCCATTATTGTACACAGCAGATTACACAAGCAGCAATGAGTGGGAATTCTCACTTTTGCTAGTGTTAGCTGAGGACATTGACACTGAACGTTGGCCAGGACACAAAACAAGCTCAATGTTCTTCTTCATAAGAAAGCAGGTAAACTGAGCCTTGGTTTGACCTCTCTTTCAAAGGACCACATCTACGATAATGTAGATCTTTCCCTTGATAATACACTGGGATGTCAGCCTAGATTGAGGTTTGAAACCATGACCTTCTGACTCAAAGACAAGAATAAGTGAACCAAGCAGGCATTGTGGAATTGAATCAAGAAGTAGAACGAAATTGGAACTTTAATGAGGTTCAATCAGTGCCTTCAGAATCCAGATAACACAAGAACCTAGATGTTTAAAAAATCAACATAATGAGGCATGGCTTGCTAGAATAATAGGGTACGAATCTAAAGAGGTCAATCTGAGGCATTACAAAGCACTGGTCGGAATGGTGTTGGATTTAGGATCTCATGCTATAGGAAATAGGTGCGTGCATTAGTCTGCAGCAAGAACAGCAAGAATGATCCCAAGTAAAAAGTAGGGAGGGAGTTAAACATGAGGATAGATGAGAACTGAAGCTCAGAAATCTGTAAATAAGCAATTCAGATGAGCCCTTATGTTACCTGAGCTGTGCGGTGAGATTAAAAGCCACAGGACTGTGAGACGACTCCAGGAGTTGCTATTCAAGATTTTTAAGGGAAAGGTAATTTGAACCCTGATACTGTGCTCGAGAATGCCACAAACCCATGAATCAGGGCATGGCTTCAAGCTTCAAAAAAGGAAGGTTCACAAACAATTCAGATTGAGCGACTTTACGCAGAGGATGGCAAATGATTGCAATGGGCTGCTCAAGGCTGCAGCATAGATAGCCAGTGTGCAATCATGTAGGAGAAAATTGGATAAATATTTAAAGGTATTAGCTTTAGGGCCCAACTAAAAGGATTGCAGAATCTTTGTGGCCTTGTACTTTCCAATGAAGCCACAAATACATTTAAAATATTAAATGTTGTGTATGAGATAAACTTGCAATACATCAATATTTTTGCTCAAATAATTTTAACTGTTCTGACAAGTGAGTTAGTGAAATCAAAAAAGGTTTTTGAGGCCTTCAAAATGCAGCTGGACACAATAATAGGAGAGTCTGGATGTTAGATGGATGAGCTTCAACGTGCTGGATCTTGACTCTCAAGTTCCTATGATTTGATGCTTCCCAACGTGGGAATAGCCATGTGACAGGACAGAGCGTGAATAGATCTAGATAGGGGTAAAAACAACATACTTACCATGACTTTGCGCAGTTTATATTTGCGTGATTTAATGTCCTGCATTAACATCTCGAATGGAGTAAGGTGGTATTCTGTTGGCAGAGGGTTGTATTGCTTCTCCTGAACCTTTTTTAATTTTACACCGTGGCGGAGGTCTCGCATTAGCTGCACCCACAGACGAGCCTGCAAGCACAAAGGAAACCACTTACCAACATATTGCAACTCTGGAATATGCCAAATCAGAGCAACACAAAAGTTAGAATGGGGTCGAATAAAATCTATTGAGTGGGCACAAAAAGGGCACTCAGCGGGGCAAATACCTCTGCCACATCGTGTTGCCTTAACATCGTTACTGTTGCACAGCTCTTCCTTGAGGAGCTGTAACTACAAGGCTGAAAAACCAAAGTATTTTTATTAAGAGCTTCCATCTCACATAGCAGGTTTCAAGTCAATCCATATCCAAAAAGCTGCTCTGAAAACTCTGCTCACATTCTGACAGCTGTGACAAATTGCCCGACTGCAGCTGAGACAATCACAAATCCTAACGCAATCAACAACATTCTAAATTAAACGACCTACAACATTCCAAATGTTCTCCCCGTATCTGCGTGCGATTCCTCCGGGTGCTGCAGTTTTCTCCCACAGTCCAAAGTGCAGGTTAGGTGGGGTTGCGGGGATGGCGCGGGGGAGTGGGCCTAGGTTGCGTGCTCTTTTGAAGGATCGGTGGAGACTTGATGGGCCGAATGACCTCCTCCTGCACTGTAGGACGTCTATCGATAAAAAACCGACAACATTTCAAATAAAAAGTCAATTTACCCTTTCTCCCATTGTTAATAAATTCTTTAAAGAATTCCAGGATTTGAATCTGCACCTTCGCCAAACATGAATCACTTCTTCTTTGGGCGAAGGTTCTTTGAAATCTGTCCAGTGGTTATTTTTTTAGATATATTGTTGACCGATGGAGACGAACAGGCTAACAAACGGGGGTGAAAACAGTACCTCCGCCCACCTTCAGTGGCAGCATGAATGGTTTTAAAAAATGAATTTACGGGACTTGGGCGTTGCTGGCTAGGCCAGCATTTATTGCCCATCCCTAATTGCCCTTGGTGACAATGTAATGGAGAAAGCCTATGTTGTTGTTGAAGCCATCTTTTACTCCTGGATGTGGCTGGCACACTAAGAATATGTTTTACTGTAAGGTGTGTTCAAAGTACCCGACATACACCTAGTCCAAATTAATGAGAATTGTAGCATTTTCAAATAACCTTGACTATGTGAACTATTAATAGCAAAGGGCTGAGCGAGTCGGCTCATATTTAAATATCAATTATACCGTACTAATTTCTTAACTTAATCAAACCTGTTGCTCTTGTTTCTTCAAATCTTCCGACTGTTCTTGCCAGTGGGATCATCTGGACCAGCCGATGGCGCACCCCTGCCAAGATTTCCCAGCGGAGTGGGATGGATTTAATGGGAAATCCCGTTGACAGCGAATGGATCAGAAGACCCCGCCACTGAGAAACATGCCATGGGAAGGCTCAGAATCTCGTCCTAGTTTAGGTCAGTCACAGGCATACCCCCAGGGTGAAATCTCATTAATCCAGATGTATGCTACTAACAGCAGACCACACCTGGAGTACGCTCTCCTTACCGAAGGAAGTATATACTTGTCTTAAGAGGGGTGCAACAAGGATTCACTACATTGATTCCTGGAAAAGGAGTCCTTTGAGGCGAGATTGAGAAGAATGAGATATAGTTCATGATTTAATGGGCACGCTGTGCCCAAAAAGCAGCTTGCCGCTGCGCAGCGTGGCCGATAAAAGCCAGGAGACCACACTCCCAGGGTCTACCCAGCTCGCAACACCTTGTGAGATCTAATGCGATCTCGCTAGACGTTGCGATGTAAATCTCACCCATTGTGGACGGAATCACTTTTTAGCAAATTTAGCAAATATTAAAGCGAGACAGCTTGTTTCACTTTATGCGCAGATTCCGGAGTAATCCGAGGCGTGGGATCTATCTCCTTTGCCTCGGAGACCTCAGGCGAGCGCCGTTCAGTACTGGTCTCCACGAACGGGCGGCAAGCTGGTACAATGTTTAGCACCGCTGCCTCACAGCGTCAGGGACCCAGGTTTGCTTCTGACCTCAGGTGATTGTGTATGTGGAATTTGCACTTTCTCCCCGTGTCTGTGTGGGTTTCCTCCGGGTGCTCGGGTTTCCTCCCAAAGTCCAACAATGTGCAGGTTAGGTAGGTTGGCCATGCTAAATTGCCCTTTAGTGTCCAAAGGTTGGGTGGGGATACAGGGCTAGAGCGGGGATTGAACATTCCAACGGGTCGGCGCAGCCTCGCCCTTCTGCACTGTAGGGGTTCTATGAAACAGGAACCAGACAGAACGGCACCCGTGGGGCTCTCCCAAGGGGATCAGGGGCCTCAGGTGCATGCCATTTGGGCAGAGTGGTACCCTGGCATGGCTGGTGCCACCTGGGTGCCAGCCTGGCACTGCCAAGGTGCTCAGGTGGCACTGCCAGCTGGCAGGAGCAATGCCAGGGTGCCAGGTTAGCATTGGCAAGGTGCCAAGCTGGCATTTTTTGCGTAGGTGTGATCAGGCCCGGGGTGCCCTGCCTGGGTATTGGGGGGGGTGGGTGCGGGTAACACTGAGGAGTTCCAGCTAACTGAGCTCCTCCGTATATAAAATGGGGCTACATACGGCCTTGGCCGCGCGTTCCCCGTTCAGGCCCCTTATCAAACTCGAGTTGCATTAAAAGCCTGTGTTTCTCAGTGCTGCGAGTGCCGGCAAACACATAGTTATACGGGCTCGCTATGGGACTTCCCATTTAGTTCAATTGTTAAATAATTAATGAATGGAAGATGATCGCATTGAAATATAAACACAATTTTTAAAGAGGATGCGACAAGGTGGATGGTGAGAGGATGTCCCTTGACTGGCTGGAGAGTCTAAAATTACAGGACACTGTCTCAGGATAAGAGGCCTGACATTTAGGGTTGAGATGAGAAATTTCACTCAGCAGGTTAAAAAAATGTAAATTCTCTACTTCATGGAGCTTTACAGGATCAGTCACTGAACATATTCATGACTGGGATCGAGCGGTTTTTGGAAACGCAGGGTATCATGGGATGTGTGAAAATCAAGTGGAATAGATCGCCGTGATCTTACTGAATGTTGGAGTGGACGCAATAGGCTGTATGGCCTACTCCTATTTTGTTTGCATTTATAGTAAGGGATAAAATACTGCTTTTAAAAAATTCACCATGTGATATGAATGTCGCAGGCAAGGCCAGTATTTGTTTCCCATCCCTAAATGCAATTGGGAAGATGTTGTTGAATTGCCTGCCGTTTTGAACCACAGCAGTCCACACAGTGCAGGAACACCCACACTGCTGATAGGGATAGATTTCCACATGTTTTGACCCAGTGACAGTAACTGAATAGTGATATAGCTCCATTGGGGTGGTGAGTGGCTTGGCTAGGAACCTGGAGGCAGTGGCATCTCCGTGGGTCTGCTGGCTTTGCCCGTCTAGGGGATCGAGGTTGCAGGTTGGAAGGTGCTGTCAAAGGAGGCTTGCTGAGTTGTTGCAGTGTATCTTATTGAGGGTATGCACTGCTGCCAGTGTGCACCAGTGGCGGAGGGTATACCTATCATGTGGGCTGCTTTATCCTGTTGAGCTTCTTGAGCGTTGTGGAATTCTATTCATCCAGGCAAATGGAGAGTATTCCATCACACCCCTTGTAGATGGTGCCAGGTTTTGGGGAGTCAGGAGGTGAGTTACCTGCCACAGATTTCTTTTTAATCTGTCTTGTAGCCACAGTATTTATATGTCTGATCTAAACCAGGATGTTGGTGTGGGATCCAGTGATGGTAATGCTATTGAATCTCAAGGGGAAATGGTTAGATTCTCTTTTGCTGAAGGTGGTCATTGCCTGGCACTTGTGTGACGCGAGTGTTGCTTGCCACTTATCAGTTCAAGCTTGAATTTTGTCCCGGTCTTGATGCATACGCTCACGGTCTTCTTCTGTATCTGAGGAATTGTGAATGGTACCCACTTCCCTGATGTTAGCCATGATTCCCATTTGCATCAATTTTGGGGATGGGGTACCGGGGTGGGTGATTTTTAAAATCTTGGCACGCGAGGAATCCAAATGATTTGGTGCAATGCTGGTTTTTCCAATGCCTGACTTCACTGGGTGGGACATTAAATCAGCACACAGCTGATCCAATCAGTTTCTCGAGTGCTGGGTGTCAAAGTTACAAAATCATTTACAAATCAAGTTGCGTCACCAATTTAAATTTATACATTTATAAACAATGTTTTCATTTACAAAATAGAAAGAATTCAAGTCACAAAAATGCACTAACAGGATTTTGTACATGTAGCACATTGTGTTAGGAGTTCTTGTGACGCAGTGGGAAGCACCCCTGTCTCTGAGCCAGAAACTCCTGGTTTGAGTCCCACCCCAGGACTCAATGACCAAGGAAGGTGCAGTCATAATGTGGTTAAACAGGTCAAGTGTGTCAACACGCAAATCCTTCCAACATGCCAATAGATGGTGGTAAGAGCAAAAGAGTCTCCTGATCAGCCATATTTGATGTGAAGCGGCATCCCTCAAGTTATAAGTGTCTGGTGACTGGCTAGCGATTTGTCCCAGGAATGACTAGCTATGGAAATGGACCAAAATCTGCCTTAGCGCACCACAAAGAGAATGGGAATTGGAGTGCATTGGGTTGGGAAAACCCTTAGATAATTTCACTCCAAATGGTGTAAGTGTTTAGTGCACAATTGTGGTTAAACACAGTGGTAAATTCAGAGTTTTTTTTGAGATTGCAGTAATGTTTGTGCATGTGATCTGTTTTTGCATCTGCTGGATGACAATTTAATCTGTGATCGAGTTTCAGAATTCAGGGCATCACAAGGTTAACTTTCAAAAATATATTATGGACCATGCACTATTCCAGTTTCATTACTTTATCAATAAGTTTTTATGTGTTTGTGCAATTAAACACCTCTCCCTTTCTGCTGCTTTTCTGCCAAGATTTCATGACCCAGGGCTGTACATGCTACTTAAACATGGCAAAAATTTCAGAAGGCAGCCTGGTGAGTTAAAGCAGCTTTGTTCACCGTAACTCCAGTCTCGATTTGCCAAGGATGAGGAGAACATTTAGCAATATGAACTATTATTTCTATTAAAAACTTTCAGAAACCTTTTGATTCCGACCTATTAGGGAAATTTCATAAAGTAAAATCCTCCAAGAGGACAATGCCTCACGTGAAAGTACATCATGCTCGGACCAAATGAGATGAAAATCAGCCTCTTGAGATTCTTTTATGAATGCACGTATCATCAAATAATCATAAATATATACTCCTCACCCAGTCTGTATGGTTCAGGTTGTCCAATTCTACCAGTGGACTCTCCTGTGTCTGTGGTTCTCCAACCTGCATCTTTTTCAGCATCTGGAACACAACAGGAATGAAAACACTGTATTATGATAGAAGGGTGAGATTCAGAATGACATTGCAGCATATGTGCTATATTCTCGGCTCTATTCCTGTGATTTGTTCACTTCCATTCCTCCGAGGAGCAGGGCATTTTCTGTATGTCGAAAATTAAAAATAATTCAGCAAGCTTCCCAGAGTGTCTCCTCAAGATATTTTTTTAAAACTCCATATGGCATGTCTATTGTCAGCATTCACATTTACACAAAGAAAAGAATGGCGAGATTATCAAATCTTAATTTAAATAATGTGAAGAAAGCCTGCAAAGATGACATGTAACAAATGTAGTCTTCTTGGATGGTCCTCTATTACACCAAATGAGACAGGATAAATAAAGCTGTTAAACAAAAACTAGTGCTATTTACTGATGTAATCTCCAGGTTAAATTATATTCCTACCTCTAAAGAATCACAGAATCACTTCTTCTAATCACAGGTTTGATTAATCACAGTAACAAAAAGCTGGGAATTATTGTCAGTGTCCCTGTTTACCTGGTACATATCATTCTTCAGTGAGGTAATGCTCATCAGGATATATACACAGGCAAAAGCTGTAAACTGGAAGAAATAGTCTAGAAGGGCTTTTTGCTCTAGACAAGACTGACTGAGAGAGTTTAAAAGTGAACATTTAATTGCACGTGCTTTCTTGAAGATTTCAAAAATTAATTTATTTTTGTATTCATTTTGACCCACTGACAGTGAAGGAATGGCAATATATTTCCAAGTCAGGACGGTGTGTGGCTTGAAGGGGAACCTGCAGGTATTCCCATGTGTCTGCTGCCCTTATCCTTCTAGATAGTAGTGGTTGTGGGTTTCGAAGTGCCCAAGGACTGCTGGTGAGTTCTTGCAGTGCATCTTGTAGATGGTACACACTGCTGCCACTGTTTGTCGGTGAAGGGAGTGAATGTTTGTTGAAGGCGTGTCAATCAAGCAGGCTGCTAAATATTAAGAGATTTAAATTAATAGAATGCATTTTGGCATGCAAATTTTTATCTTCAATCTAAAAATGTCAGTGTGAGGCTAATTTTGAAGAGTTGGAAATCTTTTGCCATTTGATTTTAGTTCACCTAAGTTTTCTAATATTTTAGTGCTCACTGTATAGACACACAACACTTTGAACACCCATTGTAATGATAAAAAATGAACACCCCAAAGACCCAATACCGCATGATCGCATACTTAAACCGGCGTCTTAAAAATATTTTGGGTAGATGTTTAACATTCACTTTTCAGTGAAGACCATGAGCAGATCCTTACTTCACTCTTTACATTTATCCTACAATTTTGATCTTTGCACTAGAAATCAAAAGGAATAGGGCAGCACGGTGGCGCATTGGTTAGCACTGTTGCCTCACGGCACCTGTGGTATTATCATAAATGTAAGAACTGCAGGGGTTAATGAAATGTATAACTCAACCACTACAGGGAGCTAGATGTACAAGTATGTAAGACATCGCCTTTTGGGTGAGAGTTTGAGAAGGCTAGAGAGCAGAATAAAGGAAAGATAGTATGAGTGCGAGCAGATCATAGTTAATGTTATAGTGTAGAGATTAGTAGTAGATGAGTGTAGATTATATGTTTATTATCAACTGTGTAATATCTAGGAGTAAGTGTTGAATCCAAATTAGTGTTTATAAATTTATAGCTTTGTTCAAGTTAATGCTATTTTGTGGTCTTTATGAACACTACGCCAACCCATCCTGAATTTAGCAACATAAAGAACACCACAGGGTTCGATCCCAGCCCCAGGTCACTGTGTGGAGTTTGTACATTCTCCCTGTGTCTGCGTGGGTTCTACCCCTACAACTCAAAAAGATGTGCAGGGTAGGTGTATTGGCCATGCTAAATTAACCCTTAATTGGAAAAAAAAAATTGGTACTCTAAATATATATTAAGAAATAGAAATCAGAAGGAACATTCTCTGCTTTGGCCTTGTTCAAAAAAACCCATGCAAGGGTTTTCCAAACATCAGACCAATAATAGACTTTGTGCAAAATAGCATATCTGTCCATCAGGAGCACCCTGATCATGGTCCCCATCCAAAGCTCATTGCTTGAATCCAAATAAATTCTAAATGAGATACCCATTTCAAATTATGGACTTGACTGTGTACAAACGTGGCATGTGCAGAAAACAGCTTTGTCACTATTCTGAACTTTTAAGTTCAAGATAATTTTCACAAAACTTCTCACTTTTGCAATATGTAGGAATTGTTAAATGAAAAAAAGACAGTTTGCCTTCTACAATTGTGGTCGTGTCATGAGATAGTGCTAGCCAAGTTGTTGATGCCAATTTGACACCAAAGTTCTGCAGCTCATTGGCAATTCTAAGATCTTGTTTTTTAATCCAAGTTCATCTGAATCTGAAGACACTTGTGCTGTTATACAAGATAGCAGATGCCTGGGAATCATCATAAAGTAATAAATAATCAAAGAAAAAACTTCTCAGGCATCACCATGTGTCTCTTTGATCTCCTGTTTGTTGAATGGTCAGCAACAGACAGTGTTTGACAGCAATGAAGTGAATTTGTGGGTAAAAAATATATTTGTCACTTCTTGATGAGTATTTTAAATTGAAACGGAGTGGTTCAAGGTGATGTGGCAGAATAATCCTAATTTAATTACAGATTTAAACCCCTCTTAAATCTGTAATTACGATTTTTCTGTTGTGTGCATGTGGGTTGACTTCTGATGTGTGCCATGCTGCAATTTGCAAGGACGTTCATGCAAAAAGAGCAATGTGATCATTGTTGAATTATTGAAATATCATCTGTTCATAACTCATTTTTATTTTCTGCTTGCATAATGTGATTTTCCTGCACTATTAGATATTTTATTACCTACATTACACAATAAAGATAACACCTGATTGCAATGCAAGTGCTCCCCCAGAAGAGAGTTAACCGTCCTTATCATGGAATGATTAATCTGATAAAACACTTGCGATGACCATGGACAAAATGCCGTAAATAACTAGAAAATACAAAAATCGCAGGATCATAGAATCATTATAGAATTTACAGTGCAGAAGGAGGCCAGTCAGCCCATTGAGTCTGCACCGGCCCTTGGAAACAGCACCCTACTTCAGACCACACCTCCACCCTATCCCTGTAACCCTACCTAACATTTTGGACACTAAGGGGCAATTTAGCATGGCCAATCCATCTAACCTGCACATCTTTGGGCTGTGGGAGGAAACCGGAGCACCCGGAGGAAACCCACGCACACACGGGGAGGAAGTGCAAACTCCACATAGACAGTCACCCGTGGCCAGAATTGAACCTGGGATCCTAGAGCTGTGAGGCAGCAGTGCTAACCGCTGTGCCACCATGCCGCCTAACGATCTAAAGTGCCATGGCGAATGGACAGTTTATTGGCAATCTGAAAGGTGAGAAAATGATGTAACTCTTGGTCCAAGTCCAGTGCCTGCTGTACTCTCTGTAAAATGCATTGGATTATCGTTCTGTTTTAAATGGTTTCTGTGAATCTGCAACATGGAGTCAGAGAGTCTGTGCTTTTCTTAAGCAAATCGGCATCGTGGCAGGATGTTTGAAAACTCTTCTGTTCCTTTTTACTATTTCATTCAATGGCGAGATGCAGAACTGAGGATTTCATTCATAAACCCAAAATTAATTCCAGCAGACTCTTCAGGAGTTGGCACATTTTTATGAATCTCGCATTATTGCAGATTCATGTGAAACACTCATCCTTTTTTCAATGACTCCCAAAGACAGCCTTCTCAATGGGTGTACACAATGACAAGTGATTTTCATGTGCACCTCACTTAAATCATTGTTAATAGATACACACTGAAATAAATAGATGTTCTCCTGAGGTTATTTCAGTGCATGTGGGAGAGAAATGTAACCTTTGTTCTGCAGAGTTTTGTGGTGGGGGGGGGGGGGGGGGGGGCACGAAACTGAAAGGTGGGTCAGAAACTCTTATGCCTGATTTGCACAACAGGGTCACAGGTTGCCAGTGGGGAGCATGTGTGTTTTCAAGTACCCAGGGTGTCTGAAACAAGTGTCAGGAACCTTTTATGGGCACCCTGTGCTCCAAAAGCCAGTTGTAGGGTCACAATGCGAAACCCGAGTATAAATGGATGGCGATTTGACCATTGCATCTAATTATAATAATCTTTATTTGTGTCACAAGTAGGCTTACATTAACACTGCAAGTTACTGTGAAAAGACCCTAGTTGCCACATTCCGGCGCCTGTTCGGGTACACCGAGGGAGAATTCAGAATGTCCAATTCACCGAACAAGCACGTCTTTCGGGACTTATGGGAGGAAACTGGAGCACCCGGAGAAACCCACGCAGACACAGGGAGAACGTGCAGATTCGGCACAGACAGTGACCCAAGCCGGGAATTGAACCCGGGTCCCTGGCACTGTGAAGCAACAGTGATAATCAATGTGCTAGCGTGCCGCCCTTTATGCCTAGTTTTACCAGGTCTCGAGGAGGAAAACCTCGGGTCCTCAAGGGCGTGACCCAAATTCTGGGAACAGAAAATTCTACAATACAGGTGGGCACAAACCTTTGAAAGTGTGCATCATCAGTGGCCACCCTTGCCTCAGCCAATCCATATTTCTACGGTGCAGTGCTTAGAATCCATAGAATTCCTACAGTGCAGAAGGAGGCCATTCGGCCCATCGTCTACACCAACCCTCCGAAAGATCACTCGACCTAGATTTAGATTCATTGTTGGGTGTACGGTGGTACAGTTAAAAGCATTGTTCTGCATACAGTCCTGATAGATTGTTCCATGCATGAAAAAACATAGTACATACGATAAATACACAATGTAAATACCTAGGGCGCGATCTCCCGGGATCTATTCAGCTCCCAACACCTTGCGAGATTCAAAGCAATCTCGTGAAACGGTGCAAGGGGAATCCCGCCCACAATGGGCAGGATCAGTTTATGCCAAATCTGCATGATAGAGCGAGACAGTAAGCCCAACTCTAATGTGCAGATTCCTGAGGTACCCGAGGCTTTGAGACTCAATCCCTTCGCCTTGGGGAGCTTTGTGCGGGTGCCGTTTGGTACTGGTCACCACAAACGGGGGTCAGATGGAACAGCACTTATGGGGGTCTGCAAGGGGATCGGAGGTCCCCAGCTGCATGCCCTTTGGGCGTGGTGCCTTGGCACTGTTGGTGCAACTGGATACCTTGGCAGTGCCACTTGGGTGCCATCCTGGCAATGCTAAGGTGTCCAGGGCACTGCCAAGGTGCCATTTAGTGCGCGCACGCAATAGGGCCGCGGTTGCCTGGCGTGGGTGTTGAGGGGACGGGCGACCCTCCTGATGTGTTGGGTGCTCTGCTACACAGACGAACCAACACGGTTGCGAATGGTACAACTCAGTTTTATTACGAACATATATTTACAGTGGTAAACTGGTTACTGAGCTTCGATCATAACCCTTGAATCTGTGGATCTATTCCTAACACTATCTCGGAGAGGCACTCAGCACATGGTGGATGTCTGAGTGGCTTGCTGTGAGCTCGGTGCCCTGAGCTGTCTCCTGCTGGACTGCGCGGGAAGTGTCGTGTTCCCTGTTTTGTAGTGTGTATGCTCTTGCCTGTGATTGGCTGTGGTGTTGTGTGTGTGTTGATTGGTCCATTGATCTGTCCATCAGTATGTGTGTATGTTTGCACCATGATGTTTACCTGAATATCATGACACCTCCCATGTTGCGTTTGGGCTGGGGCTGTGGAGGGGGAGGGGAGGATTTTTTTATGGGCCTTGGAGATCGGGGTGCCATTATTAAATGGCGTCCCAATCTCTCTCTACAATGGGGAGCTCCAGCAAGCGGAGCTTCCCGTTGTAAAAAACGGGGCTATGTGCGGCCTCGGCCGCGCGTTCCCCGTTCAGGCCCCTTATTCAAAGCGAGTTGCGTTGAACAATCAGGTGTTTCTCGGCACTGCGAGTGCTGGGGAACAGGCGGCTAAACCCGCTCGCTCGGGGACTGCACACCTAAGAATTTGAAGCTACCAACCATCTCCACCTCGGCCCCGTTGATGCAGACAGGGGTGTGAACAACACTTGACTTCCTGAAGTCTTCTCCGCCCTCTCACCTTAATCCCATGAATTAATCATGGTCAATCCATCTAACTTTCACATCTTTGGACTGTGGAAGGAAACTGGATCACCCAATGGAAACTCATGCAGATATGGGGAGAACTTGCAAACTCCGCACAGTCACCCAAGGCTGGAATTGGACCCCGGTCCCTGGCACTGTGAGGAAGTGATGCCAACCACTGTGCCTCCGTGCCGCCCCCTTCTGTGGGCACTGATGTGATTTCAATTAGAGAAGATATTCAACATCATCCATCCCTACCTCCAATCCCCACTCTTACCCCGAGAACAAGTACCCTACTCGAATGAAGTTTGGGGTCTTTAAAAAGGTTCCAGGGACCCACATCAACTCTCATTTGAAGCGAGTTCTGCTGAGGCAGTTCAAAGATGTAGTGGGGGGGGAATTTCCTCGGGTGGAAATGCCTCTGAAGACACTTCCTTGACATAGCTCAGCTCATATAGCACCTGCCCTGCTCCCCACGACCTCACTGCTGGCTGGAATTCAAACGTCCAGGAATCTGACCCGGATTTACCCTCCACAATGAGTGTAAATGTGGCTTTCACAATCTCCAACCCCAAAATTTATTATTTAAAACCTTTACCTCATTTTCTCCATCCAATAGAGTAAGGTGCGGAAAGGGAGAAATAAATGCCGTTAATCTGTACAATCCCTTTACATAATGCACGTACAATCTAGCTGCAATTTTTAGTCATGCGTTGAATGTGCACAAAAAGGGTTGAAAGGTGAGGCTCGCTAACATTGGAGCTGGTGACCCTTCTCAGCAGCACCTCCAAGGATTGGATGGCTCTGCTGTGCCTCACAGGTCAGAAACAACTGCTAGTCAGTGGACTGACTGACGGACAGATCGCTTTACTGTTCTACAGTTCATTTAGGTGGTAGTGATTTTAAAACTGGTCTGCAGGGGGATCAAGTGATGCGAGCGCGGAAGTGGCTGCGTTTTCACAAGCTCTGGCTCCGCCCGTATTTTTACCCTCTACTTTATCCTTGTGCACATTTTATAATTGCCTTTTTTTGGGCCTAATGCTTGGGAATATGTCCCTGCATGATTCTGGTGGAGTTTTGCCATGAGGAGCAGAGTTGAGCCGCAAAGAATCCTCGTGGGATTGAGGCAGTCGGAGTTGGCAGTGGCGGGGCCCAGCTTGCAGTGGCATTGTTGCTGATGAGGTCTGCACCTTGGTGGTGCAGTGGGCCTCGGGATGATGACCGCCTCGGAGAGTGTTGATCTGGACGGTGATCTCGGCCCAGTGTCACAGGTCTTTGGTGCTCACCTTGAGGAACTGCGAAGTATCCTTGAGAGAATGGTGGAGGCGCAGGAGAGAATCCGTGCATTTGATAGAGCCCTTTCCCTGGTGAGGGCCCGCCTTCGGTTCAGTGAGATCCTGCTGCATGGCCTGTTCCGTATCCTGACTGATTCAGGAGAAAGGGGCTGAGCAAGAAGTGTCCATGTGTTCGGTTTCTGATGGGACGTGAGAGGCGAGTTCCGGGCAGGGTTTGAAGAATGGCTACCATGCTTTAGTAATCCTGATTTGGGCATATCGGGTTTGACAGAGCACGATGTATCTGGTGAGCACAGTACGAAGTCTTACAACACCAGGTTAAAGTCCAACAGGTTTGTTTCGATGTCACTAGCTTTCGGAGCGCTGCTCCTTCCTCAAGTGAATGAAGAGGTCTGTTCCAGAAACACATATATAGACAAATTCAAAGATGCCAGACAATGTTTGGAATGAGAGCATCTCCACATCGATGTATCTGGTCTTTGAGGCCTGTGGTCAGTTGGCCTCCTGCGACCACATTGATGGTGTTATTAGCCTGTGGTTCTTCAGCAATCCTGGATGTTACTCTCTTATGAAATGAAAATTGCTTTATTGTCACAAGTAGGCTTCAATGAAGTTACTGTGGAAAGCCCCTAGTCGCCACATTCCGGCGCCTGTTCGGGGAGGCTGGTACGGGAATTGAACCGTGCTGCTGGCCTGCCTTGGTCTGCTTTAAAAGCCAGCGATTTAGCCCAGTGAGCTAAACCAGCCCCTTATAATTATGCTGTTGATTATCTGTTGTTGTCTTTTCTCCTGCAAGGACATGTGAGGTGTGAACATGAGGGCATAATCCTGTTTTATCAAAAACCATACTAAATTGATTCTGAGATATATGTGGTCTGTGCAGAATTTTACTCCTTTTTTTTAATGTCCAGTTATCTTTGCGGTTATGGGAAGAGAGTATATTTTGGACACTCCTTATCTCGTTGATGGTGAAGCTGAGTGGAGCCACGGCAGGGTGATGAGTGAATGGTTGGTGTGGAGTTGGATGTTCGGGATAGTTAAGCCCCTGCTTAGGTGGAGGATAGTCCCCCGGTTTGAGCTGACTGTATCAGGTTTTTGCTTAGCTTTTTGTTATTTTAAATTTAAGAATCCTAATTTCTATCACCGGCGATGGCCCGGGCAGATTATTCATCCTGGGGAGGATAGGGTACCATCTGACTTTTCATTGAGGTCGTCTTTTTTAGGGAATAGAGTGTTGGCGGCTGCTGAAATGGGCTCGGTTGATTCTTGATTGATTTGTTGATTGTTCCTAGACTAACACGGGTGTTTTTCCCTTCAATTAGTTTTTTCTTCCCTTCATCTGTGTGAGCAGTGTGCTATTCAGTGGGGGAGGTGCACTGCCCTGGGTGTGGTTGAAGAGATGCAGGGCCGGCTGGGGTATAGGTTTTGAGGTGTTCTGTGGGTCCTGGGGCAGCTAATATTTGCATGCCAGAGGGTGTCAAGTTAGGCCAGGTCCGGTGCTGTGGTTGGTATCCTGCTGCCCCCTGGAGCTTAGGTTGTCCTTTCTCGAAAGCACTTATTTGGGACACTCTGAGGGGACTCTTCTGTGCATGGGAGCTAGGGTTGAGCCGAGTCCTGCACTTCGCTTGACACCCACCCCTTATGATCAGGACGCTTTTTCATTTTTGTTTTGATTGAGCAGATTTTTCCTCTTCATTTTTCGCTCGAGCTGTTGTTCTTCATCTGGGTTTGATAAGGTGCCACACAATAGGCTACTTAATAAGATGAGAGCCCATGGTGTTGGAGGTAGTATATTATCATGGATAGAGGATTGGCTAACTGATAAAAGACAGAGAGTTGGGATAAGAGGAACATTTTCAGGATGGCAACCTGCAACTCGTGGAGTGCCATAGGGATTTGTGCTGTGGCCACAATTATTCACAATATATATGAAGTCTTGGACGAGGGAAGTGATTCCACTATTGCTAAGTTTGTGGATGACACAAAAATAGATGGGCCGAATGGCTTCCTTCCGCACTGTAGGGTTTCTATGATTCTATTCCAGATGTAGTTTAACTAGTGCCTTGTATGGTAAGGCAAGTGGTGGGAATGACACAAATAGTCTACAGAGGGATATACGCAGGTTAGGTGAGTGGGTAAAACTTGGCAGAAGTTGGAAAATGTGAAGTTATGCACTTTAGTAGGAAGAATAAAGGAGCTGAATATTATTTAAATGGAGAAAGACTGCAGAAAGCTTCAGTTCAGAGGGATTTGGGGGAACTCGTGCCTAAATCTCAAAAAGCTAGCTTGCAGGTTCAGCACATAATTGGGAAATCAAATGGAATGTTTGCCTTTATTTCAAAGGCAATGGAGTATAAAAATAGAGAAGTCCTGCTAAAACCATACAAGGCACTAGTTAAACTACATCTGGAATAGGCCATTCGGCCCATCAGGTCTGCACCGGCACTCCTAAAGAGCACCCTATTTAGGCCCACTCCCCTGCCCTATCCCCGTAACCCCACCAAACCCTTTGGATACTAAGGGGTAATTTAGTGTGGCCAATGCACTAACCTGCACATCTTTGGACTGTGGGAGGAAACCGGAGCACCTGGAGGAAACCCACGCAGACATGGGGAGAATGTGCAAACTCCACAGTCAGTCACCAAGGCTGGAAATGAACCCGGGTGCCTGGCGTGGTGAGGCAGCAGTGCTAACCAATGTGCCACCATACTGTGAATAGTTTGGTCCCTTTATCTAAGGAAATATATACAGGCGTTGGAGGCAGTCCAGTGAAGGTTCACTCAGTTGATCCCTGGTATTTAGGATTTTCTTATGAAGAAAGATTGAGTAGATTGGGTTTGCAAACATTGGAGTTTAGAAGAATGAGAGGTGACCTTATTGAGGCACAGAGGGTTCTCTGGGACTTGCCAGGGTATATGTTGAGAGGTTGTTTCCCTTGTGGGAGGATCTAGGACCAGAGTAAGGGGTTGCCCATTTAAGACAGAGAGGAATTTCTTCTCTTCGATGGTAGTGAATCTGTGGAATTCTTTACTGCAGGAAGCTGTCGCGTTGTTGGGTGCCTAGACAATTCTGCTTCTCTTTGGTGATGGGGTCTTCCTAGTTGGGACTGGCGTAATCTTTTTTTTGCTAGCCGTGGGGGAGGTGCGCTGCTCTGGGTGTGGTTGAGGAGATGCTGGACCAGCTGGGGTTTTAGGGTGTGCTGGAGGTCTTGGGTGCTGGCTTTTTTGTGTTGGGAGCGCACTGGGCTAGTCCAGGTCCGGTGCTGTTGTTGGTGTTCTGTTGCCCCCCCGGAGCTTTGGATGTCCTTTCTTGAAGGCTTACTGGGAACATCCCGAGAGGACCCCTGTGCACAGGGTCCCGGGGTTGAGCCGAGTTCCGTACTTTAGTCGATGCCCTGTTGCCAACCCCCACACCCGTTGTGGTCGGGAAGCTTATTTATTTGATTGAACAGTCTTTTTTTTCTCTTTCTCATCAATGATGGTGAGCGTGCGCCGAGGTAATATAGGCTCACGATTGTGTCCTGACCCTTTGTTACCTGTGATTCACTCCTAGTGGTTCCTCGTACCTTTGTTGGGGAGGTGAAGATGGCACTGATCATACTTCGAATCTGTAGCTGCTCTCTGTATAATTGTATGGAATGATGTTGCTTCTGTACTGGGCCAGAGACTGGGGTTATGTTGCACTGTGTGGAATATATGTATCATCCCTTTAAAACTGGGGTTTTAGCAAATTGTCTTTGTTTTTTTAAATTGTAGGTGGGGGATAATGAATCTGTGATTGAATCTAGCAGAAGCACCAACGGCCTGGTATCTGAGGGAAGGAGATGGTGGTGCTGCTGGAGTTAAGGGACATGTATATTGGTGCACGGCCGAACATGGCGCAAAAGAAATCTAGCCCGAACTCTCGTGATAAATATGAGCAATCGCCGCCCTTCTTCTCTGGTGGGGCTTGCAGAGGTATCAAGTTATGTCGAATGACTGTATTGACCCAGTTGTATTGCTGTTCTCCTGTTTCCCTCTGTATTCATGTTGAGCCTTTACTTTTTCTTACGGTGCTGCACCATTCCTGTGGTTTGTTTGCATTGTTTGTTAAAATATAAAACCTCAGTAAATATAACTTTAAAAAAACAGGGCTGCAAACTCCCGACTCTGTTTATTTATATTTCAACAGCAGAAGATCAGATTTTGCTCAGTAGAGAAACAGTAATCTTCTCAATATCACAGGCTGCAAACGAAGATATACAGAATCATAGGCTGGATAACGTCTGAAGAGAAATCCACTGAATCGATAGTGTAAGAACAGAGTAAAACAGTAATGTCAGACCAAAGTTAAGAAAGGTGGATTGCTTATTTAAGATTAATGATTTTGTGAATTTAGACTTAGTGTTTAGAGTTTTATTTATGGGATTTTAGCCTCAACAGTGAACAAACAGCACCAGCTGTTCATTACACTTCTGCTTGCCCTCAGACTTTCTCTGGGAATTTGCATCGCAACACAATGTTATTTTCAAATCCAAAACAGTAGAATGCCATTTATAGGGAAGGGGAGAGGGCCTGTGTGAACTGTGTAACGCCACAGACAATCCAGGTCACAGAATCGTCAATGAAAACAGAAAGTCTTAAACCTGGAAATGTCAGTTCGGACATTTAATGCAAATCAGAGCCAGAAAGCAGAGGGAAAGAAAGGTGGGATTGAGATAGAGATAAAAGAGACAGAAAACAAAAATGAACGGGAAAATTACAGCTTTTTAACTTCTTTAAATCTCCAACAATAATTGATACCTGACGGAATATAAACGTTGGTCATTTTCAGTGCCACAAAAATTGTTTGGCAGTAATTAAGCTTCAACATACGATTAAAAAGGGCCTATACACTGGAATGGACAAACCCCAACATCTCCCAGCGGATTTAGTCCTTCTTGAAGAAGTGTTGAAATTTCACACTGTTCATGTACTTGAACAGTGTGTCAGTGGGTGAGATGGGATTATCCTCCAGCTTTTGAAGGAGCAAGGCCACTTGGATAACAACTCATGATTTTCCACATTTAACTGTCCATATGCAGTCATCAGAAGTTGCTGTCTGATTACCACTTAAGTAACATTGAGCGCTATTGGCATCACTTGTTATTTCTACAGCAGAATCCAGGCCATTCTTTCTGCTCCTTTGAACCTTTCACTAGACCAGATTATTTTCCTGTGGATAAACTCCTCAGCTTGGTGCAAGCAATGGCCGGGATTTTCCAGTTTCTGCCAGCACGTCGCGTGCGGGGCAGGAAAATTTGAAGAACGGCCAAAAGTCAATTGCTCGGAAAATCACACCCAATTTGTGGAGGAAAATCTGGGTGACGCGCGTGGCACAGTGTCTGGCAAGATAGTGAAGACATCTGTAAACAAGACGGAGAAATTCAAAATCCAAAGTCAATCGCTTTAGGATGAGGCATAAATGGAAGTTGGCGAGGACGGGGTGCTGGGTAACATTGCCTTTTGCATTTTATCAGATCTTTCACTGCTGTCACAAAGTTTTACAGCCAATGAAGTGTAGTCACTATGGTGATGTTAGAAACGCGGTAGCCAGTGTGCACACAGAAAATCCAAAAAGAGCAATGTGATAATGACCAGATAACTGGTTTGATTATGGGGGGGGGGGGGGGGGGGAATATCACCAGGGCGGCAGGGATAACTCTGCAGTTCTTCGAAATATTGCCATGGGATCATTTACATCCACCTGACAGGCTGCCAGGGCCTTGCGCTGACGTCTCACCGGAAAGACTGCACCACTAGGACTTCCGGTGACGGCGGGCGGGAGGCGGCCGCACAATGGAGGGCTCCCGTTCGGGAACGGCATTTTTGGGGCTTTAAGCCCGGTCCCAGGGTCCGCGGAGGCGGCAGAAGAAGGGAGAAGGCACAGTGAAGACACAGGAGGAAAAAAAGAACAAAGGAAAATGTCGAGGGTGAGCAAGAAAGCGGCCGGAAAAGAAAAACAGCTGAAGGTCCGTCGGGGAGTGGCAAGGTCACCGCGGGGTCACCAAGGAAAATGGAGGCTGGAACACCAGGGAAGGCCGCACTGCTCACGGCTGAAGAAATAACTAAGGTGATGGCTGCGGAATTTGAAAAGCAGTTGGCGCAGATTGCGAAATGTATGGAGACGGTGAGGAAGGAGATGAGGGAGGTTTTGAGTGTGCTGGTGGAGGAGGCGGTTTCCCCGGTGAGGACAGAGGTGGCGAGCGCAGTGGCGGAGGTGCGAGAGCAAGGGGAGGCGCTGAAGGAAGTGGAGGAGACGTTATCGCAGCACGGTGATCAACTTGCCTCGATGGGGAAAGAGATGCGGAAGGTGATGGATACTAACAAGGATCTGCGAGGAAAAATGGAAGACCTGGAAAACAGATCCAGGCGACAGACTTTGAGGATTGTGGGGCTGCCTGAAGGAGTTGAAGGACCGAAGCCGACTGAGTATTTTGCCGCGATGCTGGCAAAACTATTGGGGGAGGGGGAGGATCTCTCCTGATATAAACTGGATCGGGCTCATCGGTCGTGGAGGCCTGTACCAAAGGCGAGTGAGCCGCCAAGGGCAGTGACTCCGTGCTTCCGTAGGTACAGTGTGAAGGAGAAGGTCCTGAGCTGGGCCAAGCAGAAGCGGGTGGTGCAGTGGGCTGGAGCTGGTATACATGTATACCAGGACTTTACGGTGTAGCTGGCAAGGAGGCGGGCTGCCTTCAACCAGGTGAAGAGGGCACTGTACATTAGCAAGGTGCGGTGCGGCATTGTATATCCAGCGAAGCTGAGGGTGACTTACAAGCTCAGGGACTTTTATTTTGGAACGGCGGAAGCAGCAGAGGAGTTTGCGAAAGCAGAAGGACTGTGGCAGAACTGACAAATTGAGGAATGGCCATGTGCCGATGTAACCTCATGACTGTATTTTCTTCTTTTTTGCTTCACTGCGCGCGGGTGTAGGGGCTAAAGGAGCCAATGTTGTATATATTTGGACAAGGGAAGTGATGGGACTTTCACTCGAAATGAGGACTCTTTGGACTGCAGGTGGATATGTGGAGTTTGTGTGCTAAAAGGGGATCTTTGGGCTTTCCTGGGGCCGGGCAAGTGGGAAAGGGACCCGGGCGGGGGCCTCCACGCTGGCCGGATAAAGCCGACCAGTGAACGGGAGTGAGGTGGGGGGAGGGGCTGCGGCCATCGGAGCCTGGCGGAACAGGGTCCGAGTGGTCTAGCCGGGGTGGAAAGTTGGGGGGAGGGAACCGAGGTTGGGAGGAGGAGTTTTACAAGAGGCAGTGGACAGGAGGAGCTGGAGACCTGCGGTGGGTTGGGGGGGGGGGGGGCGGGGGAGAGCTGTGTAAGATTAAGGGTGACTACGGGTAATTCCTGATTCCTTGTTGTCATTTGTTTATGTAAACATGCGGGTTGAGGTTTGGGGGTTGGTGGGTAGATGGGATCGTTGTTATTATGGGGACTGACATATCTTGCTGATTATTGTTGATGGATGTAAATGTGGGAGAAAATGTGAAAAAGGAGAATAAATTTTTTAAAAAAAATTTAAAAAGACTGCACCACTACAATATTCCTATTGCACTTCAGTGTCAGCCTCGATCTTTGTGCTCAAGCCCTGGAGTGGGACTTGATCTCACAACCTTGTGACTCAAAGACCAGAGTGCTGCCAACTGAGCCACAGCTGGCACTCAACAAAGAACAAAGAACAAAGAAAAGTACAGCACAGGTACAGGCCCTTCAGCCCTCCAGGCCCGTGCCGACCATGCTGCCCGACTAAACTACAATCTTCTACACTTCCTGGGTCCGTATCCCTCTATTCCCATCCTATTCATGTATTTGTCAAGATGCCCCTTAAATGTCACTATCGTCCCTGCTCCACCACCTCCTCCGGTAGAGAGTTCCAGGCACCCACTACCCTCTGCGTAAAAAACTTGCCTCGTACATCTACTCTAAACCTTGCCCCTCTCACCTTAAACCTATGCCCCCTAGTAATTGACCCCTCTACCCTGGGGAAAAGCCTCTGACTATCCACTCTGTCTATGCCCCTCATAATTTTGTAGACTCGGGACGCATGGGATCGGATCCAGGTTCTCACAGTCTGGGTGTGTCCGGGTTTGCGCAGGGTGGAACTCGGGCAGGTACCCAGCATCATTTCTGCCTTCAAGATGTGTCTTATGATTAATGCCACACCTTGTGATCTCACAGAAACATGCAAACAAACATTTCTGAAATGTTATTGTTAAGTTGATCCAAAATACCTTTCGACTGTTAGCACTAGTCAAAACAATCTGGTTTTATCTGGTTCAACTAGTCATAAAACAAATGTCGGTCACATTGTTAGTTTCCAGTGATGTTGACCTGCCCAGGAACATTTGTGGGTTGGACAATATGCAAGACCTAGTGGACAGGAATGTAATTAAATCATTAAACATTCCACGCAGCTTATGTGGGACTTCCCCACCCACAGACTGGGGTGGAGGTAGAAAATAATGAGATATCCAGTAATTTTATTGGGCTGTTTCGATCACCTCTTGCCTTTAGAGTCTTCAACTGTCTTGGCCCCAAATTCTTGAAGTGGCACCAGAAGAGTTCTGCTTGCTGTCCCTCTTTTAAAGGTTCCCTTGAAACCTCTTTTTGACCACAAAGGAGAACAGTCACATTCCCACCACAGCTCAGCATGTTTTCATCTCTGTGAGGTGCCTCAGAACATTTCTGACATTATATGTGTGGCAAGTTAAATAGCACAAAAAGATGACTCCTTTCTGTAGACTCAATGCTGCAGCATTTATTGGAGTGCAATCCCTTCATGTTGCAGCTGTTAGTTTTCTTTATGTTCACTGTGCTATCCTTTACATTGCTACCTTGCTCCCTGGCTTGTTTCTACATTTAAGTTGAACATTGAAAATAACGGGCAGAACTTTTCCATGTTTTTTCAGTGTCAGACTCCGACTGAAACCCAGCGTGGAGCTCTCCAGCTGCACAGCCCAGTTTTTAACCCAGATCTCAAGCATCTCTGAAAAATAAGGTCCAGTGTTACGCCAACCCTTTGGCAGGGCCTGATTGAGCAGGCTCCAGTGAGATCAGGGTTTTAAAAAGAAATGGTGCCCCGATCAGCTCAGAAAATAAACATCCCGTCACCCCACCACGGACACGAGGAACCTCCCTCGTATGCATCGGGGCTCGCACCCAATCCCCAGCACCACCATTGGCATCAGACACTCTCAAGCCCCTCCCCCATTCCCCCTCAATCCCCCAGGCCCCCCATTAATCCCCCAGGTCCCCCCCACCATTAGCATTGGGCGCTCTCACTACAACAGGAGCTCTCCCCCTCCCCCTCACCACCGTCAGTATTGGGGGTCTACCCCCCCCTCCCCCTCCAACAAACATAACGCAAAGGGTCCGCCCAGGCACAGGTTGGTACTGCCAGACTGGCACTGCCAAATGTGCCAGGTGGCAGTGCCAGGGCGCTTCCCAAGCATGTTCCTTCCCCCCCCGGGGGCTATAACTTTGCGCTCCCGGGGGAATCCCCTCGACTGATTCACGTTTTTCAGAACCTGTTGTAAACCTCACCAATGGGACGATATGTTCAGTAAGGGGGAGAGATCATGTGACAGGGGGCGCTCAATAAGTATATTAACATCAAAACATTTTTGAACCAGGTTCGCGCCCTTTCCAGGTGTGAACCTCATTATGTCACCGGCGAGGAGCGTGGAAAATGTGATCTCACTGGCAAGAGCTTCCTTTCCCGATTCTCACAGGATTTTCCACCCATGTCGCCGTTTTCACTGACTGCTAACGTGGGCTGAAAATCAGCCCCAACGTTTAATTGATCAGAGTATTGTAGGTTTTCAAAAGTTAATGTTGGTGCACCATTTTTTTATTTAATCAGTGAGACACTTCCCGACAGCTCACACAGGTAACCAGCAGGAAATGGCAGTAGGTGGGTGGGTCTGAAGATAAAATTAGTAATAAAACAGTACTAATGACAATTGGTACTGAACGAGCAGTATGTTTACATTATTGATCTGCATAAGCTTCAGCGTTTCTGGAAGCTCTATTCACATTAGCAGGTGCTCCGTAATCAGTACACTTCTTCCCACACCCAACAAATAAACAGCTTTTAGAGGTGTGGCCTGTGTACTTTAATGAGCTTATTATAGACAGATGGTGTGAACAGGGCAGGTGCATTGAAGACTGATGCTCTCAAAAGAAGGCAGAATGGTAGAAGGTGTGGCATTATGTTAAAGACAATCTATATGTGGGAAATGTTGGGCAGGCACATATCCATGGTGAGACCATTTGGAACCAGGATGGTTATGGGCGACTGAATGGCCACCATCCAAACAGGACACAATAAAATCGGCTTTGATTGGTTTATAAAAAGCAGTAAGCCCGGTGAGGTGCCTTTTATTAGGTACAAAAATGAAAAGAATGCAGGTAGTTAACATTGGGTTTTATGGGCGTGCTGCATTCTTGTGTAATACCAGTGCTGATGTATCACCACATAATCATCAGTAATAGAAACAAAATCAAATAGTCAAGCTTCAAATTAGATTTAGAAATGTGTCAAGAGTACAATGTGCTGAATCATCCCATGAACATTTGCAAGGGTATTTCTACAGAACATTTCTTTTGTTCCTGCTGTTCTGGTTTGGTCAGTTAATTTTCGATTAAACTATCTATCAACACAATGGTGAATATTTTTACACGCCTGCTCCTAGTATGCCCATCCAAAATCATGTGTGGCTAAATCAGAGGAACGATGGCGACCAGTTCAAATTATTTTCTCAGTTAAATTCTCCCACAAATCAAGTGCAACATCTTTGGATGGCCAGCAAACATTCATTTTCGAGAAGGATTTCCCGTGTGTGTGATTATGACGGGGCAGGACAGGGCCAGGGGTGCGTCTGGATGTGTGTTCAAACCATACCTGGAGCTGATCCTTTTCATGATGTCCATTCAGTGGGTGACACTGAGTGAAAGCCATATACTTAGGTTAAGCTGGGTGGAAATGGATGATTGGGTGGGTCACGGGTTATCGACAGGTGAGTAAAAACAGACTACAAGTAGTAGTGCAACTGACAAATGATATGTCACCTGTTGATCACGCATACGGACTTTGCCTAGAACTCAGGAAGTGCTCTGGCAATCCAGAACTATTGCCGTTGACCCACTGAACAGAGGCAGCTCCCACATAAATCTTGATCACCCTGATAAAAGGCAAAGTGAAGCCTCCCTGTCCTGACCAGGTCAATCGGCATACATGCAAAACTCTTTTATCAAGCAAAATACTGGAAACTATTGTCAAATGTTATTGATTCACAAATGGCCGTTGTTGTCAACACACTCCAATGTATGAATCACAGAATTGTTGCAGCACAGAGGACGCCATTCAGCCCATCATGTCAACACAAGCTCTCGAAATGAGCAATTCACTTGGTGCCATTCTCCCATCTTCTCCCCATAATCTGGCACATTCTCCCTTTGCAGATGAGTCGAATTCCCTTTCGCTTGTTCCATCTGAACCTGCCTCCAACGCACCACATATCCCACTCTGTGTACCATGTGACCTGATGCAATATACATGCTTTTATCAAGGAAAATTGTTTTCTTAAAATATTAAAATTAAAAAACAAAGGAGTAACACGAGCTAGAACCCCTATTAAAACAGATCAGAGAACTATGATTAATGGCCTTTGTTTTGGTTCATACATTTATGAATATTGTTGTTTAAACAGCAAGTCTTTAAGTGCTTTAGACATTTTTAAGTTTCTGGGCTTGCTGAATGAAACAGAATGAGGGAGCTGATGATTATCACTTTGTGCTGAATCATCCATCAATTTTTGATTGTCTCCATCAACCTTAATACACTTCCCAGTCAGCCTTAGTAACTTCTTCAAGACACGTGCTTGGTATTTAACAGGAAAAGGGAATTTAAAAGAGGATGGTGGTACAATGCTCTACTCTAGTTGATTCCAATGCTATTCCTTCACCGTGAGGATTTGATTGATAAAATGCAACTCTTTCTGTTCGTCATAAATGATGATATCATAGAATTTACAGTGCAGAAGGAGGCCAGTCAGCCCATCGAGTCTGCACCGGCCCTTGGAAAGAGCACCCTACCTAAGCCCACACCTCCACCCATCCCTGCAACCCAGCGCAACCCTTTTGGACACTAAGGGCGATTTATCATGGTCAATCCACCTAACCTGCACATCTTTGGACTGTGGGAGGAAACCGGTGCACCTGGAGGAAACCCATGCAGACCTGCGGAGAACGTGCAGACTCCGCACAGACAGACACAAGCCGGGAATCGAACCTAGGACCCTGGAGCTGTGAAGCCACACTGCTAACCACTGTGCTACTGTGCTGCCCCTATGATTATCAGAAGCATGAATCTTAACAGCAGAGTTCTATAGTCTGCACAGAAAATCTGCAGTACCAAGGTACTACTGGTGAAGTCATGTAGCCAAACTCCTGAGGAGCAATAATCACTGTCACATCACTCCTAATTGTTTTTCTTTTAATGTTTTAAAATAAATTTAAGAGTACCCAATTCTTTCTTTTTCCAGTTGAAGGGCAATTTAGCGTGGCCACTCCACCTACCCTGCACATCTTTTTGTGTTATGGGGGTGAGACCCAGGCAAACATGGGGAGAATGTGCAAACTTCCACACGGACAATGAAATGAAATGAAATGAAAATCGCTTATTGTCACAAGTAAGCTTCAAATGAAGTTACTGTGAAAAGCCCCTAGTCGCCACATTCCGGCGCCTGCTCGAGGAGGCTGGTACGGGAATTGAACCGTGATGCTGGCCTGCCTTGGTCTGCTTTCAAAGCCAGCGATTTAGCCCTTACTAAACCAGCCCCTCAGAGCCGGGATTGAACCCGGGTCCTCGGCGCCATGAGGCAGCAATGCAAACCACCGAGCCACCCCTTGTTTTTGTTTTACACACGTCAGAATTCGGCATTTCTGGCCCGGACTTCTGAACCGGGTCTTTTCAGGAATGCCAAGCATACCTGATCTTGGAGGTCTTCTACATAGCGCAGGATTGTTGGAGGAAGCCAACCCATGTCCCCTTTTTGCATCACTGCCTGCTGTATTTTTACAAGGCTCCATTCACCGGAAGAGTGAAAAGTTTTGAGTGCGTTAGAAAATGAGTGCGAGGATGGCTGATGGATACACGGAATGGGTAGATAGGTTCAGGTCAGGCGAATGCAGAGGGCGCGGGGGGGAAGCGAGCTGCACGGTGGGGGCGATAGCGAGAGCGCGGGGAGGCAAAAGCGAGAGCGCGGGGAGGCAAAAGCGAGAGCGCGAGGGGGGGGGGGGGAAAGCGAGAGCGCGAGGGGGGGGAAAGCGAGAGCGCGAGGGGGGGGGCAAAAGCGAGAGCGCGAGGGGGGGCAAAAGCGAGAGCGCGAGGGGGGGGCAAAAGCGAGAGCGCGGGGGGGGCAAAAGCGAGAGCGCGGGGGGGGCAAAAGCGAGAGCGCGGGGGGGGCAAAAGCGAGAGCGCGGGGGGGGCAAAAGCGAGAGCGCGGGGGGGGAAAAGCGAGAGCGCGGGGGGGCAAAAGCGAGAGCGCGGGGGGGGCAAAAGCGAGAGCGCGGGGGGGCAAAAGCGAGAGCGCGGGGGGGCAAAAGCGAGAGCGCGGGGGGGGCAAAAGCGAGAGCGCGGGGGGGCAAAAGCGAGAGCGCGGGGGGGCAAAAGCGAGAGCGCGGGGGGGCAAAAGCGAGAGCGCGGGGGGGCAAAAGCGAGAGCGCGGGCGGGGGAAAAGCGAGAGCGCGGGCGGGGGAAAAGCGAGAGCGCGGGCGGGGGAAAAGCGAGAGCGCGGGCGGGGGAAAAGCGAGAGCGCGGGCGGGGGAAAAGCGAGAGCGCGGGCGGGGGAAAAGCGAGAGCGCGGGCGGGGGAAAAGCGAGAGCGCGGGCGGGGGAAAAGCGAGAGCGCGGGCGGGGGAAAAGCGAGAGCGCGGGCGGGGGAAAAGCGAGAGCGCGGGCGGGGGAAAAGCGAGAGCGCAGGCGGGGGAAAAGCGAGAGCGCGGGCGGGGGAAAAGCGAGAGCGCGGGCGGGGGAAAAGCGAGAGCGCGGGCGGGGGAAAAGCGAGAGCGCGGGCGGGGGAAAAGCAAGAGCGCGGGCGGGGGAAAAGCAAGAGCGCGGGCGGGGGAAAAGCAAGAGCGCGGGCGGGGGAAAAGCGAGAGCGCGGGGGGGAAAGCAAGAGCGTGGGGGTGAAAGCGAGAGCACCGGAGCGAAAGCGAGAGTGCAGGGGGGGGGGGGGGGGGGTAGCGAGAGTGCAGGGGGGGGGGGGCAAGAAGCGAGAGTGCAGGGGGGGAAAGCAAGGGCGCGGGACCCCGAGTGTCGGTGGGGGAGACCCCGAGTGTCGGTGGTGGAGACCCCGAGGGTCGGTGGTGGAGACCCCGAGGGTCGGTGGGGGAGACCCCGAGGGTCGGTGGGGGAGACCCCGAGGGTCGGTGGGGGAGACCCCGAGGGTCGGTGGGGGAGACCCCGAGGGTTGGTGGGGGAGACTCCGAGGGAGGGAGGTGTGAAGATTGCGGGAGGGGAGGTCAGTGGGCCGAGGGTCGGTGGGGGAGACCCCGAGGGTCAGTGGGGGGGACTCAGAGGGATGGAGGCCTGAAGATTGGGGGAGGGGATGTCAGTGGGCCAGGGGTGGGAGTAGTGTGTGTGTTTGAGAGTTGTGGGAGAGTTCAAAAGGGAGTCGGAGGATTGGTGGTGGGGGGTTGGGGCGAGTTGGAGGGTGACGGTGTGGGCTAGTCAGAGGGGCTCAATGGGGTGTCAGTGAAGGGGGTGGGTGGGTTGAAAGGTTTAGTTTTATAGCTACCAGGACTTAGTCATGTTTTTTCCAGTCTACCTTTTCCTGGGTAAGTATCCAGTTAAGTAAGTATCCAGTTAAGTAAGTATCCAGTTAAGTGAGTCGGAACCCTCCAAGATCTCAGACTCCTAACTCAAGAGTTGGAGGCTATTTCTGGAGGGTTCTGGTCAGTGTGGAATTACCCACTGGAAGTTGAAACTTTGAGTAATTCCCGTCATGTCATTGCATTGGGACAGGACAGGTCTTCAAATGCATCTTCCAGGGTGTCCAAGGTACAACTGTCCGAAGACGAGAAGACCTGGGCCAAAGTTTAATACAAATCATGTAACTACAAGGCACTTGTTTTCATTTCTTAATTTAACAGAAGAGACCATTTTCTAATGTGAACGTGTAGTAGTTCTACTGCATAGTCCAACCCAACAATGGAGCAGATTCACCCATCGGCTAATGAGCTTGGGCAGTGGGCCAAATGTGCCATTCGAACTCCCAGTAGCCAGACTCGATCAATATCTGCGAGAGCTCTCATCGCCTGCCACATACCTTACTGCAGAACCCGACCACAAATATACCTTCACACTGAAAGAAATGACACTTCTGTTCCGATGTGAAGCTGCCCAGACTCCTAAAACAATAAAAACTATCGAAAATAGATGGCATTCTCCGGCGCTTAAGAGAACTTTGGTCTTACCTCTTTAGCATCTTTGATTTTAATCAGGAAAGTCTGTAACTCCAAGGTTTCCACAAACAATGCCCTACAGACTGCTTGAAAATGTGCATCTGCTTCATTACGATTCAACAAATGTGCAGCACATGCCTTCATTACTTGTTCGAAAGTCCTCACCGAACGGGGCGTCCCATCACCCTCCTCCTCGTCATCCTGTCCACTGTACCCCTCGTCAGCTGTGCCGTTACTACCTTCAGAGTCATTGTTTGCCATCTGGTCAATAAGTTGTTCCAACTGCTGAGTCAACTCCCGTTCCTCATTCTCATCCAATCCCCAGTCTAGTGCTCGATAAATAGCAAATCCCAAGGACTGCACCACCTGGAAGGAAGAACAAAAAAAACCTTGTCAAATGGAATTCGATTTTATACTAGCCCCCCCCCCTCCCCAATGCCAAAGATAGATATACTTTCTTTTTATTCTTTCCTGGGATGTGGACATCATGGGCAATGCCAGCATTTACTGCCCTTGAACAGAGTGGCTTGCCACACCAAGAGTCAACCACATTGTTGTGGATCTGGAGTTACGTGTAGGCCAGACCTGATGAGGACAGCAGATTTCCTTCCCTAAAGGACATTAGTGAACCAGATGGGTTTTTACGACAATCGGCAATGGTTTCACGATCACCATCACCGACATTAGCTTTTCAATTCCAGATTATCAACAGAATTTAAATTCCACCAGCTGCACGGTGGCTGGTTTCGAAACGTTGTCCCCAGAATATTATCTGGGGCCTTTGTTGTTCGATAATGCTGCTGTGATGCATCTTGGGATGTGCAATAGATGTGACTTGTTATTGTGTCTCAGCATTGTGCTTTTCAAATTGGTCAGGATTGACTGACCGGGGCAATGCCGTGTATTTTACTGTTTGTTACATCGCACTGATTCGATTTTCTCCATTTGGTGTCAACTTTATTGCATCTGAATCACATTTACAGTCACACCATGTTATTTTCCCTCAGTTTTCGACACAGTGATTCAGAGTTATGACTATTTCACAGTTATAGATGTTCCCAAACGCCAGGGTCACTAGAGCGGCACGGTGGCACAGAGATTAGCACCGTTGCCTCACAGCGCCAGGGGCTCGGGTTCGATTCCGACCTCGACTGTCTGTGTGAAGTTTGCACATTGTCTGTGTGTGCGTGGGTTTCCTTCGGGTGCTCCGGTTTTCTCTCACAGTCCAAAGATGTGCAGATTAGGTGGATTGGCCATGCTAAATTGCCCCTTAGGGTAGGGTTGCAGGAAAGGGCAGGTGATTGGCTCTAGGTGGGGTGCTCTTCCTAAGGGTCAGAGCAGACTCTATGTGCCTCCTTCGGTACTGTAGGGATTGGATGATACACACAATATTTTACTGAGGTGGTTAGCTTGTAACATGCCCATGAAGCTGCCTGCTCTAAATACAATCAAACAATACAAACGTTTTTAAAAAAAAAATCATATTAACAGCAACATTTCAGGTCAGACCTATAACTAATATACAAGAGGGAAAGATCGCCACTTTGAAAAGGTTACTTTGCTTTCATACCTTAAATAGAGCAAAATGCAAGAACACAGGAATCAGCATGCAATGGACAGAAAACCATTTGCAAATATTCCTGGTAACAATCACCAACAGGAAAAGATAATCTCAAATCACCAGCACAAAATCAGGGAGAGCTTTGGAACAGGCTGTAAGTGAGAGTGCTTTCCACACTTCGATATACCTTTCCCTTACCTAGCTGCTCTCTGTCTGCTGGTACTGTGCAGCACTCATGGTGCTGCTGAGGCAGTAAGCATGGGACCTGCCCAGGCTGACATATTCTGCTTTGCTCTCTTTGTACAGTAGCAACTCATCTCATCTCCCCATTCCCCATCTCTCAGAGCAGCAGTGCTGAGAATAGGAATTTACCATGTGGGCAACTGGGAGCGCTGCAGATGTCAGCCCTGCCTACCTGGCAGAGAGTCGGCAGGTGGGCAAGTAACAGTGAGCAAGTTCAGCGTTTGCCCCATTGCTATCTTTGCCAATTTCTGACATGTCACTTGCAGTAAATTGAAATGAGATAAATATGTGGAACATTTGTGGATCTTTGGCCTGTAACTTCCTCCGATTGGACGGACTTACTCTTGCTGAGATTCCAAAACCCCTACCTCCCCCAATCTTCCTCACTCAGGCTAGGTGAGACAGGAGCAGCGAAGCGCGCACCCCAACAGCATAATAATGGAGTAACTGGGATGCAGCGGCAAGTCCCTCTCCCCTTTTAAGGGGGTGGGACGGGGGGGGGGGGGGGGGGGGGGTCTCGTATAAGGCTGGGTCCGGTTGTTTAAATAGGTACTCTAGAGTTAGAAGTGATTTTCTTTCCTCTAACTCTTTCAGAGTAACTATCAGGGTAAATCTAGCAGAACCACCTGAAGTTAGCGATTTAAATCGCTTGTCGGATGGTTCCCAGCGCAATTGTCCAGAGGAAGTTAGCGCGTCTGGGCAATTGCCGGGCAAACCATTTTGTGGGAGCTTCCTAGAGGGATTCCCCAGTGCATCATTGGGCCCTCCAAATGCGACGCTGGGGAATCAAAGTTAGAATCATAGAATTCCTACAGTACAGAAGGAGGCCATTCAGCCCATCGAATCTGCACCGACACTCTGAAAGAGCACCCTACCTAGGCCCACTCCTACGCCTCATTCCCTGTAACCCCGTAACCTAACCTAACCTGCACATTTTTGGACACTAAGGGGTAATTTAGCATGGCCAATCTACCTAACCTGCACATCTTTGGACTTTGGAGTTCTGCACCAATATCTCTTGATAGCCGCACCTAATAACAAAAAATATTGATCTTAGTCCTGAAATTTCAATTGATCCAGCATCTATAGCCTTATGGAAAACAGAAATACAGATTTCCACCATTTTCATGCAAGGGTAATGTTTCTCTCGATTTCATTCTTCTCGCTCTAACCTTAACATTGTGCCCTATTATATTGGATTTCTACACCAAAGGTAATAGATCCACTGCGTCTACCTTATTAAATTCCTTTATATTTTAAACTCTTTAATTGGAATGCACTTACACGTGCTCAACTGCAGGCAGCCATTATTAAACAACTTTATTTACACCCCCCAGTGGAGAAGGCAGCAGAGAGGACAGTATAACATGCTCACCTCTTACAAAATACCATACTCCCATTGCACTAGATTAAACCAACATCAAATACACCTGAAACTTTGACAGGTTGTGTTGCATACTTGTTTTTACTGTAATCACAACCAAAAACATATAAGACTGATCCTGTCAGAGTAATATATCTTCCAGGTCCTTTCCATTTCTGCCAGGATATCACCTCCCATTTCCATTAGCTTGACTCAGGGCTCTCAACATCTCTGTCAAATCTGACCTCTGACAATCAACTCTACTTATGGTTGGGGCTGACATTGATCGATTTATCTTAACCAAAGACCGTGGCTCCACCACGGTGCCCAGGTGGCAGTTCCAGCCTGGCAAGGGCACCATCAGGGGTGCCAGGCTGGGAATGCCAAGGTGCCCGGGTGGCAGGTTGCTCATGCCAGGGACCAAGCTCGGTGGTGCCCTGCCCTTATGAGGTGGGGGGAGGGTGGCTTGAGGACCACCTAAATCGGTAAGTTGGGGCACCGAGGGTTTCCATAGGCCGCAGTTGGGGGGGGGGGGGGTGATCGGGGTGGCATTTAAAAATGGCATCACAATTTCTTCCTGTACTGACTGAGTTGAGCTCGTCAGTGCCGGAATTGAATGTAAGCAAAGTTTCGACTTTCTTTGCTAAGGCCCCAAAATAGTCCCGTTTCATTGCGGGGTGGTTTTCAGCGCTGCAGGTGCTGGGAAACAGCCCACTAAACATGGCCAAAACAGGACTCTTTTTTTTTTTTCCTATTAAATTGTGTCCAGAGTCAACCGACAGTCTGCAGCAAACCGTGCCAAGCGAAGACCTATACATACCCGAGACCCGACAATACTGGAAACAACTGTGCAAGACATTTCAACACCGTGTCAACCTCCAAATCATACGTCAACTCCAGTTGATGCAGCGACAGAAACCACTCAAACTCAACCAGAAACACCAGCGGTTGCAATCAACATGAATAAGCAGACAACCGAGGTTCCCCGAAAACCACACAGGAATCGATGTCCTCCGAAATGTCTAACTTATTGACTTGTTGTGTTTGTTAACTGTTCAAAATTGTAAATTCTGATTGTTTGTATTATTCTGTGTTTCATTGCAGAAACCTTGATGTAAAAAGAGAGGAAAGTGTTTATTCCCAGTTGGAACAAGGTCCCTTTCAGAGTTTGATCATGTGACATACTGATGACATCATCGCTGGTTTGGGCGAGCTAACAGTCAGTCTAGCCTCGCAGCCTGAGAGAAAACACCTTTCCAATAAAGCTCTTGTTTGTATCTTCATGATCTGCAAGCCTATCCTTTAAAAATACTATGGTAGATATTGACCAAAACAATGTAACTGTTTCCCTTCCACTTGAAAGAAAGTGACAGGTATTTGTTCCCATGGTTTTTGTGTTTGATCATGGAATGAACGGCACCCGAATTATTTCTCATTCTGAACACACTTCAAAACATTTAATCAACTCTTCAATATCTCTATCCAGCTCTTTACAGTCATGCATCTAACTGTGTAAATGGCAGTGTCCTAGCCGAGCAAAACATCAGCTGTATATTGTCCTTTCTTTTGACTTCAGCCTTGTAATGCCTATTTTTTTCAATTGATCCTCCTTGTTTAAAGATTATGATAAAGTCTCTTATTGCTTTTCAAAATATCTAATGCACTCTTACTGATCCCTACTGTAAATAACTCGGACCAGTTTAATTGTGTCTTAAGCCAATTCTTTCCTATTAGGGGGACTTTGTTTCCTTCTACATCTACCAATGACAAATAATAGGACGCAGGACGCATGATCATATTTCACACTAACAGTAACCTGACGAACACTGGAATAACCGGACTTAACACTGGAGTACTGTTATTGGAATAACTCATCAGTTTCACACCAGTTCTGCATAAGGGAATGAGACTAAGAGACTTCTTGTACTCTCCTCCTGTGATGACAGACATGACTGAAGTTGTATCAAAGTTGAAAGTAAGCTGTGAATCTCCTACTTTTACTTCTACAGCAGGTGCTGGAGTTATATTTTCAGCTGTATTACTCTCGTCTTCCATGTCCTGTTTTTCTTGCTCTATGACTCTTGATCTTGCTGCTCAATAACATCAACTTCTGTTCCCACATTATCATGTGCGCATTCAAGGATTTCTAGACTCCTTAAGTAGCTTTAGAACTACCACGGCCCGGAGCTTTACATTTCCTTCACTCTTGCATGTGCTGGAATATAACTGACCTTCCTACAGGAATGGCACTTTGACTGGAAATGGGGGCAAAAATGGTTAGTGGCTACCATGTTAGTGGTAGAATCTAAATTTCAGACTCAGACTGTGAACTTGACTGCCGTGGCTGGAGTCCCGGTGGACCATGCCTGCCAGCTCAAGAAATGAATGCCCTTGCAATTTACAACTATTTCTGACTGCCATTTCCAAGCTGTGGCTTCATCGAAAGCTTCCTTTCATGTCAGCTTTGCTCAAAAGCTTGGCCTTGATTTTATTGTTCTTCAGGCTTCCTGTCTCGAAGGTTGATTTCTACATTTACGCCAAACCCAGTAATGAAAGAGTTTCTTTAATTCTAGAAAGTAACCTGTCTCACCCGGCAACTGATTCATTTTGTGAAAACAAGCCTCTGTGCCATCATGCCAGAATAAAAGTCCAGACAACCTGATTAATTTCAGAATAGCTTCATAATATTGGAATCTCATGCGCAACATTGACGAGACACCACCTAAAAGGTATCTGGCCCTATCAAGGTGAGGAAAACGTGTACTTTATCTCCTAATTTATTCACTTTCAGACAAATCGGCAAACGTTGTTCATAATTATATCTTATTGTTTTTGTTAGGATTGAATTTCCCCCGTTGTCCCCCAGTATATCTTCAGTGCCATTTTTCAATGACAAACGGCTGATTCACTGATCTGTATCTGAGCACAATGTGCACACAGAGAAAACCTTCAAACTGCTCAAACTTCCTCAAAATCAACTTTAAGAGTTCCAAAAATGTATCACAATGTTCTTCAGTTAGTTATATCTCAAATGAAAAATAAAATAAAATTCTAGTCTATGTTTGACATCATCTTTCTGTTGTTTATTGCACCGAATAAGACATGTTCAACTGTATGGCGGCCATTAGTGAACTTAATTTACACTTCCCCAACAGAGGGGGCAGTATAACAAAATGCTCAGCTCTTAAATATAATAATAATAATAATAATAATTATTATTATTATAATAACACATTTTCAACTGTAGGCAGCCATTCGTGAACTTTATTTACACTTCCCCAACGGAGGGGCAGTATAACAAAATGTTCAGCTCTTAAATATACCTACAAAGATCATCTCTCAGCTGTCTACACTCAGGGAAATGCAACCCGTTCAATTGATGATGAAATTTAACTCTGATAAATTTATGTTGAATCTGGACTGCACCCCGTCCAAGGCCAGTATGGTGTTGAATGCAGCACACCAAATGTGGCCTAGCCATGGCTCTGTACGACTGATAAACTGAATGCAACTGTAATCCAGCCCTATTAGCCTCTTTGATTACATTTCAGGCAGAATTCTCCAGCCCTTCACGCCAACTGGAACTTCCGGTCTCACCAATTACGACCCCCACCGCGGGTACCCCGACCGCGGCACAGGCAAGCAACGTCAATCACTATTGACTTTGGCGAGAGCAGAATATCCCACTTCAGTTGATGGCAAGCTGCCTCCGCTGCAGGAAAACGAGCCGCGGGCAGTGGACAGGGTTATTGGATTGCGAGAGAATTCCGCCCTTTGTATCGATGTACTAATTTGTAGTGATGCTTGTGCAAGACCCAAGTCCCATAGCTCCTCCACAGTTGCTGTCTTTTTTTAAACTTCATTAGATGTTGGTGTGATTGGCTGAGCCAGAATTTATTGCCAAACCCCAACTGCCCTTGAGAAGGTGGTGGTAGGGGTGGCACCATGGCACAGTGGTCAGCATTGCTGCCTCATGCCACAGAGGACCCGGGTTTCATCCCGGGTCACTGTCCGTGTGGAGTTTGCACATTCTCCCGTGTCTGTGTGGGTTTCACCTCCACAACCCAAAGATGTGGAGGGTGGGTGGATTGGCCAGGCTAAATTGCCCCTTAATTGTAAAAATTAAAAAAGAAGAGAGGCTGGTGGTGAGCTCCTTCTGGAACCACTAAAGCGATTGTGATGGAACGGAGTGGCTTGCCACCCCATTTCAGGAGGACATTTAAGGGTCAATCTGGGTCCCCAGAACATTACTCTGGGTCTCTGGATTACTAGCTCAGTGACAATACCGCTACACCACTGCCTCCCCGCGCATTTAGAAAATACTTGACTCTCTTTGATCTAAAATCTCAGATTTTTGCACAATGAACCCCACCTGCCACAATTATCCTGAATCACCTAATCGGTCTATGTCCCTGTCTAACTTCCTGCTTCAATCCAGACAGTTTACTGTGGCTTCTCATTTAAATGGGCAATAATTGTGAAACTGAATTAGGAGCCATTATCTTTTTTTTTTTTTAAATTATTTTTATTCAGATTTTTATGGAAACAATTTTTTTTTACATAACCACTAACAACATTCAACGTTAACATTATATAAAGAAAAAAAACAAGAATATGCAGTGAATGAACCCCCCCCCGCCCCCGGATTGCTGCTGCTGACATTTTAATGTTCTCCTAGAAAGTCGAGGAACGGCTGCCACCTCCGAGAGAACCCCGTCATGGACCATCTCAAGGCAAACTTTATTTTCTCAAGACTGAGAAACCCAGCCATGTCACCAATCCAGGTCTCCACACTCAGGGGTTTAGAGTCTCTCCACATTAAAAGGATCCGTCTTCAGGCTACCAGGAAGGCAAATGCCAATACGTCGGCCTCTTTCGCTTCCTGAACTCTCGGATCGTCTGACACACCAAAGATCGCTATCTCTGGACTCGGCACCACCCGTTTAGGATCTTGGACATTGCCTGAGCGAATCCCTGCCAGTATCCTTTGAGAGCTGGACATGCCCAGAACATATGGACATGGTTCGCTGGGCTTCCCGCACATCTATCCTCAACCCCAAAGATCTTGCTCATTCTCGCTGTCGTCATGTGTGCCCGATGGACCACCTTAATCTGAATTAAGCTAAGCCTGGCACATGATGAGGAGGAATTAACCCTGTTTAGGGCATCCGCCCACAGGCACACATCCAGCTCCCCGCCTAGCTCCTCCTCCCACTTGCCCTTAAGTTCCACCACTGGGGCTTCCTACGCGGTCTACTCTCGCATGGCCCCCACCGGAAGTCCCATTATGAGCCATTATCAAAACTCAAAGTTCAGGTAATCGTTTAACACATCATACTAATTCAATCTTCTTCTGTAATAAAATGTACTCTGTGTGGATTTATTTTCTCCTGTTCATGCAAAGATCTATAGAATCCCTACAGTGCAAAAAGAGGCCATTGGCCCATCGGGTCTGCACCAACCCTCCAAAGGAGCACCTTATCTAGGCCCACTACCCCGCCCTGTAACCATAACCAGTATCCTTTGAGAGCTGGACATGCCCAGAACATATGGACATGGTTCGCTGGGCTTCCCGCACATCTATCCTCAACCCCAAAGATCTTGCTCATTCTCGCTGTCGTCATGTGTGCCCGATGGACCACCTTAATCTGAATTAAGCTAAGCCTGGCACATGATGAGGAGGAATTAACCCTGTGGATCATGGTCAATCCACCTAACCTGCATATCTTCGGACTGTGGGAGGAAACCAGAGCACCCGGAAGGAAACCCATGGGGAGAAAGTGCAAACTCTACACAGTCACCCGAAGCCAGAAGCGACCCCACGTCCCTGGTTCTGTGAGGCAGCAGTGCTAACCACTGTTCCACCCGTGCACAATTATTTGGCAAACAGGGCAGCAAGTGGCCTGTTTACTGATACATCTTCTAATTCTCAGACGTTTGAAATAATTTCACTTTCAGACTCAAAATGCCGGATTTCCATCAAGTATATTTCTTGCAGTTCTCCATGTGGCTGGTAAATTGATGCATTGTTGCTCGACACCTGACTGTAGTACAGCAGTAAATGTGGCACCCCAGATGTACACCTTCACAATAAGTGGTTCCTACCTCTTTATGAATAAATCAAACACTTGCAATTAGCAGTTAACCCTTTAGAACCAGCTACTTGGAGATGTGGAAGAAGAGAGTGGGTGAAAAGGACTTTGCTAACATGGCGGCGGGTGGGGGTGGGGAGGGTGGGCGATATGTTCCTGGAGGGGAACTTTGCGAGTTTGAGGGGCTTCGAGGAGAAATTTGGGCTGTTAAGGGGAAATGACTTTAGGTACTTACAGATGCGGGACTTTGTACGCAGACAGGTCCCATCCTTCCCAGGCCTCCCACCAATAGGGATCCAGGACAGAATAGTCTCTAGAGGAGAAGGAGGAGAGGGTAGAATCTCAGATATCTACAAGGTGCTCATGAAGGGGGAAGAGTCCCAGACGGAGGAACTGAAACTCAAATGGGAGGAGGAGCTTGGCGGAGAAATGGAGGACAGGCTGTGGGCGGAAGCCCTGAGTAGGGTAAACTCAACCGCAACATGTGCCAGGCTCGGCCTGATTCAATTTAAGGTCATTCACCGGGCCCACATGACGGTAGCTCGGATGAGCAAATTCTTTGGGGTAGAGGACAAGTGCGCTAGATGCGCGCGCGGGAGGACCAGCGAACCACGTTCACATGTTTTGGGATTGTCCTAAGCTTAGGAGGTACTGGGAGGGATTTGCGGGGGTCATGTCCCGGATGCTGAAAACAAGGGTGGTGATGAGTCCAGGGCTGGCAATTTTCGGGGTTTCGAAAGACCCGGGAGGCCAGGGGGAGAAAGAGGCAGATGTTCTGGCCTTTGCTTCCCTAATAGCCCGGCGGCGGATACTGCTGGCATGGAGGGACCAAAACCCCCGAAGACCGAAAGAGGAAGTGGGGAGGGCGGAGATTAGAGTAGAGTAGGAGGAATAAATAGGCGGGTAGTGTCTAGGGGAGAGGAGCGGGCATGTGCAGTATGGTTTGATTGAAGTATTGGTTTTATATTGATGTTTGCACATTTCTGTTATCTGTAACTGTTTACAATGCCAAAAAATACCTCAATTAAATTGTTTGTTAAAAAAAAAAAGGACTTTGCTTGCCCTCAATTCTTCATGAAAATTCCCTGCGCAATATTCTCGCAGACAGCACAGCCAGACTCTGGAATTGTCCATGCAGAAAGCTGCAGAAGAAAAGATGCAATATACTGCTTTATGACACAGTGTCGTTGGACACACAACCTGACATCACAGTGACACAGACTACTGCACAGACACACCATCTATCAAACAGCATTCTTGTGCAGAGCACTCTTCCACCAGATTGCATGGCTGCACCTCTGAACCTTATCTAACGGGACAGCTTTCAGTTGAACAATATATTACACTTGCCTTGTGCTTTGCACTCAAGGCTTTACTTGCTTTGCTGCTGTCACTTCAGTCGAAACCCCATTTGTTTTTGTTTTAACCTTCGCCAATGTTGCAGTGGCGGAGCTGAAAAATCCCCAAGGAAATTCTGCTGCATCCTTATGCAGAACCGCAGCCAAGCTAGCTTATAGGACGTGAGGCTGAGACTTTCAATGGACTGTTCTGTATTAGAATCATGCACTTCCGAACTGACTTTTTCTTCTTAATTGTCCGCAGTAAAATAGGAATATCAGTCAGATCTGTTTGATACTGACTTTAAAAAGGAAATATTGTAATTTGAGTGGCAGGAGTTCAGATGTGCGCCAACTAATAACGCTGCACCAGTGAAGTGATGAGATTACATTTTGACTGTGGTATTTGGAGCAATTATTAAACTCTCCACTCAACACTCCTCATAAGACAATGTCAGCAGATCTTAATTCAACTGAACATTGTATTGGAGCTGATTGATTTCAGGCGATTTCACTCGTTAAGAGCTGTGTAATTGACATGACAAGGCCCCAGTAGTCAACTGCTTGCTATGTGATAAGCGAGTCTGCCGTACAAGAGTACTGATATGGCATTAGCTGAAACTTGAGTAAATTAAAACACAAGGATATTTCACAAATACACAGCACATCAATGGCTCTTAAATGTCAGCTTAAAAACAATTTGCTTCAATTACTTTGCAAAAATAATGAAAATTAACACAAATTAGTTTGAAGAAAAGTTGTTTTAAAAATATTTTGATTAGGGTATTTGTAATTTTCATAATAATAATAACACCAACATAAACATGGTACAATAAACATTTCCATTCCCATCACACTCTTCACACCCCCACCAAGAAAACAATAGGAAATGTTAATAGTACATTCAGACCAGAGAATGGGATCAGATTGTTAAAATTCATGGAACTGGAATGCCTGAAAGATGTGTCACCTTCCTCACTCTGTTGAAGGGGACGCTCTCTCAGAGAGGGCAACAAATCTCACAACTAGTTTTATTTTAGACCACATTTATCCAGGAAAAGTCTTGTGGGCCAGATGAATAGTGGACACTGAATAAGGTTCCCTTTAATGTTTTAAAAGTGTCTTCAATTTCCTATCACTCAAGTGATTTGAACTCGACAGACATTCCCTCTCTGCTGGAAACTGACAATCTAATGGACAGTAGGGTAGGCAAAAAAATAAATATAACAAATGATTCCAAAGGATGATTTGCAAATTTCACAGTTTCCAAATGACAATTGAAGCCACCTTCCATTAATGTGCTCTTTTAGTCAGAATCTGATGACATAAATCTTGATTCTGTACTAGATTTCTCTACACCAGTCACTACACTACTATTGAAGATGGAATTAACATGCTGTTTCATTTCTCTCTCAGTTCCCCACTGGAAGAGCCCTGCCTGTTGATTCCCGTATTTCCAATTTCTTTTACATTGTGTATATCCTTAAGTTGAGGAACTCAAAAGAGGTAAAATGGTCCTTTGTGCTATGGAGGTTTAGCTTCTGAACAGAAACACTTTTTGGCACCCAGGAGCTCAGAGGGATTTGGTTTGATTGGCTGGCTGGTGGCCAATGAATTGGCCAAAGGTCATATTGCGCCTGGCGATGATTGGGATGGTTTTCAGAGGACGCAGGAAGTGTCAGTTGGATCCTGGTTGCTGAGAGGGGTATCTGAGAGTGTCCGTCTTTCTTTCTCTCTCGCTCTCCAGAAATACTGCCTGTCTGCTATTTCTGAACCTGTTGAGACGTTTTTGAGATCTGGTTGAATCTACAGTGAAAACCATTACACACTGAAAGCAAAAACCTCAAACTGAAAACCTAGACTGAAGAAAGGTGTAATGGGAGACAACCAACAGAAACAAGCACTCTTATCCTTTTACTTCCATCATTATTTTACATCCCTCTTTCCCCTCTTTGTGTCTGCCTGTCTTGTGTGTGTAGAGGGTGGGGTGAGTTAAATGAAATGAAAATCGCTTATTGTCACAAGCCAAGGCTGGCCAGCAGCACGGTTCAATTCCCGTAACAGCCTCCCCGAACAGGCGCCGGAATGTGGCGAAGAGAGTGAGTTAGGAATTAGACAATAGTTAGCCAGTTGTATTTGCTGCATATTTAATTTGTTACTGTCATTAATAAAAATTGTGTTTAAATTTACAGACCTGGTGACTGTAGTTATTGGGCAGCCATAGACCAGAGTCTTGGAGTATTTTCTAAGAATGATTTGTTAATTTCAATTGTGTTGTGACTCGGTGTCAAGTGGGGCTGGAGCTGACTGCACATCAGCCCAGGGTGTCATAACGCCACCACAAACATTTTTCAAATCAACGTGGGATTCCTCATCTGTTTATACTGACTCCTATTCTTTCCAGTCTCACTATTTTGGATTTTGGTGCTTCCGTCTAGGATCTCCAATACAAATAATATAGGTCTGGGTCTGACATACCTGCTCACAAGACCAGTACTTGTAGCGATTGATCAGTGCCTTTATTACTCCTCAGGAATTGGCCAATGCGAACCACTCTAGGTTAGCAGCACCAAAGGGTTTTAAATTCCACCTCTAGTTATATTTTCAACCTTACGATGTTTTATTCACTTCTTTCACACATCAAAGATCCCAGATGAAAAATGTTAAAATATTACAAATTTTCATCAATATCTAGAGCTTTTAATACTATGCACTTTGTGTGTAGCTACTTCCAGGATATTGTAGCAATGTTGTGATAACAAAAATAGGACAACATGCAGTAGCTTTTATTAGTGCCAACGTCATTGATTTAACTCTCTGGCTCCTTGCAAACTGTAAAGGATTGTCTATATGCAAAGGCAAAGAGCTAAATGAAGGGGGATGGGTTTTTCTCCACTTACTGAAAGGAAACCTTCAGTACAAGTGCTGATGGAGTGGTATTTGATCTGCTATTTATCAATAGCACAGAGCTTCTGTTCCTTTCCAAGGTTGTACAGTTTAATAGGAAGCCTGTTAAAAATCTCTGGTTCTTGCTGAATAGTTTTTCGGGGGGGAAAGAAATGATTAAAATGGTCAGCAAAATAAAATTACATAAAAAGGGGCTGATTTTCTCTTCAGGCTTAAGAATACAAACCTGTTCTCATTTAAAAAAAGAAGTTTGCCAGGCATGTTAAATTGGATAGTTTTCATTGGGTTTTGTGGGTGCAGTTTTTACCCAACATGTGAGTTAATGAGAGACAATTCTGAATTCTAATTAATGCAGTGATTGTAGGTGTTGAGCTCTTGGTTCAAGTGCTAAGAAATCTCCCGACAAATGGGTACCTCAGAGCACCAAATGTCTTCACCACATGAAGTACAACTTCAATTTGGTTAAAAGCCACATTTTAAAGATGCTTCGGCAGCCCACACTTCTCAGAACTTTAAATATTTTATATTGTTTCTCGTGTTGGAACATGATCGTCCACCACCTCACCTAACATTTTAAACTGACTGCCCGTTAAAACAGTTATAATTTCAGAAATAGTGGCATTGCGGCTTGACGTTGGTCAGTTTACAGTACAACTCCAGTTGGTAGACTGCAATACATTTGGTAGTTTTTTTCCTATTTTTTAAACAAATTTAGAGTACCCAATTCCTTTTTGTTCCCAATTAAATGGCAATTTAGCATGGCCAATTCACCTACCCTGTACATATTTTTGGGTTGTGGGGGGTGAGAGCTACGCAGTCACGGGGAGAATGTGCAAACTCCACACGGACAGTGACTCGGGGCCTGGATCAAATCCGGGTCCTCGGCGCCTTGAGGCAGCAGTGCTGACCACTGCACCACCCTTATACAGACAGGAGGTTGAGCTCAGATGAGCGCGTCCAGTATAACTGCAACTCAAATTCTATCATATCTTGATAGCTGCTGTGCAAGATGTCCAAGTACCAATCATCACAAAACATGTCCGCAATAGGCAGTCAACCTCTGGAAAAAGGTAGCCCCTTTCACTAATTCCCACTGGAAATGATGGCCTATACTTTCTCTTGGCAGGTGACATAGGCAGAGGCTGCATTTCTTACATTTCTTGGTTTTATTTCAGATTTTCTATCATTCAATATTTTTTCTGTTAATCTTTGCTATCCAATAGAAACTTTTGCAATGCTTTCTTAAAATCTTTTTAATAAAGTTTGACCAGACCAACAGAAATAATCAGTGATCTGATGACATTACGATTCATGTCATAGTTATGGCACATGGCCACACAAAGTGCTGCTTTGGGATTTGTACACAGGACTGGTCAGGTACTGGTCAGCAGGGCGAGTACTGAATTTGCAAACCACTCACCTGCCCACTGTCATTAACCTCTTAAAAATGGTTAAAATTAGGTAAATTTCAAAAAGCCGATGCCTTTCTGGAAAGGTCATATTGTCCATTGCAATCCCTTCAAAAAGGATGTTGTTGTTTAATTCTAGATCAAATATTCATTTGTTTCCTGCGGTTGGCTCTGGACAATGACCAAGTTGAACCATGAATTCTGTGCAGGAACACACAATGGGAATGACCACTTGGAATATTATGCTTTCTTGAGGTTTTACTTACATGGACTGGCTTCACATTCTTACCAGAGAACCAGTTAATATCACAATGGCTGCTCTCACCATTTATAAACCCTCTCCCTGACTAAAGAATGAAGTGCAGGAAACATTTATCAATCAATTTATCTGGTTAAGTATTCAACACTCACAGTGACAGCCAATCGTTTTGATCTGATTCTGGAACAGTCACAAATGATCGCAGCAATCTCAACAGGCAATGTTTTCCTTCCAACATTCCAGAAGAATAGGATCCATGGTCTCATTTTTCAGGAAAATCAATAGTCACTGCAATCTGGAAGGCGGCTGGATTGACACTTGGGTCAGGTATAATGGCTTGCTCTAATTTTAGAAAATAGTTCACAGAATACTAAAACAATAACAAGACAAGAGATAAAGAAATCCTGGTTCAAAGAGTTAAAGACAATGTTACGAGCACACCCAAAATGTGGTCACCAGCCGAGAGTTTCACTGGCTATCCAAGGGCTTTATGACCAGACTGTTGAGTGGAACAGAGAACAATTCCTGAACCTTTAATCAGTACACAGTCAAATTATGCCCTATTCTTGACCAATTTGCATGCCAAAAGAACAAAAGCTGCATCTATATCTGGCTCACTGTTCTCTTAATTTTCAAATCCTCTCACTTCTGATTGTTGCTAGTCATTTAGAAAGAGACTGTCTGCTTGCATAACATTTTGGTCCATCAATATTCTATGGAAAATAGCAGCAGAGTTTATGTTTGTTCCAAAGTGACAAGTGCAAGTGCAAGGCTGTGTACCTCTACGGAAGGCGACACGTCAGGAAAATCACCCAGATCTAATCCTGTCTAGTTCTCCAAGCTGTTTACAAAGCAGCAATGGGCTCGGAGGACGCTGCCTGTCTCAGTTTGCTAAGTATTTAGAGATAAGAAAATTGAAAGAAGGAAGGGCAAAGAGTAACTTTTTAACATGAAGGGGAGCCGTTTGGAAAATATTGAAGAAAATCCAGACCGGATTATCACAAGACCAACACAACAATGATTTTCTCAACAGGGTTCAAACAGAAAATCTTTCTTTTTCAATGCCCTTAGATATTTTGCATGAAAGAGACAGGAACAGCCAGTCACTGGTGCCAGCATTTTGATCCAAACAATGACATCAAGGAACAGAGAGAGGGACAAAAAAAATTAAGACATGGTCGAAGGATTCTAGAAACACAAACTATCTTCAGGGTTGGATGTAATTTTCAAATCATGTTTCTGCCTGAATTAAAGTCAAGTTAATCTGATGTGGCCCACTCAGTACTTTGAATCATCAGAATGTATTTTACTGATCAAAAAGGTTGAACACCACTGATCATATCTTTAGAATTGAGATATGACAGGCTATGGTGGTTACACTAGAATGGGCCTGGCCAAGTTGCCACAGGAAGATCCATTCACTTGGACCGTGCTGTATCACTAACCCCTCGTGGTGAAATTTATGCACAAAGACAATTTTGACCACAAAGTCCATCATCAGGAAGTGGTCAGCATATAATATCCTCAAGGCCCTGCCCTGTGGGAAAAGACGATTGTGGATGCTGTCAGATAGTTCTCTGAGCAGACCGTCAAAGAATGCTTCAAAAGCAGAACTTTCAAACAAGCACCAAGATGTAGCTTGGCTAGTTGTGAGAAGGGTTGTCTCTGTACAAGTCTCATCCGTCTGCACCTTGGGAGTGGCTGTGATGGGGGAGGGACTGTTGTCCACTTCCTTCTGGAAGGTGCCTTTACAAAGCAGGTCTGGAAAAAGATGCAGTGGATTTTGTGGCGGTCCAACTCAAGCCGCTCCAAGATGAGGGACTCTGTGCGCAATGCACTGTTCCCAGGGATGCACACCAAGGCAAATATCCTGGAGAACTAGCAACTCTGTGGAAATACACTCTTTGGTCTGTCCAGAACTTGTTGGTCTTCAAGTAGAAAGAGTTGCAGACTATCACATTCCAAGGTCCAGGGCTACATGCTGAAGGATACATGAAAGCTTGGGCAGCCTCCACAAGGGCACAAAGGGGAAGGAACACTGTCTAAGATCCCTCAGCCACAGATGAGCTGGAAACAGAAAAACTGACATGTAATGAAAATTATAAATATTGACTATAATTTTAAATGTATAAGTAGCATACAGTACTGGGAGAAATATAGTTGTTTTGTACTTTGTCAACATTAATGTACTTTTATATTCTTGGAAAAAGTAAATGCCTGTAAGCTGAGCATCTTAAACCATCACGAGTAAACAATCTGTTTCATATTGTGCATTCACACCCAAGCATGTTGACTGAGAGAGGGGAATTCAACAATCAATTATGTTCCCTTTGTGTGGGCAGTAGGCGTGGCAACAAACAGTAATGAGGCTAACTTCATAATCAGAGCAAAAATAAGTACAAAGCTCGCTACCCAGGAACACATTGAGTTTAACTGACAAATACTGTTGCACAAGTCCAAATGGCGTTTTAATATATGCTGAAAACTGCTTTCTAAGTTCCAACACTTTATTCTAATGACAACGTTTTGGAGTTCAATGTGCCATGTGCAAAGGCTGCAGAATTCCTCAATGCTGCAATATCATTCCAATCCATAATGGCAAGTCACTTAATGAGAAGCACTTGGTCAATTATCATCAAGAGATGATTACTCATAACCATTGCCTTCCAATTGTGACTAGATCATTATTTGTACACTACTGGGATTACAAGCATTCATATATTAATGAACTATTATCCAACTACTATGTGGAGACAAATTGTTATTTCAGAATAACCTTGAATTATACATCACCTATATATAAATGCTTTTAGGGCACAATAAATGAAGAGATAACTTGGCACACCTTGTCTAAATATGCCATGTCAGTATTCACAACACTGAAACAGGCGTTGGAAATTGAAATGACACTGAGTTTATCGCAAACTTAATGCTGTACCTAATCTAACTGGGAACTTTATTCTGGAGAAAACAATAATGTATAAATCTTTGAATAGCATTCCTGCTTTTCTGATCTGTATCTGAGAGTGTGCGGTATTAAATTCCCAGCATTAGGGACTTTAGCATAGTGGAATATTCAACCAGTACACTGTCCAATAGTTAGGACCCAGTGGCTCGGCACAGTTCAAGATACCAATGCTAAAGCTGAGAAAACAAATGGGAAAACAAGGACTTTGCCAAAAAGATTTGCAGGCTGTCTGCTTGCTATTCATAACTGGCCTCTTTTTAAACTTCAACGCCAATTCATATTGTTCTCTCCAGGGTCGTATAATGATGTTGAGTTTTGGCTGTTCTGAGATATTTATCAGCTGTTTCACAGATTTCTTTTATCAGTTTTCATACACTTCACGAATTTTAAATGTCGCACAAATGCAGAAATCAGTGCGGCTTACAATCAGGGAAGGAGCATGACGGTAACGAAGAAAAAAAAGAGGCACCCTCCTCTCAACCAACTCAAGCAGCATCACATTCACATCAGCAGCCATCAAACAGGAGGCAATGTTTTGGGCTGCAATTGTCTGCAGACTCCTGGTTACACATTAGGATTCCCTCACCCTTCATAGCTGCTCGTCACTTCTGGGCCTCTCCCCCTGCAGCCTTACAAAGTCTGCAAGTTGGATGAAATAATTCTGGATCTTTCCAATGGTTGTTAAGAATTGTTTCCCTATTCTCCAGCATCCCTTTCAGTTTCACCTGCAGCGTTGGATATTTATGCAAATGAGCCAAACCATGGAAACTGAGAGCTATTAACACATTACCGCTCCTGCAAGATTTTATTTCAGTTTTCAACTGAAAGAATGAATTAATTTATGTCCTGATTTGTAAGACATTCCGAAGCATTCACGCCAAGAAATACCTCTTTGTCATGTTGGTAAACATGGGGGTCAGTTTGCACATTGCCTGATCGTACAATAAGAGAAATGAACTGGAGAGCTGTTCAGGATCATTTTGATTAAGGGGTGAGTGTAGCCCAAGGGATAAGTAGAATGCTCACGTTTTTCTTTGAATGGGATCCTAAACTGAAAGGTTAGCTGGGCCCTTGGTTTAGTGTCTTATCCAAAAGATGTCATTACTGACAGTTGCATGTTCCCTCTCAATTTAAATGGTGGGTTTAAATCTCTGGCTTAAACTCAACACTTACTGACTCAGAGGCAAAAGGGTTGAACCAAGGCCGACAGCTTGAACGGGCTTATATCAATAGACAGAAATTAGTGCAACTAGTTCTGATCCATATATACTAGGTTTGAGGTTCTAATATGGTGATCTCAGCTAGATTGGTAGTAGGGGTGAAAGAGAAAATGCTGGAAAATCTCAGCAAGTCTGGCAGCATCTGTAGGGAGAGAAAAGAGCTAACGTTTCGAGTCCGATGACTCTTTGTCAAAGCTTTGACAAAGAGTCATCGGACTCGAAACGTTAGCTCTTTTCTCTCCCTACAGATGCTGCCAGACTTGCTGAGATTTTCCAGCATTTTCTCTTTGGTAGTAGGGGTGTCGCAATTCATTATTCAGTAATATACGTTGTAAAACATCTTCCGCACTGTAAATTCTATGATTCTATGAAAATGCATTTATGTGGATATCAGGAGAATATAGAATCGGCCTGTGACACAATGCCTTCATCCACACAAAGGAATAATTGTTTAAAAATTAATTATTTGGACTCTCACGTGAACACTATTAGAGACTGCCCAGTGCCCACAGTATTCACGTGGAGTCAGTAATTTCAGGTGAGAAGTATAGAGCAAACAAATAGAAGCTGCTGAAGGCTCTACAGACTTTTAAGACACCTATTCCACTTGCAAGAACATATCTAATAAATATATCTTAAATTGCTCATCAGTCACAGAGCAGTTATCATCATCAGTAATAGAGCAGTTATCAAACCACACAGATGCTGCCAGACCAGCTGAGTTTATCTAAATTCTCTGTTTTTATTTCAGATTTCCAACATCCGCACTATTTACTTTTATCAAACTATGTTATTGCAATCTATTCTAAATCACTGGTTTTCAAACTTTCTTGTCCATGGACACTTCAGTGGTCCCTGTGAATCACCTATTTGAGCTTGCCCACTTTTGCTTACCATTGCAAAGAAACTCATCAGAAGTAACGGGATGATATTGCTTATGGTGAAACATTAATGACGTGATGTTTGGTTCCAAGGTGGTTGTAATAATTTCAAGAATTGGCTCCACCACATAACTTGTAAGAAACAACGATTTATTCCAACAGTAAACAACTATTGACAAAGTGCTTTTAAATGGTCTTTTCATCCTCAGTTCTAGGATCCAGCTGCTGGGTTAAGTCCCAAAACATCCCAGTGAATTCCCGACTCCCGTCCCTGATTTGTCGAGCAGGTCACATGACCCCTCCCTCAGAAAACGTCCCTCAAAGGGGCTGGGAATGACAGTGGTCATATTGGGTTCCACATTCAGCCGGTTTCTCTTCTGTTTCCAGCCCCACACAACGTTGAAAATCCAATTGCAGTTTATGTTGTTGGGAATGTTAGCAGAGGCTTCAGAGCTGAGTCGATGAGTCCACGATACTTGGACTATCAGACCATACATGGAACCACAGGTCTGTGTCGAACTTTTCTCACCAACTGAATTAGGCGATCTCATTGAACACCAACTTTGGGGTAACTTGCATTTTGGACCAGGTCACAGACATCTGGAGGATACCCAAGGACTGGACCACACGTTTGGAACCACTGTTCTAAATAACTGATCCATAAAACTGAATTTTTATCAAATGAAAAAAATGCAATATGAATCATCTGAATTATTATAATTGGCAGACACATACCTGTCCTTCTGTACACAGTCGAGGGGGCATCTTTGGCTTTGAGTCTAAAAAGAGAAAATAAAGTTACCAAGACCGACAATTTCCAGGGGATAGTTTTAACCTCAAGTCAAATGGAGTCATACTTTTCATGTTTTTATTAATGTTCTGTCAATTACCACCTTTGCCAGTTCTATAACTTTGCCTTGAGCAGGCAAGGTATTCCATTTAATTCTAGGACACACAACATTCTCAAATCCGTGGCAATCATATTCTCTCTCGCTTATTGCTTTCCTGTTCTTAAAACATCTTAATGCTGTCAAGCATTCCCTGCTTAGAGTATGTGTCCTGTTCAAGCAGGAGCATTTGAGGAAAGTTTTTGTCCAAATTATGCAGAAAAGCCAGAAATGGCAACTTTTAATTAAGAATCTGTGGTAATAAAGTTAAAATTTTTAAAAATTAGTATGACAAGCCTTTGTGAAAAATTAGCATTAAAAGCACAAAATATATACAAATGCTCAAGCAAAGCACTTGCATTGGCAATGATTAGGAGCAAATGATCGAAATTCGAGCCAGAACGGTGTACATCAGTTCTTAGTCTGATTACACTTGGGGCCTTTCTCAATGCTTCAGGTGGAATCGATCAAATATTTCAAGGTTTTACAGGTGGCAATTTAAAAAATCAATTTAAATCAACAGGCACAGTTTTCAACTTATCAATGTGACCCCTAAATTTCAATTAACATTTAATTTTTAGTCTTTTGTAGTATGAACAGATTATATAAAGACTATGGGATGAGATTTGCATTTAACGTCATACTCTGATAATACAAAATGGAGAACTTTTCTTTCTTATCATCTGGGCAGTTTGGTTGGAGAATATAAATTAAGTTCTGCAGTCCCTCTTCATATTTTGCTTATACAGAAATAGTTGAGGATACGGCTGGTTAAAAGGGCTTATTCCCAGAGTATCTTATTAATTGTCCCAACTCAAAAGTGCACAATGACAAATATTCGCCGACTTAAGATTCAAGATAAGGATTTAAAAATTGTAAATGGCACAGGACCAATAGTTATTACTATTCAATGAATAAACATCACAATGTTTCCTCGTGTAAAATAATGTTCCCAGGAACGTGTGACGTATTATAGAAAACAGGTTTTGCAGGAACTAAGTGCAAAGTTGCTGGCTCACATAACAATAACTGTTCAAAGTGCTCATCAATCCAAGATTACTAACTTAGTCCAAGCAAAAAATATGCGATGGAATGTAAAGTTGCTGTTTGAAGCAGGTCCATATAAACAAACCTAAAATGAAGCATAACTAATTCAAGCGTGGGACAGTTTATATTCATGAGAAAGCTATCTCGGCTGAGGGGGTAACAGTAATAAGGTCTTCCTTACAAATGGAATAAACTTTTCTTGTCATTTTTATACAAGGATTGCCCTAATAATTGTTCAAAATAATTTTAAATTTTTTAAAAAATTCAGATTACAAGTACAACAAATTAATTCCGCATCTTATAAAAGGTGTTCTAAAGTTCAAACATTGTTGCTGTCACACATGAATCATAGATTCTCCTAAATTAATTGATAGCCACTGATCAGAAGGATCTAGGTCCCTTGTGATATGTAAGATTCCAAAATGGAACCGTGGCTCAAAAGACCGTAACTTTTACTTTCTTTATAAAATGTGAAGGAACAGAGTCACAGGATTGCGAACTAGTTTTAACAACAAGAAAAAAACATTTATTAAACAATGTCTTTCCTCCCCTCTTATCAATTACACACAGATTTTAGGATTAACACGGATTACAAAGTACATCTTAATCTACAATGGTCTCATTGACACAAAGTCCCTTTTAAGTACACAAGATGACTGTGGGCAAATACACTCTCCACTCTGAACCCCATGTGAATGACTTCTCAGAATCCCCCCCCCCCCCCCCCCGAGATGATTGTCACGTGAGAGTTTCCAAACCGCACTCCTGTTTTCCCTCAACCATTTTCATTCTGAAATACAGACCAGGTTTTACAAATTACTATTTTAACCAAGCAAAGCTTCCGCTCTACATTTAACAGTGGATCCAAGCCTCGATTTTACAAAGGGTCATCTGGACTCGAAACGTTAGCTCTTTTCTCTCCCTGCAGATGCTGCCAGACCTGCTGAGATTTTCCAGCATTTTCTCTTTTGGCCTCGATTTTACACCTCTTCTTTCAGGTTTCCTTTATCTTTCCTGCTTTTACACAAACTCCTAGATCTAGCCACCGATTTCCACAGTTATTTCAACTCATGCTCCACGGGCCGCAGTAAAATGGTAGAAACCTGAAAATCTATTCTGACATCTTTCTGGTGTCTCAGCCCAGTCTGTCTTTACTGAACAGTTCTCTAGTCGAGTACCTTTAAACACAGATTTCTTGGAAACTTCTTTTCATTTCTCTATTTTCTTAACAACCTGCTCTGCAGATCTCTGCACTTTTTCTTAACCATTACTCCATGGTATGTATGGCTTTTCTTCTGGAAAAGTGGAGAGAGGCGTTCCCTCTCTAGCCTTCTAAACCAACTGCTTCTAATAGAACTGCCTTTCCTCTCACTACCTAACTTCAATTGCAATCAAATTAGCCAAACTAAAACGTAAAAGCTTCTCTTGTTGCTTCCCCAGTTGCGAAGCAACTACTGCTGGTTTATTTATTCTGCATGCCAAAATTCTAACCTTTGTTATGGACCAGGGTTTAGAGAACCCCAAAGTCTATCATGGAGTTCACCTGACCCACAACTTTGTGGTATAGGGAGCACATTGCCCACTATACAGGTGTGGTACAGCAGAAATGGAAAAGTAATTTTTAAAGCAAAGCAATGTTTATTCTGTGAACTCAAGTTAACCTTTTGAAACATACAGTGAACATCTTAGCAACCATCAATTCAAATACAACCCCCAAAGAATACAACACTAAGTAATCCTTAATAACTTCCCAAACAACATCCAGAAGACAGAAGTAACACCTTTTAACAGGAGCAAATCAGGTTTACATTCACTACTGAAAATATTTATAATTCTGAATTCATCAAATGATCAAGAGATAGTCTTTTCATGGCAGAGAGATCAACAGTACACCTGCTCTGTCTGGCTTCAGCTCCAACACTGAAAACAAAACTAAAACACACCCTGCAGCAAACAGCCTAAAACGAAAGTAAAAAGCTGACAGACAGCCCAGCTCCACCCACACTCTGACATCACTGATAATCACCCATTTCTTAAAGGTACATTTCTTAAACACCCATTTCTTAAAGGTACTCTCACATGACACCTTACTGTGGATATCGAAATGCAAACATTTGGCCGATTGTCAATGAATCTACACATATACAGTGGATTGCCATTATTAAAGACCTTCTTGTGATAATTTTTTTGCTCCTAGCAAAATGTTCACAATTGCATACAATAGTTAAGCCCCACTTATGCTGACAAAACAGCTCAAAGCCTGATAGTCCAGAGAATTCCTACAGTACAGAAGGAGGCCATTCGGCCCATTGAGTCTGCACCGATCCGCTGAAAGAGCACCTGACCTAGATCCACTCCCCCAACCTATCCCCGTAACCCCATCTAACTTGCACACCTTTGGACACTAAAAGGGAAATTTTAGCATCCTCTCAGTCTCCACTAATTTCTTATAATAATAATCTTTATTAGTGTCACAAGTAAATAAGGTGTCACATTAACACTGCAATAAAGTACTGTGAAAATCCCCTGTGCTTGCAGATAGTTCTTTGTATGTAATTAATAGACAGCTCTGTTCATTATGCAAATATTACTTTAATACAATATAAAAAACTGCACCCTATTTAATTTTATGGTGGTGGGTGTCCACCAATGTCAGATATTTGTGTGTGATTTACAAACAATTGACGGTGACAGTTGGTGTATAAATTAAAAGTTTCTTCTAATTATTAACACCTCTTGATGAACTTATGGGTGGACAGTGAACTCTGACTGAGATAAGAGAAACAAGAAAGTGATTGTCTGCAGTATCCGTTTTGAAAGAGGGTGTAGATTAAAGAATTGTGGGTAACCAAGTTTGGTCACTCGTGCATCATTAAAAATCCTTCAATGTTTAAACTGCAATATCGATAATTTCACAGAACCTATTTGCATGTCCGTATTTGACTTTAACAGGAAAATACCAATTTATAAAATACAAATTACATACCACACACACATCATAATATTGTTCCATTGTAAATTAACTTCCCCTTCTTCTCAGTAAAACTGACAGGGCAGAATTTTGAGAATCCTTTTAAGTACTAAATTCCCCATGCTAAAAGCCAATTCCAACTAATACGGAGCGCACTCAAAGAACAAAGAACAAAGAAAAGTACAGCACAGGAACAGGCCCTTCGGCCCTCCAAGCCCGTGCCGACCATGCTGCCCAACTAAATTACAATCTTCTACACTTCCTGGGTCCGTATCCCTCTATTCCCATCCTATTCATGGATTTGTCAAGATGCCCCTTAAATGTCACTATCGTCCCTGCTTCCACTACCTCCTCCGGTAGCGAGTTCCAGGCACCCACTACCCTCTGCGTAAAAAACTTGCCTCGTACATCTACTCTAAACCTTGCCCCTCGCACCTTAAACCTATGCCCCCTAGTAATTGACCCCTCTACCCTGGGGAAAAGCCTCTGACTATCCAAAAGCCTCTGACTATCCATTCTTTCACACTGAAGTTCAGTCTCAACAAGGCAAAGAGGTAGTCAACTGAGATTGAAACCATGGGTCTGAAATTCAAGGGTTCCTGTTCCACCAGAATTATGTGTGGTGGTGTGCGCATGCTGGTGTGCGCACCAGTGTGTGCGTGCACGTGGGCACGCATATGAAGAGATGAGTTACTGGTCACAAGATTCCCAGCTTCTGACCTGCTCTTCTAGCCTCAGCATTTAAATCGCTACCTCAGTTTGTTGTCAGTGGTAACAACCAGTATGATGACAGTGGGGCATTCAGGGATGGCCATGCCATTAAACATCATGGGACGTAGATTATATTCTCGCATTCGAGATAGCCATTGCCTGCCACTTGTGTGGTGTCAATGTTATTTGACAGTCCAAGCCTTGCTAGTCCACATCTTGCTTCATTTGGATGTAGTGATGACTGACCACCAACAACCACAACCTGATTCCCATCGACTCCAGTTTTGCTAGGGCTCTCTCGTGTAATGGATGTTGCATCAGTATTTTGCAGTGCACCACATAATAAATGATAAAAGTTTATTTTGTTTTTCAGGAGGCTATTGGAACAAAAACTGCTCCTAACGGTGCAAACCTATGCAGCATTTGTCAGGATAGGGTTTGTCAGGATAGGGCGAGTGTTGTATAAATTAGGTTTAGAGTTCTATTCAATATAATTACATTTTGATTTGTAAAATTGCAAGGCTATAAATTACTGATTTTCCTCCCACACCTTCAAACTAATGCACCAGCTACTGTGAATAAGAACCCAACAGTTATCTGCCATTAACACTTGAACTGGCTGTAAGAAGGGTATGGCAGTGTGCCAGGGATTTTCTTCACACCCCTTAGTTGTTTCTACTTGGCCGGCAGCACAGTGGAGATTAAGAACTCAGCGGATAGGCAAGAAAATGCTGGAAATAATCAGGTCAGACAGCATCAGTAGTGAGAAGCAGAGTTAACGTTTTAGGTGGGGATGTCCTTTCATCAGGTGCTGCTTGACCTGCTGGGTATGCAGAAGAACATAAGAAATCGAAGCAGGAGTAGACCATGTGGCTCGTTGAGCCATTCAAGATGATTGTGGCTGATCTTGGGCTTCAACTCCACTTCCCTGCCTTGCTCCCATAGAATCTCTACCATGCAGAGGAAGGCCATTCAGCCCATCGGGTCTGCACTGACCTTCTGAAAGAGCACCCTACCTAGGCCCACTCCCCTGCCCTATCCCCGTAACCCAGCCTAACCTGCATATTCCTGGACACAAAGGGGAAATTTAGCATGGCCAATCCACATAGCCTGTTTTGGACTGTGGGGGGGGAAAACGGAGCACCTGGAGGACACCCACGCAGACATGGGAAGAAAATGCAAACTCCACACAGTCACCCAAGGCTGGAATTGAACCCGGGTCCCTAGTGCTGTGAAACAGCAGTGCTAACCACGGTGTCCTCCCATAGTTATTAATTCCACGAGACACCAAACATCTGTCCATCCCCGCCTTCAATGTATTCACTCTGGGGTAGCAAAATCCAAAGGTTGACAACCCTTGATCGACCCCTTATCCCGAGACAAGGACCCCATGTTTTAGATTCCCTGGCCAGTGGGGAAACAATCTCTCAACATCTACCCTATCCAGCAACTTCAGAATTTTGTAGGTTTCAATGAGGTCGCCTTGCATTCTTCCATATGCCAGAGAATATAAACCCAATTTATTTAGCCTCTCATTATTGACCCCTGGGAAGAGGAGATTGTCCTATTTAGACAACCTCCAATGTACCACCTCCAATACAAGTATATCTTTCGTAATTATGGAGCCCAGAACTGCACACAATGTTCCAAATGTGGTCTCACCAAAACCCTGAGCAACTGTAGCAAACTTTTTTTCTTGTACTCCCATCTCCTCTCGCAATGACGGGATTTGCCTTTCTAATTGCTTGGTCACCTGCACGCTAACTTTTCAGCATTTTCTGTTTTTACTTCAGATTTCCAGCACCTTAAGTATTTTATCTTTTTATTATTATTTGTGAAATGTGACAATTAAGTTTGCAAACTGTAATGGGCAGCTCCGAATTCTCCTGCTAAAATGTTGAGTCTAGCTGGATTCATTTAAGTGGAAGACCCATTAGTTCACCATCACCCTCGAGTCCAAAGCTATGCTTAATCAAGATTAATGACTAAGTGAAAGTAAGTGCAATACATTCAAGTAGCTCCAATTACATTCAAAAATATTGCGAGGACCCTATGACTGGGTAATTGCTTCACACTTCCCTGCAAGACACCTCTTGAAGCACGTTATTGTCTGAATCACATCTGGCTAACTTCTGAAGAAGTGCTAGTCCCGACAACAACTCTCGGGATACTCTAAAAAGCATCACTCAAAACATGAAAGCAATAAGTTATATTAACTGATGAGAGGAAAACAATTTGATTTCAAACATTCAAGTTCTGAATTTTTATTGCCGGCTAATTGAGGAAATGGTTCATGATTTATAAAAAAAAAAATCCCTGCCTGGGGCAGCACAATGGCTAGCACTGCTGCCTCATGGCGTTGAGGAGCTGGTTCGATCCCGGCCCTGGGTCACTGTCCGTGTGTTTCCACATTATTCCCTTGTCTGTGTGGGTCCCACCCCCATAACCCAAAAATATACAGGGTAGATGGATTGGCCCCGCTAAATTACCCCTTAATTGGAAAAAATAAAATTGGGTACTCTAAATTAAAAAAAAAGAATAAAAAATTCCCTGCCTGGAATTTAAAGAATCTAGAGTTTCAAAAGCAGAAACATTTTAAATGAAGCAACAACATCTGAACAGGTGGAAAAGTGGGCTGCACATATTAGAAAGTCTATGTGAATTGAGATATCCTGAAATCAGTTATATTTTAATGACTCTTTGCATTGATGTCTATAAAAATACGGGAGATGTACAATTGAAAATTTTCTTAGTTATTTGTATATACATGGATTGCATTAAGAAGAATTGTGTTCAAGGCGAGTATACATTGTGATGGTGAAGAATGTCGGGTGCAGTGTCTAGAAGTCAGCAATTACAACTGGCTAATGGAACTTGGAGACCCCCTTCTCGGTGTTGCCGGAGTTGGCTAACTATAATTATGGTATGGAATTGTGGTTCGAATGGGGGCAAGGCGAGAAGAAAGTGATAAGACTGGAAACTTGTGGGTGATGTTTCCCCTGGTGCTGGAAGTGGTAGAGGGAGGGGAGGGGACTGCCTCACCTGCCAACGATGCCCTCTTCTCCTGGCCGCACAGGGACACGGTGCCATCCCGGTGCAGTCGGATGGCATCCAGCTCCCTGATGCGGCCAATGCGCTGCTGCTCCCGGGGCCAGTCTCGGTGTAAGGAGCGGCAGCATTGGTAACACACCGCCCAGGCTTGCTCCTCATTGATCGGCTGCTTGTAGGCTCTCAGCACCTCGTCCAGGGACAAAACCTGCGGCTCCAGCCCATCGGCCGAGCCGGCTACTGGCTGCTGCGGCTCCCCGTCACTGCCCGACCTGGCCATCTCCCCCGCCGCTTTCTCATTTTACTGCCCAACCTTCCTCCAGGTTGCCATAACAGCGAAAGAGTCCTGCAGCTCGCCGTGTCAATCAGCCGGCACCATGTGATCACCCTGCTTGAGGACAGCCTCCTGCAACACACAGCCAAACAGGAGCAGAGAGAGGTGGTCAAAGCACTAACAACACATAGGCAAAGCCAGGGCAGGAGGCTCAGCTTTCAGTACAGTGCAGCTCTCCCCTCAAAACAAACCCCCCAGTGTTGGTGCTGGACTTGGCTGGGCTGGGTGGACTGGACTGGGCTGGGTGGACTGGGCTGGGCTGGGTGTCTTGCTGATAACAGAAACACTGTGAACATCAACGGCAGCATGTTTATAACCCAGGGCAAAATTCCCAGCAATATATTCCGAGACAGTGAAAGCGAAAAGTGTTTGGATTGCACTTGGCGAGAATGTCCATCCCACCCCCGCCCCTTTCCCAAACACAGCTAAGAACAGTCTGCTTCCACTGCACTCTTCACAGCCCGCCTATCTTTCACACATACAAAAACCCTTCCAATCTGAGGTTCCTAATCAAGGGTGAGGAGTATGGTACAGCAGACAAAACACAGCCTCATTCTGTGGCATTTCTGTTTGACTCACTTCATGTTATTTTGTATTTTGGGACGTGAAAGGCAGTAAAATATTTGCAAGACTTTTGTAATTTCTGGTCTTGAAGCTTGAGAAGTTCAGCAAATAGGAGAATATTGCACCCATTAGTTCAGAAATAATTTTTTAAAATTATTTACTTGAAGCCTGGGGAGATTAAATTTACACCAGAGTGAACTAATCATATAGTTTGAAAGATTTCTCACAGCTGAGTAAAGATGCACACGGTGGGTAAAGATGCACACGTGGGTAAGGTGTACATGGTGGGTAAAGATGTTCACAGTGGGTAAAGGTGTACACGGTGGGTAAATATGTACACGGTGGGTAAATATGTACACGGTGGGTAAATATGTACACGGTGGGTAAAGGTGTATACCGTGGGTAAATATGTACACGGTGGGTAAAGGTGTATACAGTGGGTAAAGATGCACACGGTGGGTAAAGATGCACACGTGAGTAAGGTGTACACGGTGGGTAAAGATGTTCACAGTGGGTAAATATGTACACGGTGGGTAAAGGTGTATACAGTGGGTAAAGATGCACACGGTGGGTAAAGATGCACACGTGAGTAAGGTGTACACGGTGGGTAAAGATGTTCACAGTGGGTAAATATGTACACGGTGGGTAAATATGTACACGGTGGGTAAATATGTACACGGTGGGTAAATATGTACACGGTGGGTAAATATGTACACGGTGGGTAAATATGTACACGGTAGGTAAAGGTGTATACAGTGGGTAAAGATGCACACGGTGGGTAAAGGTGTACACGGTGGGTAAAGATGTAGAAAGTGGTAAAGGTGTACACGGTACGTAAAGGTGTACACGGTGGGTAAAAATGTGCATGGTGAGTGAAGATGTACATGTTGGATAAAGATGAACACGTGGGTAAAGGTGTACATTGGTGGGTAACGGTGTAGACAGTGGGTAAAGTTCTACACAGTATGGTTCAAACTTTTGTTTTTTTCCCCAGACCCATTTTTACCAACAGGCCATCCTTCGGGACCCACACCAGCCGACCTTCGCGACCCACGCTGGCTGACCTTTGGCACCCTCACTGGCCGACCTTTTGTGACCCACCATTTTCACTTACCTTTAATGTGACAGGTGAGCCTGCTTGGTCCTCACTTGCTTTGTTATTCAATGTTTCATTTCTGATAATGACTTCAGCTGACGATTTAAGATCTCACTGCATCCGCTGAAAAATATAAAGAGGTTTGTCCTCAAACTCGCCATACTTAGTCTTCAAATGTCTTTGGAATGTTTGAGGGTTTTAAACTTTTTCCAGTGCCTCCCTGCATATAACACACATGAACTTGGAATTGTGATTTGCAGTGGAGCAATTAATAACCCAGACCTCAAGTAATAATTTTTATGCTGCTTTGTTCCTGTTTTCAGCTTCTTCTTCATGGGCTGTTCACCAAAAGCCCTGGAGCTCACACGAGCACTGCTGGCAGCTGCAAAATGGAGGAATTTCTCTCGCGCCCGGAACACGTACACATGTGGGGCACGTGACCAGCTCTCTGTCACCGCTTCAAATGGGACGACTTGGTCGTTTGCTGAAACAAACGGGCCCTGGACAGTGCGCTGACATCGGGAGGGGGCGGTCCACCCCACTGGGCTCCGGGCCTGTGCACTGCTCGATCCGGCACACATGTGTGGGATGACCGACAATCTCGGTTGGCATTTTTAAAAGCCGGTCACGACCATTGGGTGTTCCTCCCCAGATCAGGAACGCCACGACCAAGTGACACGCGCCTCCTGAAACCTGCCCGTGACCTATCCGTGGGTCACGACCTTCAGTTATAAAGACCCCTGGTCTTCACAGCACAGTGGTTAGCACTGCTGCCTCACAGCTCCAGGGACCCGGGTTCAGTTCCAGCCTCGGGTGACTGTCTGTGTGGAGTCTGCACTTTCTCCCCGTGTCTGTGTTGGTTTCCTCCGGGTGCTCTTGTTTCTTCACTCAGTCCAAGGATGTGCAGGCTAGGTGGATTGGCCATGCTAAATTGCCCCTTAGTGTCCAAAAAGATTAGGTGGGATTATTGGGTTATGGGGATGATGCACTATCAATTATGACGAGACGAGAGTAGAGAGTAACTGAGGCTTTATTACGCAGAGATGTGGAGCCTCCCGCAGATGCTGCCGAAATGGCTGCAGCTCGGAGAGCACACACATTTATACTCCGCCAGGCAGGGATCTACCCCCGTACCTGTAGTACAAGGGCCTTACCGTAATACCCTCGAATGCAGTACATTCAATACAACAGTGGTGACTACCACATTCACCCCCTGTTAAAATAAAAAGAGTCCAGCGGGGGTGGTGGAAAACTATTTACATACAGGTTGTTTATAATTTTAGAAAGAGTTTACAAATTTAGACGATCGGGCGCCTTTATCCGTCGTTGCGAGCGCAGCAGTTCTGGTGGTGATTCAGGTGTCGGTTCGGTCATCGGTGACTCCGGGAGCGTGTCGACCTCATCTTCATCCCCGGGTGGGACCAAGGGGAGGACGGATCGGCCTGCGTTCGTGTGAAGTAGCTGTACCCTCTCAACCAATGGGTCCGCCTTGTGGAGCCGCACGTGCTTGCGGAGGAGAACGGGTCCTGGAGCTGCCAGCCATGTTGGGAGCGAAACCCCGGAGGTGGTCTTCCTGGGGAAGGCAAAGAGACGTTCATGAGGAGTTTTGTTAGTCGCAGTGCACAGGAGCGACCTAATGGAGTGGAGGGCATAGGGGAGGACCTCCTGCCAGTGGGAGGCCAGGAGATTTCTGGACCATAGGGCCAGCTTGACGGCCTTCCAGACCGTCCCATTCTTCCGCTCCACCTGCCCGTTTCCCCGGGGGTTGTAGCTGGTCGTCCTGCTTGAGGCAATGCCCCTGTTGAGCAGGTACTGGCGCAGCTCATCGCTCATAAATGAGGATCCCCGGTCGCTGTGGACGTAGGTGGGGAAACCGAACAGACCGAAGATGGTGTTGAGGGATTTGATGACGGTGGCAGACGTCATATCGGGCATGGGATGGCGAAGGGGAATCTGGAATATTCGTTGACCACATTAAGAAAGTACGTGTTGCGGTCGGTGGAGGGGAGGGGCCCTTTGAAGTCCACGCTGAGGTGTTGAAAGGGGCGGGAGGCCTTCACCAGGCGCGCACGGTCTGGCCAGTAGAAGTGCGGTTTACACTCCGCACACCTGGCAGTCTCTGGTGACAGCCCTGACTTCCTCGATGCAGCAGGGCAGATTGCGGGCCATTATGAAATGATAAAAGCAGGTGACCCCTGGGTGACAGAGAGCGTTGTGCAGAGTCTGGAGCCGGTCCACTTGTGCGCTGGCACATGCACCTCGGGACAGGCATCGTTGAGCTTACGGGGCGATACAAAATCTCATAATTGTATGTGGAGAGCTCGATCCTCCACCTCAAGATCTTATGATTTTTGATCTTGCCCCGCTGTGTGTTGTTGAACATGAAGGCAACCGACCGTTGGTCAGTAAGGAGAGTGAATCTCCTGCCGGCCAGGCAATGCCTCCAATGCCGCACAGCTTCAACGATAGCTTGGGCCTCCTTTTCGACAGAGGAGTGCCGATTTTCGGAGGCATGGAGGGTGCGAGAAAAGAATTCCACGGGCCTGCTTGCCTATTTGAGGGTGGCAGCCAGAGCGACGTCTGGTGCATAACTCTCTACTTGGAAGGGAAGCGTCTCGTCGACCGCATGCATCGCGGCCTTGGCGATGTCGGCCTTGATATGGTTGAAGGCCTGGTGCGCCTCGGCCGTCAGTGGGAAAACGGTGGAGTGGATGAGTGGGTGGGCCTTGTCCGCATAGTTAGGGACCCACTAGGCGTAGTACAAGAAGAATCCCAGGCATCGTTTGAGGGCCTTGGGGCAATGGGGAAGGGGGTGTTCCATGAGGGGGCGCATGCGATCGGGGTCGGGCGCTAGAACTCCGTTCTGAACCACATAGCCGAGGATGGCTGATCGGTTCGTGCTGAACACGCACTTCTCCTTGTTGTAGGTTAGGTTGAGGAGTTTGGCGGTGTGGAGAAATTTGGAAAGGTTAGCGTCGTGGTCCTGCTGGTCGTGGCCGCAGATGGTGACGTTATCCGTGGCCCGCAGTCCGTACCGGTCAACCATTCGGTCCATCTCCCGTTGGAAGACCGAGACCCCGTTAGTGACGCCGAAGGGAACCCTAAGAAAGTGGTAAAGGTGGCCGTCCGCTTCAAACGCGGTGTACGGGCGGTCCGCCTTGCGAATAGGGAGCTGGTAGTAGGCAGATTTCAGGTCCACTGTCGAGAAGACCCGGTACTCCAATGTGGAGGAGCAGAGAGATCTTGGGGTCTATGTTCATACATCTTTGCAAGTTGCCACTCAAGTGGATAGAGCTGTGAAGAAGGCCTATGGTGTGCTCGCGTTCATTAACAGAGGGATTGCATTTAAGAGCCGTGAGGTGATGATGCAGCTGTACAAAACTTTGGTAAGGCCACATTTGGAGTACTGTGTACAGTTCTGGTCGCCTCATTTTAGGAAGGATGTGGAAGCTTTGGAAAAGGTGCAAAGAAGATTTACCAGGATGTTGCCTGGAATGGAGAGTAGGTCTTACGAGGAAAGGTTGAGGGTGCTAGGCCTTTTTGTCATTAGAACGGAGAAGGATGAGGGGCGACTTGATAGAGGTTTATAAGATGATCAGGGGAATAGATAGAGTAGACAGTCAGAGACTTTTTCCCCGGGTGGAACAAACCATTACAAGGGGACATAAATTTAAGGTGAAAGGTGGAAGATATAGGAGGGATATCAGAGGTAGGTTCTTTACCCAGAGAGTAGTGGGGGCATGGAATGCACTGCCTGTGGAAGTAGTTGAGTCGGAAACATTAGGGACCTTCAAGCAGCTATTGGATAGGTACATGGATTACGGTAAAATGATATAGTGTAGATTTGTTTGTTCTCAAGGGCAGCACGGTAGCATTGTGGATAGCACAATTGCTTCACAGCTCCAGGGTCCCAGGTTCGATTCCGGCTTGGGTCACTGTCTGTGCGGAGTCTGCACGTCCTCCCCATGTCTGCGTGGGTTTCCTCCGGGTGCTCCGGTTTCCTCCCACAGTCCAAAGATGTGCGAGTTAGGTGAATTGGCCAATGATAAATTGCCCTTAATGTCCAAATTGCCCTTGGTGTTGGGTGAAGGTGTTGAGTTTGGGTAGGGTGCTCTTTCCAAGAGCCGGTGCAGACTCAAAGGGCCGAATGGCCTCCTTCTGCACTGTAAATTCAATGATAATCTATGATTAATCTAGGACAAAGGTTCGGCACAACATCGTGGGCCGAAGGGCCTGTTCTGTGCTGTATTTTCTATGTTCTATGTACTGTGCAATCTGATTGACCATATCAGACATGCGTGGGAGGGGGTACGCGTCGAGCTGCGTGTAACGATTGATGGTCTGACTGTAGTCAACGACCATCCTGTTTTTCTCCCCAGTTTTCACCACTACCACGTGGGCTCTCCAGGGGCTGTTGCTGGCCTCGATAATACCTTCCCGCAGCAGCCGCTGGACCTCAGACCTGATGAAGGTCCTGTCCTGGGCACTGTACCATCTGCTCCTGGTGGCGACGGGTTTGCAATCCGAGGTGAGGTTCGCAAACAGGGAAGGTCGGTCGACTAAGGGTCGTGAAACCGCAGACAGTAAGTGGTGGTAGGGGCCCCCCAAATTTCAGGGTTAGGCTCTGGAGGTTGCACTGGAAGTCCAGGCCGAGTAGCAAGGCAGCGCAGAGGTTGGGGAGGACGTAGAGCCGGAAGCCGCTGAACTCTACGCCCTGGATGGTGAGGGTGGCGGTGCAATACCCCCGGATCGCCACGGAGTGGGATCCGGAGGGCAAGGGGATTCTCTGGTTCACGTGGTGTACCGTGAGGGAGCAGCGCCTTACCGTATCGGGGTGGATGAAGCTCTCAGTGCTCCTGGAGTCTAGAAGGCAGGATATCTTGTGCCCGTCGACCTTCACTGTCGTCGACGCGCTCGCGAGGTTGTGCGGTCGGGACTGGTCGATCGTGACGGTGGCCAGACGTGGCTGGTCGGCGGCAGTTGCTGGCGATGAGCGTTCCGATGAGGTGCCCGACGAGCAGGGGTCCTGAGGCGGGGAAGATGGCGGCGCCAACAGGCCGCACGTGTTGTGATGCGAGGAAGATGGCGGCACCCACGGGTCGCACGTGGGGAGCGCAGGTACAATAGCGGCGATCGAGCGGGCCTGGCACACAGCAGCAAAATGTCCTTTCTTCCCGCAGGCCTTGCAGAGTGCGCTCCGCGCCGGGCAGCGCTGCCGGGGGTGTTTTGACTGTCTGCATAAGTAGCACTTGGGTCCCCCGGGGTTGGTTGGCTGGGGGAGGTCGCTGATGGGGTCCACGGTGGGGTGTTTGCTGGCAGGGTTCACGATGCCCAGGAGGGGTGGGCTAAGCGGTGGGGGGCATACGCCTGTATATTGTGTGAGGCAACTGTGAGCAAGAGCGCTAGTTTCTTGGTCACCGCGAGGTCGTGGGTAGCCCCTTCTAAGAGGCGCTGGCGGATGTAGGCCAACCTTATGCCCGTAACAAACGCACCAGAGTTTGTAAACTTTGCCAGCAATTACAGATAAACGTTTCACACTTAAGAGGTGCAACGAATTGTTTAATTACATTTTGCAAAATATCCAAAGAATAACTTTACCCTCTTTGCTGACACAGCTCCAGCTGTGCACAGCTCCACTTGTACACCTGAATTCTAAAGGTGACATGTAGCCTGCGGCTTGGGATCTCCAGCAGGTACAATCCACTCCTAGATCCTGGTTGTCAAACTTCTGTTTACAGACCAACCTGCACACTGCAGCAGAAACCATTTCGCTGACACACCGAATTCCTACAGTGCAGGAGGCCATTCGGCCCATCAAATCTGCACCGACCCCTCAAATGAGCATTCAATCCATGTCCACCCGCCACATCCCTGCAACCCCATAATCCAACATGCACAACCCTGGACACTAAGGGGCAATTTAGCATGGCCGATCCACCTATCCCGTACATCTTTGGACTGTGGGACGAAACCGGAGGAAACACACACATGCAGACACGGGGAGAATGTGCAGACTCCGCACAGACAGTGACCCAAGACCAGAATTGAACCCGGATCCCTGGCTCTGTGAGGCAGAACCACTGTGCTACTTGCCGCCCTTATGTTGCGGTATTGTACATAGTAGGGCTGGATTTGTTTCCTAAAAGTTCAAATCTTAAGAAATCTGTACAGACACAATTTACAGTTCAGTGTTGGTGCTCGATCTCAGAAATACATAGTTGGACCGATGCCAACATGACCACGGTTGATGACTCTTGCGTAAGATACACAGGCAGCAAACTCAGTGGAGGTGGATCGTCCTGGTCAGGTTATGTTAAATTTTTCTGTAATTAAAAGACCTTTTGTTGGGTTTGAGTCGGTCATCGGCTGCTGTATTTTGTTCGGAAAGGTTTGCATTTATATAGCACCCTCGTTCCAGAACACGTCGAACAGTACCATTGGGTTTTGAACAAACAGGTTCTCAGTTTGACAATGCACTGGAGTGACAGCCCAGGTCACCTGACCACACTCAGGGGTGAACCTTGAACTCTGAAAGCTATTTGACTTCTCTTAGAAAGGTTATTTGACGCATTGAATCAGTGGAAATGTCCAATTCCCCACAACGAATACTTTCCCACAGTTACCAGATATACCCATGCAAATGTCACTCCCATGTAAAATCGACCCCATGATTTTTGACCTAAAAATCATAATTGTTTCATATATCCCATGTAAAGGTCCACCCCGGTCTTTCAGGAATCAAAGCCTCAAAATTTCAAAATCAAAGCATATTCCTGCCGATGTTAATGTTTCAATTTCATTGCAAGTGTAAAATTCCTAATGAAAATGAGTACCAATTGATATGATTTATTTAAATTCATTTTTTTGGGATGTGGGCTTAGCTGGTTAGGCCAGCATTTATTGTCCATCCTAATTTCCCTTGAGAAGGTGGTAGTGAGCTGCCTGCTAGAATCGTTGCAATCCACGTGGTGTTGGTACACCGACTGTGCTGTTAGGGAGTTCCAGGATTTTGACCCAGTGACAGTGAAGGAATGGCGATATGTTTCCAAGTCAGGATGGTGAGTGACTTGGAGGGGAACTTCCAAGTGGTGGTGTTCCCATGTATCTGGGGCCCTTGTTCTTCTAGATGGAAATGGTTGTGGGTTTGGAAGGTGCTGCCTAAGGAGCCTTGGTGAGTTCCTGCAGTGCATCTTGTAGATGGTGTACACTGGTGTTACTGTGCGTAGGTGGTGGAGGGACTGAATGTTTGTGGAAGGGGTGTCAATCAGGCAGGCTGCTTTGACCTGGATGGTGTCGAGCCTCTTGAGTGTTGTTGGAGCTGTACTCATCCAAGCAAGTGGGGGGAATTCCATTACACCCCTGACTTGTGCATTGTGTGTGGTGGACAAGCTTTGGGGAGCCAGGAGGTGAGTTACCATTGTTGATGACTCCTTCCATCACTTTACTGATAATCAAGGGTAGACCGATAGGGCAGTAATTGGCCGGGTTGAATTTGTCCTGTTTGTGTACAGGACATACATGGGCAAATTTCCATTTCTGGGTAGATGCCAGTGCTGTACTGGAACAACTTGGATAGGGGCGCAGTAAATTCTGGAGTTCAAGTCTTTAGTACTATTGCCGGAATAGTGTCAGGCCCCATAGCCTTCGCAGTATCCAGTGCCTTCCGCCATTTCTTGATATCATGTGGGGTGAATCGAAATGGCTGAAGACTGACATCCGTGATGCTGGGGACTTCTGGAGGAGACCTAGATGGATCATCCACTTGGCACATCTGGCTGAAGATTATTGCGAATGCTTCCGCCATGTCTTTTGTACAGATGTATTGGGCTCCTCCATCTTTGAGCGTGGGGATATTTGTGGAGCCTCCTCTTCCAGGGAGTTGTTTAATTGTCCACCACCGTTCACGGCTGGATGTGGCAGGACTTGCCGAGCTTAGTCTGATCCGTTGGCTGTGGGATCGTTTAGCTCTGTCCATCACTTGCTGCGTATGTTGTTTGGCACGCAAGTAGTCCTGTGTTGCTCCTTCACCAGGTTGACAAATAATTTTTCGGTATGCCTGATGTTGCACCTGGCATGCCCTCTTCATGGAACCAGAGTTGATCCCCTGAATTGGTGGTAATGGTAGAGTGGGAGATATGCCGGGCCAAGAGATTGTGGCTGAATACAATTCTGCTGCTGCTGAAGACCCACAGCGCCCGAGTCTGGAGTTGCTAGGTCTGTCCTGAATATATCCTATTTAGCACGAAGTTAGTGCCGCACAACACGATGAACTGTATCCTCAATGTGAAGATGGGACTTTGTCTCCATAAGGACTGTGCAATGGTCACCCCTATTGATACTGTCATGGACAGATGTACCTGCGGCAGGCAGTTTGATGAGGATGTGGTCTAGTATGTTTTTCCCTCTTGTTGGCTCCCTCACCACCTGTCGCAGATCCAGTCTAGCAGCTCGGTCAGCAGTGGTGCTTCCGAGGCACTCTTAGTGTTGGACATTGAAGTCCCCACCCAGAGTACATTCTGTGCCCTTGCCACGCTCAGTGCTTCCTCCAAGTGGTGTACATTAAGGAGTACTGATTCATCAGTCGAGGGTGGATTCCCCAGAGACCAACAACTTAAAAACAAAATTTGAAATTTCAGTGACTGGCTGAAAGGATCACATAAGGTTTCAAGTCTCACTATAACAAAAAACTAAAAGCAACATTATCTAAACACTCTTCAGTCAGTAACCTATACTTTGAACTAGAGACAAGAAATTCCCCATTTAGCTTTTAACATGAACGATAATCTCCTGCTATGGTTATTTACGCGATCCCTCAAGTGGACACTTCTTTCTCCAGGTACCAGTCAAATATTATTCTCAGCTCCTGATGGCTTGCTTCCTTTCCCTTTGCCAAAGCCCGTTTCCAATGTGAATCATAGGGGTAAAAATGCTAATTAGCTTTCATCTAGAAACCCAAATTTTGAAAGACAGTTTAAAGTCAAACCATTTATAAAGCCTGGCATTCCTAACACCTCCCTGCGAGGCTTGGAGACTACTAGTCTAGCCATAGTCAGCACAGCCTCTCTTGATACAGGTGCGAACATCTAGCATCCTCTTCCCATTCTGTCTGCCTTGGCCCCATTGGAACCTAACCAGCCAGGCTTGTTGTTGGGCAGGATCTGGAGTAGGTCATCACGAGTCCCATCATTATTCCATTATACCTTAAAGAGACAGTTCCATAATAACAATCTTAAAAACATTGTATTTGTAACATGTCAAGTAAATACTTAAACATATATACATTTAAATGTTTTTATTTATTAAAATTAAAGTGATCAAAGTACAATAATAAAATTAATTCGAGTGTTGTTGGTTTTTACTTTATTCCATAGCAATGGTCTTTTTTGGATTTCACATGGGGCCAGAGTCAAACACGCATCTCAACCCCTCAAAATGTTACCCGTGTGAAAGTGGACCCCATGACCTTTGCTAAAACATTGGTCTTATAAATTCAACTTTTACATGAGTATATCACGGTTGATATACTCTACTTTTAATTTTCAAAAGTGATGGAAACTTACAAAAGCTTTAAAATTTTGATAGCAGAAGCAATATACAAATATTTGGTGAAGCCTATTTTTATCCTGCCAATTGTTAGCATTTATACATTGTCAGTTAGCTCAGTTAGCTGGGTGGCTGGTTCGAGGCCAACAATGCGGGTTCAATTTGCGTACCAGCTGAGGTTATCCATGAAGGCCCCACCTTCTCAACCTTTTCCCTCGCTTGAAGTGTGGTGGCCCTCGGGTTAAATCGCCACAAGTCAGCTCTCTCTCAAAAAGGGGAGAGCAGCCCATGGTACTCTGGGTCTTTGGCAACTTTCTATGTTTGAGGATAACAATGATTAAAGTTCAAAGATGCTGCAGAGGATGTTCACTAATTAGTGACAATAAACTGTACAATTATTTCAATTACGGGTGTCCAAGCTCCTCATTTCACTCAATCCACTAGATTACTCCTTAACTGCTGAGATCAGTCTCCTCACCAAGAAAATGTAATAGATAGAATCTGACCAAGCACCAAGAGAAAACATAAGAAAGATGGCCCAACTTGAAACTGGTAAATAGACTTAATTAAATTAGAAGAAAGACTGGAGCTCACGAATGTGTTGTTGGAGCAATATCATTTCATAGTTTTAGCATTACAAAGTTAGTAACTAGGAAAATGTAATGAAAGGGTTAACCCTCTCCGTTCCAACAATTTTGAAGTGACACAGATGATTTTCAAGACCGATGGGCTGAAGTATTTAGATGTGCACTTGCGATGCCAAGTTGATGGATCAAGTGCTGGAAAATGGGATTAGAATACTTAGGTGGTTGTTGTTGACTGACACAGGCGGGATGGGTTGAAGCGACTTTTCTGTGCTGAGGACCTCCATGACTCTATGAAAAGCCTGTTTCTGTTTCGGAACATCTTATGTAGATTTCCAATTTCAGATATTACAAATTAAACAAAAGAAATTAGGAAACAGTTCTTTAATTTATCCCAGGTGACTAACTTTTCTGTGGGTGTTGGAAGAATGCATGACTTCAGATTGGAGGGCGGGCAGTTGCAATCATTACACCAACTGTTGTGGCTAATGCTACTTTTGTGGCTAATGCTACTTTTAAAAAAATGTTGTTGACTAAGATTACCAAAGGTAGCAACAGAATTCAAGCCATAAATAATATTTCTATTACATTTCTACCTGAAAACCTCATGGATGGTATAGCTGAAAAGTTGTAAAATATTCATGTCCTGATGCAGGGAGTTGATTTTGCGAAGCTGACAATATACTTACCGTTCATCGTCTGTCGGAATGCTCCAAGTTGGGAAGCTGGTTTTTAGGAACATAGGTTCAGGAGTCAGCCATTTTGTCCCTTGAGCTTATTCTGCAACGAGACCATGGCTGAATGTGACCAAACCCAATATCCTGGCTTTTTTGAGGTGACTGTTTTGTTTTTTAAATTAAAAAAAAATTCTCCTCCATTTTCACATTTTCTCACAAATTTACACCCAACAATAATCAGTAACGAATGTAATGTCAATCCCCATATCAATAACAACGATCCTAACCTCTCACCAAACCCCAGACATTGGCCCACATGTTAACATAAACAAATGACAAAAAGGAATCAGGAATCACCCAAAGACACCGTTAACACATACAGTACCTCTCCCCCAACTCTCCCAACCCCCCTAATGTTCGATGTGATCCAATTCTCGAAAGTGCATCATGAATAACGCCCATGAATTGTAGAACCCCTCCATCCTTCCTCTCAGTTCAAATTTGACCTTTTCAAGCGTTAAGAATGAGGTGACACTGTTACCATCTCTGATCTATCATTTACCACTGAAACTCATAATGCTATTGGCCAGGTGCCAGAATAGTTCCACATGCACACAAGGTCTGCACGGTGCCGACATATCCCACTGCTGATGCCATGTCATGCACCCGTCAGCATGTCTCAGTACTGGTTTACGTGTCACTCACTCAGCTGCTTGCCCGAAGCCTGGCCGCTCTGTCCACTGTCGTCGCCATCCCTCTACAGATTCTAGCCCTTCTGCAAGAATTCCTCTGTACCATATTTATAATGTCCATCTTCAGATGTCTGATTTTAAATGGACTTTTTTGCACCTCGCAGTAGCACACCTCACCCTGAAGCACCATCATACTGTGCTGGAAATGAAAATACACAGAAGAACTCAGATGGGCGGCATGGTAGCACAGTTGCTTCACAGCTCCCGGGTCCCAGGTTCGATTCCCCGCTTGGGTCACTGTCTGTGAGGAGTCTGCACGTTCTCCCCGTGCCTGCGTGGGTTTCCTCCAGGTGCTCCGGTTTCCTCCCACAGTTCAAAGATGTGCAGGTTAGGTGGATTGGCCATGCTAAATTGCCCTTAGTGTCCAAAAAGATTAGGTGGGTTACTGGTTTACGGGGATAGGGTGAAGGTGTGGGCTTAGATAGGGTGATCTTTCCAAGGGTCTGTGCAGACTCGATGGGGATTTCAAACTTGGCCTATTTTAAACAAGATAGCCGGGATTCTCCAAGCCTCCGTGCCAAAATTGAGCTCGGCGTGGGGGCGGAGAATGGGGCGTCAGACCCGCGATTGGGTCCGAAGCCGGGACGCAAACCTCCACTGACCGGAGAACCGTCGCCAGTCTCCGGGGGGAGCCTCCACGACGGCTGATCGGGCGCCACCAATCGGCGGGTGCGCGTGGTCTGGGGGGGGGGGGGGGGGGGGGGGGGCTACCTTCTTCTGCTCCAGCTCGCTGTGTGGATCCGCCATGTCGCGCGGGGCCGGCGCAGAAGCGGCCACTGCGTGCATGTGTGGACCCGCGGCCGGCAGTGCAGGGCCGCGTATCGGCAGTCGGAGCTGTGCGGCACATACTGGCACCGTGCTGGCCCCCTGTAGGCCATGGAATCGCTGGGCCAAGAGGCCCTTGACGCCGGTGTGGAACACTCTGGCCTTTTACCCCGGCATCAACACTTAGCCGCCGTTTTAAGAATCCCGGCCAATGTTATTGGTCCCCACCAGACTATTAATTAATTAATCTGAAATTATTAATCTTTGAAAGAGAGTTCAAAAACAACCAGTAATTAACAAGAATTTGTGCCAGCAAAATAAAGCTTATTGTGATAGAGACGGTCAAATTTCCACTTTCCATGCATCAGCTGAAATGGTATGCAGTTTTCATTCTATTACAGTCTTGCGATGCTCAAATGGAAATTGCATCACATTTTATGCTTTTATCCGCTTACAATTCTGCCTATCTTTGTGTCATTAGCAAACTCGGACATGTGGCTCTCTAACCCGTCATCCAAGTTGTTAATAAATAATGAATAGTTGTGGCCCTAACTGCTCCCTGTCGCTCACCACTCGTCATATCTTGCCCATTAGACAACCTACCTGTTACAGACTACCAAACGAAACATCCGATTTAAAGTCTTCACTTCTGAATGGTGGCTGGTGCTCGGTCTCCACATTGCAGTAAGCTTCATCAGTTTGAAATTGTCATGTCATTTTTAAAAGCGGAGTGAAAGGTTTCAGAGAAAAATGAATCTTTGTTGTTTGCCACTGTAGCCAAGAGGGTTGTTAGCTCCAAGAGCCTATTTGGACTGATTCAATTGTTCTCCATCTAATCAGCTGTCGCAAGTGTCCATTTAGTGAAGGTAATAGGAGAGGAACTAAATAACTCGATTAACAAAGGTTACAACAAGTCTTGTATTGCCATAAAGTAATCAAAGCTGACAATTCAACAGAATGTGGAAATTAGTAAAATACTGATAAAGAAATACGAATTTGATTTTATTTTAAATTGACCTTTCCTTTTTGTTCAAATTCCTCTTGTCGAGACACAACCTATTCTGGATGGTGGAGTTCTTCACGTGCTGTCACTTTGGTATCTGAATCGAAGATTTTACTTAAAAAAGGCAGAAACGTCTTCTCTCTGTACAACATCCCGTTGATCAAATCAGCTGAAAACTTACAATATCATTTATTTGGATGGATCGAAGGAAGAAAAAGTCTGCATTTAAATAGCTAACGTCTTGATCATAAGTAAAGCAAAAAAATACATCTTTAAAATCCTATTAAGTTTCAGGTCGTTCTTCTTTAGTTCTCTACCCAAAGACACCACAGCAGACACTACGGGCAGGATTCTCCAATCCTGCGGCAGAGTGTCCACGCCGTTGTAAATGCCGTTGCGTTTTCAGACGGCGTGAACGGGCCGCTCCCACGACTAATTCTGCCCAGCACGGTGCTGGAGCGGTTCGCGCCACTCCAGATCCTGGCACGAACTGTGCGCCACAGGATCCGCACATGCGCAGTTGCGCCGGCGCCAACGAGGACATGCGCAGTGGCATCGGCACCAACGCGGGCATGCGCAGTGGCCTCCTTCAACGCGCCGGCCCTGATGCAACATGGCGCAGGACTACAGTGGACACGCATAGGAAAGGAGGCCCCCAGCCACAGAGGCTGGTCCGCCAATCGGTTGGCCCCGATCGTGGGCCAGGCCACATCGGAAGCCCCCCCAGGGTTGGACCCCCCCTCCCCCCCCAAAGGCCGCCACCCGACCCTTAAACGCCGAAGTCCCGCCAGCCCAGAATGGTGCCGGCAGGACTCGGCTCTTTTCTTACGGAGCTCGGCCCATCTGTGCGGAGAATTGGTGAGCCGGCCGCGTAGAGCGGCCCGCGACCAGTGCCGCGCCAACTATGCCGGCGTCGGGGCGGTGGGGTGCAATTTGCGCGGCCCACCAGCGATTCTCCGACCCGGCGTGGGGCCGGAGAATCCCACCCTACAGATTTCCTTGAATTGGGATATTGGGGTTCAGGATATACAAAATATGGAGGTAAACGCCCTGGAATGTGGTCCCTCCCATGGTGTCCCCGCCCCCACCCGGTTTACAGATGGTGGGACTATGGCCCATGGTCACAGGCCCATCCTCTGCAAGGGGAACCCTCCCTGGAGTCTGCCGAGGGTAATTCACCTCCGTGCGAGACTTGCAGCCGCCGGCCCGACATGACCGTAGACAACAAGGATCCCAGCAGTCTAGGCGCCCCAGCTGGGGTAGACGTCTGTCTAGAGATAAGGGGCAGGATTCTCCGGTCCGCCAGCTGTGTTTTCGAGTGTGGCGTGCTCCCGTCAGCAGCGAGATTCTCTGTTTCCGCAGCCGCCCAATCAGGTTCCCCACTGTGGCCTCCCCCACACCGCCGGGAAACCCGCGTGTGTGGATGTGCTGCCAGTGCACTGGAGGATCCCGCCGACGGAGAATTCCGCTGAGGACCTTTCACTTGGAACGATCCTGAAGAAGACTGCGATGTAATTGCACTTCCTGACCACACCCCATTTGTGTGTCCCCTCAGTTGAATGGGCACATGCTGTAAAGGGAATTGGACACCGGGGTGGCGGTGTCTGTGGTGGCCCAGAACACGTTCGACCGCACATGACGGGGCATCAAACTTTGGCTTGACGGGCACGGCAGTTCGTTTGGCTACATACACGGGAGAACAGCTACAGATCGTGGGGATGGTGTTGACCCCTGTTGTTTATGGCCAGAAGTTGGCCCAACTACCTCATTGTGGTTCGTGGGGCCAGCCCCAGCCTACTGCGGCGCAATTGCTTGTGCCTGGATTGGCCAAGCATTCTGCAGGTAAGGGTCAGGTGGTGTGAAGTTCACAGAGGATTTCTAGCCCAGTCTGGGGACCATCAGAGGTGCCGTGGCTGAAATTCAGGTAGACCCGGCGGCTCAGATGCGTAATGTCTGGGCACATACCACTCCCTATGCCTTGGTGGATAAGGTGTATGCCGAACTCGATCGACTGGAAAGTCTGAGCATCATTCAGCCGTGAGCTTCACCGACTGGGCAGCGGCAGTGGTCCCTGTCCTGAAAATGGACAGGAAGGTCCGCCTCGGAGGCGACCACCAGCTGACGGTCAATATCGCGTCGAGCTAGACCACTATCCCATGCCTCGCGTGGAGGACCTGGATGTCAATTTGGCTGTTGTGTGCTCCTTCACCAACCTGGACATGAGCAATGCATATTTACAGCTAGAACTAGACGGGTCCTCTCGCCAATATGCCATGATTAATGCACAGTAGGACCTCAACTCGGTTGCCTTTTGGGGTCTCTTCCCAATGTGAAATCTTTCTGCGCATCATGGAGAATATCCTGCGAGGCTTGTCGCAACATACCGCGATGACGTCCTGATCACGGGAGCTACCCGACCAGGATCATTTGAGGAAGCTGGAGGCAGTGATGTGATGATTCTCCGAGTTTAGCATCCACCTGTGTCGGGCGAAGCGTGTCTTTCATGCCAAAGGCTATCGCGTGGACCGTGACGGGTTGCATCCAGTGGGGGAGAAGGTATGTGCCATTCAGTTGGCCCCCGTCTTGAACTCTGCTTGATCCTCTGCTTGGATTGGATTGGATTTGTTTATTGTCACGTGTACCGAGGTACAGTGAAAAGTATTTTTCTGCGAGCAGCTCAACAGATCATTGAATACATGGGAAGAAAAGGGAATAAAAGAAAATACATAATAGGGCAACACAACATATACAATGTAACTACATAAGCATCGGATGAAGCATGCAGGGTGTAGTGTTAATGAGGTCAGTCCATGAGAGGGTCATTTAGGAGTCTGGTGACAGTGGGGAAGAAGCTGTTTTGGAGTCTATTCGTGCGTGTTCTCAGACTTCTGTATCTCCTGCCAGATGGAAGAAGTTGGAAGAGTAAGTAAGCCGGGTGGGAGGGATCTTTGATTATGCTGTCCGCTTTCCCCAGGCAGCGCGAGATGTAGATGGAGTCAATGGATGGGAGGCAGGTTTGTGTGATGGATTGGGCTGTATTCAAGACTCTCTGTAGTTTCTTGCGGTCTTGGGCCGAGCAGTTGCCATACCAGGCTGTGATGCAGCCCGATAGGATGCTTTCTATGGTGCATCTGTAAAAGTTGGTAAGGGTTAATGTGGACATGCCGAATTTCCTTAGTTTCCTGAGGAAGTATAGGCGCTGTTGTGCTTTCTTGGTGGTAGCGTCGACGTGGGTGGACCTACAGGGAAATTTGTCGCGAACCTTGCGGCTGTCCTGGCCCCTCTGCATCTGCTCCGAAAGAAGCACCAGGATTGGGTCTCGGGCGCCCTCCTCTCCTTTTGTTTCTCCTCCTCCTCCTCCTCCTTGTCAACGGACAGTGGAGGGTCCTTTGGATTTTGGGGCAGGGAGGGATGTCTTAACAACTATCCTCATGAGACTTATGGCGTCGGGATCTCGTATTCCCAGAATGTGTGCGTGCGCGCAAGTGTGAACTTTGAGTGTGTGCAGGTCTCCAGTTCGAGAATGCATGTGAACTTTTGAGTGTTTTGAAATTTTAAAAAATGTATTTACGGGATGTGGGCATCGCTGCCGAGGCCAGCATTTATTGCCCATCCCTAGTTGCCCTTCAGAACGTGGTGGCGAGTTGCCTTCTTGAACCGCTACCGTCCTTGAGGTGTAGGTACACCCACTGTGCTGTCAGGGAGAGTTCCAGGATTTTGACCAGCAACAGCGAAGGACCAGCGATATATTTCAAAGTCAGGGTGGTGAGTGACTTGGAGGGGAACCTCCAGGTGGTGGGGTTCCCAAGTATCTGCTGCTCTTGTCCTTCTAGATGGTCGTGGTCCTGGGTTTGGAAGGTGCTGTCTAAGGAACCTTGGTGAGTTACTGCAGTGCATCTTGTAGATGGTACACACAGGTGTCACTGTTCAGCTTGGTGGGGGGTTTGAATGCTTGTGGAAAGGGTAGCAATCAAGCGGGGCTGTTTTGTCTTGGATAATGTTGAGCTTCTCGAGTGTTGTTGGAGCTGCACTTGTCCAAGCTAGAGGAGAGTATTCCATTACACTCCTGACTTGTGCCTTGGAGATGGTGAACAGGCTTTGGGGGATCAGGAGGTGAGTTACTCGCTTTGGATTCCTAGCCTCTGACCTGCCCTGGTAGCCACAATATTAATGTGGCTAGTCCAGTTCAGTTTCTGATCAATGGTAAGCCCCATGATGTTTATTGTGGGGATCAGCGATGGTAATGCCATTGAATGTCAAGGGGCGATGGTTAGGTCCTCTCTTGTAGGAGATGGTCATTGCCTGGCACTTGTGTGTCACAAATGTAACTTACCACTGGTCAGCCCAAGCCTGGATATTGTCCAAGCCTTGCTGTATTTGGACATGGACTGCTTCATTATCTGAGTCGTGAATGGAGCTGATAGGGTGGTAATTGGCTTGGTTGCATTTGTCCTGTTTTTTGTAAGCAAGACACACCTCGGCAATTTCCCATATTGCCGGGTAGATGCCAGTGTTGTAGCTGAACTGGAACAACTTGGCTAGGGGTGTGGCAAGTTCTGGGGTGCAAGTCTTCAGTACTATTGCCGGAATATTGTCAGGGCCCATAGCCTTTGCAGTATCCAGTGCCTTCAGCCGTTTTTTGAGATCACATGGAGTGAACCATATTGGCTGAAGATTGACATCTGTGATGCTAGGAACCTCCGGAGGAGAACAACCCAGGAATGGTGATAGTGGTGTCTGGGACATTGTCTGTATGTGAACTTCAAGTGTGTGCATGTGAACTTTGAGTGTGTGTGTGAACTTCAAGTGCATGCATGTGTGAACTTGGAGTGCGTGCGTGTGTGATCCTTGAGTGTGCACGTATGAACTACCAGTTCTGGTATCAATCTCATTAATTTTTTTTGCATCCTTTTCAATACCTGCACAAGGTTTCTATAATGTTGAGACAAGGGCTGTGCACAGTGCTCCCAATGTAGACTAATTAAGGCTCTATGCGAGATTAACATAAAACTCATCTGCTTTTTAGTTCCATCCCTTCAGAAAATAATCCCAGTGCTTCACTCAGTCATTACATTGATGGTTATTCCATTGTCATTTGGTAAAGAGTCTCTAGGATTGTCAAGTTCAAGTGATTTCACCATTGAAAGAGGTGAGCACTTGAGTGAAAGATTTTTTTTTTCTCCTTGATTCAACACATTAACTACGAATTGTGGACAGTGTATTGTTTTTCACCGGTGGATGACTATTGGCCCATGTACCACAACTTCCATGAATACTACACTTAAATCAGGGAATTTTTCACAGCAACTTCATTGCAGTATTAATGTAAGCCTACTTGTGACAATAATAAAGATTATTACATAAAACCAGCGAAAATGACAAAACCTCTTCTTTCCGGTACAAAAATATTTTACACAACTGAAGTTGCAACAACATTTCAGTAAACTAAAATTAAAATCACTTACTCTACGTTTTCTGTTTATTCTAAGTTGCTCCCTGAAGTCTGAGGAAACTGAAACATTTTCGGCTCAGGTCAGTTTCCCAAATGAATGAAAAATGCAACTCGCTTCCTGACCTGTCAATCAAAGCACACCCACCAATAGACAGCGACTTCCGGACAAGAGCCCACCAATGGCGGTGCAGCGCGCGAGCGGCAGAAGGGCGGAAGTAACATTGTGAATACAGGAGAGAATGAAGATGCACAGCAGCAGGAGTAGAAGAGAGGGAGACAGATCACAGTGTTGGTGCTGAATATATTATAGCAGAGAGGGAGACAGATCACAGTGTTGGTGCTGAATATATAGCAGAGAGGGAGACAGGAGATCACAATGTTGGTGCTCAATATATTATAGCAGAGAGGGAGACAGATCACAGTGTTGGTGCTCAGTATATTACAGGAGAGATCACAGTGTTAGAGTTTAATGTATTACAGGAGATATTAGTGTTAGTGTTTAATGTATTACGGGGGGTGTGCAGACAGGAGATCATAGAGTTGGTGTATAATATATTACAGGAGAGATCACAGTGTTAGTGTTTAATGTATTACAGGAGATATTACAGTGTTAGTGTTTAATGTATTACAGGAGATATTACAGTGTTAGTGTTTAATGTATTACAGGAGATATTACAGTGTTAGTGTTTAATGTATTACAGGAGATATTACAGTGTTAGTGTTTAATGTATTACAGGGGGAGACCGGAGATCACAGAGTTGGTGTCTAATATATTACAGGAGAGATCACAGTGTTGGTGTTCAATATATTACAGGAGAGATCACAGTGTTAGTGTTTAATGTATTACAGGAGATATTATAGTGTTTAATGTATTACAGGAGATATTACAGTGTTAGTGTTTAATGTATTACAGGAGATATTACAGTGTTAGTGTTTAATGTATTACAGGGGGAGACCGGAGATCACAGAGTTGGTGTCTAATATATTACAGGAGAGATCACAGTGTTGGTGTTCAATATATTACAGGAGAGATCACAGTGTTAGTGTTTAATGTATTACAGGAGATATTATAGTGTTTAATGTATTACAGGAGATATTACAGTGTTAGTGTTTAATGTATTACAGGAGATATTACAGTGTTAGTGTCTAATGTATTACAGGAGATATTACAGTGTTAGTGTTTAATGTATTACAGGGGGAGACCGGAGATCACAGAGTTGGTGTATAATATATCACAGGAGCGATCACAGTGTTGGTGTTCAATATATTACAGGAGAGATCACTGTGTTGGTGTTGAATATATTACAGGAGAGAGAGAGTTAGGAGATCACAGTGTTAGTTTATTACAGTGGAGGGGAGGGGGGAGATAGGAGATCACAGTGTTAGTGTTTAATTTATGAGAGGAAAGAAGAAGGCAGGAGTGACAGCCTTGTTAGTGTTTATGTGTTGCAGCAGTAGGCAGATATATTAATATAGTTATAGCAAAGAGATAGGTTTAGCAATTCATACAGTTACAGCAGTGAGACAAATACACCAGAATTAATTGAAAATAATTATCAATAGCTTTGTTCTACCAAGACCAGACTTAAAGTTATTAATAGTTGAGGCAGAGAGATATGGGCCGGAATTCTCCGGTCGTTGGGATTCACTTTTCCCGCTGGCAGCGCACTCCCGCAAGCGGGTTTCCCGGCAGTGTGGCGTGGTTACAATGGGAAATCCCATTGATAAACGGCAGGAAGACAGAATCCCATCACCAGCGAACGGCGCGCTGTCGAGACACACGCGGCTGGGGGTTCAGCGAATTCAGCCCCATGAGCTAGAATTTAATGCAGATACAGAACAGGGAAAGGTTAACATTGTTTTACAGTAGGGAATGATCGATGGAGGGAATAACATGAAAGAAAACTGTTAACATACGATGGTGTTTGTTTAGATTTTGCACATTTGCTTACACTGTGACAATGCTTTTTATATAAAATACAGAATGTCCAGTGTTATCTCCGATTATCTATCCTGTTCTCCGGAAATGACGCAAAGGAAGACACTCCCACAATTGCTGGGTGAGTATATTTTGAATTTATAATTAATATGGTTCTTTAATTTCAAGCTTGGGGCTGAATTAAAAGGACATTATCATCACTGAACATTGCCTAGTGAAACCTGGTTGGGGAGGCAAAAGGGGATTTGTCACTTTATCTAAAATCACTTTTTAGTCAAAGTTAATATGTATCAACTTGTAGTAATCCAGGAGACACAAGGTGATACACCATCAATAATAGACAACGAGTGATAAATGTAACAGGCTTTAATACACTAAACAGCAAGCCTCCTGCCTCTGGACCCGAACTGGGCCCGGAGGCGGAGACTTGGCACTTTTATACAGAAGCCCCGAGGGGAGGAGCCACAGGCGGAGCCAGCCTGGACAAGCCCAGGCATGTACAACACAGCACAGTGAATATAATACAATAAACACAATAACGTGGTTTACCATATTCACCCCTGTTTAGAAAAACCTTCCGCTGTGACCTGCCACCTGTCCTGGTGTGTCACGTAGGCATATTGGGGGTTCGCATGGAGCAGCAGGACCTTCTCGACGAGGGGGGTCGGTTTTATGGCTCCCCGCATGCTTGCGGAGAAGAACGGGCCCCGGGGCTGGCAGCCAGGCCGGAAGCGAGACCCCAGAGGTGCACTTCCTGGGGAAGGCAAACATACGCTCATGAGGAGTCTGGTTAATGGCCGTACATAGAAGCGACCGGATGGAGTGGAGCGCATCGGGGAGGACCTCCTGCCAGCGGGAGACTGGGAGACGTTTCGACCGCAGGGCCAGGAGGACGGCCTTCCAGACCGTCGTGTTCTCCCTCTCCACCTGTCCGTTTCCCCGGGGGTTATAGCTGGTCGTCCTGCTGGAGGCGATGCCTTTGCTGAGCGGGAACTGACGCAACTCGTCGCTCATAAAGGAGGAGCCTTGATCACTGTGGATATAGGCGGGGAACCCGAACAGGGTGAAAAGGCTGTGCAGGGCCTTAATAACGGAGGCAGAGGTCATGTCAGAGCAGGGGATGGCGAAGGAGAATCTGCAGTATTCATCAAAGATGTTGAGGAAGTACATGTTACGGTCAGTGGAGGGGAGGGGCCCTTTGAAGTCCATGCTGAGGCGCTCAAAAGGGCGGGAGGCGTTTACCAGATGTGCTCTGTCTGGCTGATAGAAGTGCGGTTTGCACTCTGCGCAGACCGGGCAGTCCCTGGTCACGGACCTGACCTCCTCGATGGAGTAGGGCAGGTTGCGAGCCTTGATAAAGTGGAAAAAGTGGGTGACTCCCGAGTGACAGAGGTTGTTGTGGAGGGCCCTGAGTCGGTCTACTTGTGCGCTGGCACATGAACCGCGGGAGAGGGCATCTGGGGGCTCATTGAGCTTCCCAAGTCGATACAAGATATCATAGTTGTAGGTGGAGAGCTCGATCCTCCACCTCAGGATCTTGTCGTTCTTGATTTTGCCCCGCTGCGTATTGTTGAACATGTAGGCAACCGACTGTTGGTCAGTGAGGAGAGTGAATCGCCTGCCGGCCAGGTAATGCTTCCAATGTCTCACAGCTTCTATTATGGCTTGGGCCTCTTTTTCGACAGAGGAGTGTCGAATTTCAGCGGCGTGGAGGGTATGGGAGAAGAAAGCCACGGGCCTGCCCGCCTGGTTGAGTGTAGCGGCCAGAGCAAAGTCCGACGCATCGCTCTCCACTTGGAATGGGATGGACTCGTCCACAGCGTGCATCGCGGCTTTGGCGATGTCCGCTTTGATGCGATCGAAGGCCAGTCGGGCCTCAATCGCCAGGAGAAACGTGGTGGACTTGATCAGTGGGCGGGCCTTGTCCACACAGTTGGGGACCCACTGGGCATAGTAAGATAAGAACCCCAGGCATCTCTTCAGAGCTTTGCGGCAGTGGGGAAGGGGGAGTTCCAGAAGGGGGCATGCGGTTGGGGTCGGGCCCTAGGACTCCATGTTCCACGACGTAGCCGAGGATGGCCAGGCAGGTTGTGCGAAAGACGCATTTCTCTCTATTATAGGTTAGGTTCAGGAGTTTCGCGGTGTGGAGGAAGCGCCAGAGGTTCTCGTTATGGTCCTGCTGGTCACGGCCGCAGATGGTGATGTTGTCTAGGTGCGGGAACGTGGCCCGCAGCCCATACTGGTCAACCATTCAGTCCCTTTCCCTTTGGAAGACCGAGACCCCGTTGGTGACGCCGAAGGGAACCCTGAGGAAGTGATAGAGGCGGCTGTCTGCCTCGAAGGCAGTGTATTGGCGGTCCTCCGGGTGGATAGGGAGCTGGTGGTACGCAAACTTCAAGTCGACTGTGGAGAAGACTCAATACTGCGCAATCTGATTGACCATGTCAGATATGCGTGGGAGGGGGTACACATCGAGCTGCGTGTACCGATTGATGGTCTGGCTCTAATCGATGACCGATGCTTCTCCCCAGTCTTGACGACCACCACTTGGGCTCTCCAGGGGCTGTTACTAGCCTCAATGATCCCCTCTCGCAGGAGTCGCTGGACCTCTGACCTGATGAAGGCCCTGTCCTGGGCACTGTAGCGTCTGCTTCTGGTAGCGACGGGCTTACAGTCCGGGGTTAGGTTTGCGAAGAGGGAGGGTGGGGCGACCTTAAGGGTCGCGAGGCTACAGGCGGTGAGGGGGGGGCAGGGGACCGTTGAACCTCAGGGTAAGGCTCTGGAGGTGGCACTGGAAGTCGAGCCCCAGTAATAGGGCAGCGCATAGAACATAGAACATTACAGTGCAGTACAGGCCCTTCGGCCCTCGATGTTGCGCCGACCTGTGAAACCACTCTAAAGCCCATCTACACTATTCCCTTATCGTCCATATGTCTATCAAATGACCATTTGAATGCCCTTAGTGTTGGCGAGTCCACTACTGTTGCAGGCAGGGCATTCCACGCCCTTACTACTCTCTGAGTAAAGAACCTACCTCTGACATCTGTCCTATATCTACCTACCCTCAATTTAAAGCTATGTCCCCTCATGCTAGACATCACCATCCGAGGAAAAAGGCTCTCATTGTCCACCCTATCCAATCCTCTGATCGTATTGTATGCCTCAATTAAGTCACCTCTTAACCTTCTTCTCTCTAACGAAAACAGCCTCAAGTCCCTCAGCCTTTCCTCATAAGATCTTCCCTCCATACCAGGCAACATTCTGGGAAACCTCCAGAGGATGCGCAAGGCGCACAGGAATTCCGCGAGTGATTCCCCAGGGCTTTGGCTACTCGTGGCAAAGAGGTGTCTAGCATATACCTGGTTGACGGATTTCACATAATGTCCTTTTAGCAGCGTTATCGTCTCCGTGTACGAGGGGGCGTCCCTGATGACGTTAAAGACTCTTGAGCTCACCCGTGCGTGGAGCACCTGCTTCTTCTGGAGGTCCGTGAAGTCTTCGTTGAAAGATGCGAGGTAGGCCTCGAAGCAGCTTAGCCAGTGTTCAAAAGTCTCTGTAGCGTCAGCTGCTTGTGGGTCCAGATGCAAGCGATCAGGCTTGAGTGAGAAGTTCATCTTGAGTGAAGAGTCCATCTTTAGAAGTTTAGTTTATTAAATTGATACACCATCAATAATAGACGACAAGTGGTAAACGTAACTGAGGCTTTAATACACCAAACATCAAGCCTCCAGCCTCTTGACCCGAACTGGGTCCAGAGGCGGAGAGTTGCCACTTTTATACAGAAGCCCTGAGGGGAGGAGCCACAGGCGGAGCCAGCCTGGACAAGCCCAGGCATGTACAACACAGCACAGTGAATATAATACAATAAACACAATAACGTGGTTTACCACACAAGGTTAAAGCAAATTTATTTTAACTCAAAAGTAAAGCCACACCCACGAATATAGTGGGCGGGATTTTTCCATTCTGCGGCAGAGTGCCACACACGATGGCGAGAACGGGCCACTGGGAGTACCGATTCTGGCCTCTACAGGGGGCCAGCACGGCGCTGGAGCTGTTCACGCCACTCCAGCCTCCCATTCCGGCATGAACTGTGCGCCGCGCCAACCCGCGCATGCGCGGTGGCCTCCCTCAACGTGCCGGCCCCGGCGCAACATGGCGCGGGAGTTCAGGGGCCGGCGTGTAAGAAAATAGGCCCGGGGAGCGAGAGGCCGGCCCACCGATTGGTGGGCCCCAATCGCGGGCCAGGACCCATCGGAGGCACCCCCTGGGGTTGGAGCCCCCCTCCCCCTACCCCACAGGCCGTCCCCCGACCCTGCGCGCAGAGTTCCCGCCGGCTGCGACCAGGTGTGGACGGCGCCGACGGGAGTCTGCCTTTTTAGAGCGGCCGCTCGGCCCATCCAGGCCGGAGAATTGGCGGCACGGCCGCGTAGAGCGGCCCGCGAACGGCGCCCCGCCAAATGCGGCGGCGACAATGGTGCCGATTCTTCGCTCCGAGGAGAATCGTGTGCCGGCGTCGGTGCGGCGTGGCACGGTTGCGGGGATTCTCCGGCCCGGCACGGGGCAGGGAGAATCCCGCCTAGTATACTGGATTCTCAGCCCGGGACTAACAGGAACTCCCAGTCCAAGTCTGGGACATATTTAAAAGGCTCGATAATGAGCCCCAGCTGGAAAGGCCTCCGCCAGTTACCATGGAAACCCGCATTCCACGTGCCCCTTGGAGATATCAGTGAGTGATCCCTCGTGGGGCTCGTGAGGGTTATCACACAACCGATAATCAACATGACATTAGGTATTTGTAAACATACAAAACAAATCATAGATCTCACGAGGTATTGGGTACTTCCGGTGACGGGAATAGAAATTTTGGGGTTTCAACGCCCGGTTCCAGGGGCAACGGAGGCTGAAAAAGCTGTAAGAAGGCACAGGGAGGAAAAATGTCCAAGCTTGGGAAAAAAACGGCCGTGAAAAAGGGGGTTAATGAAAGTCCGCCGGTGAGTGGAAAAGTCAGCGCAGGAACTGTAAGGAAAGCGGAGGCTGGAGCACCAGGGGAGGCCGCATCGCTCACAGCAGAAGAAATGACAAGGTGAGACACTGAAGGAAGTGGAAGAGGTATTATCGCAGCACAGTGATCAACTCACCTCGATGGGGAAGGAGTTGCGGAAGGTGAGGAGACCAACAAGGGTCTGCGAGCCAAAACGGAAGACCTGGAAAACAGATCCAGGCGGCAGAATCTGAGGATCGTGGGTCTGCCTGAAGGGGTGGAAGGCCCGAGGCCGACAGAGTATTTTGCCATGATGTTGGCGGAGCTATTGGGGGAGGGGGAACGATCCCTCTCGATACGAACTGGATCGGGCTCATCGGTCGTGGAGGCCTATACCAAAGGCGAGTGAGCCGCCAAGAGTAGTAACTCTGTGTTTCCGTAGGTACAGCGTGAAGGAGAATGTCCTGTGCTGGGTAAAGCAGAAGCGGGTGGTGCAGTGGGCTGGAGCTGGTATACGCATATACCAGGACTTTACGGTGGAGCTGGCGAGGAGGCGGGCTGCCTTCAGCCGGGTGAAGAAGGCACTGTACATCAGCAAGGTGCAGTGCGGCATAGTATACCCAGCTAAGTTGAGGGTGACCTACAAATCCAAGGACTTTTATTTTGGGACGGCGGAAGCGGCGGAGGAGTTTGCAAAGGCAGAAGGACTGTGGCAGAATTGAGAAATGGAACTGAGAGCGGGTCGTGTACCGATGTAGCCTCATGTAACTTTATTTTTTCACTGCGTGTTGGTGTATGTACTAAATGAGTCAACACTGTATTGTTATGGGCGAGGCTTTTCAGAACCCCAAATTGTATCATGGAGTTCAACCAACCTCTCCCTTTAATGGATTTTGTTGCTTTTCCGAGCACATGGCTTTTCCCTAGGTGTGGGATTACAATTATGGACACGTGGATTTTTAAACACAAAACACTGTTTATTCCATGAACTCAACTTAACATCTTAAATAAACATTGGATCTCTTAACACCCCTTACTTCAAAGATAACTCAGAAAATATTGCAACAGTAAATAATTCCTTAAAATGTTCCTTCAAACTTCCAAGAGACTTAACACCAGTTAACAGTATCACATCAGGTTAAAGGATATATATATATTTTCTGTAGAATGGCAGAGACTGTCGCAAACTGGCTTTCTACTTTTAAACTGCTCTCAGCAAAACCAGCCAGGCACTTTTTAGCTGCTCTCAGCAAAACCAAACTGCAAAACTTGTAGCTCTCTGGAAACACACAGACACTCCTTTGAAACTGAAACTAAAAACCTGCAAAATGGCTGACCTGAGCTGAGCTCCACCCATTCTATGATATCACTGTTTTCTTAAAGGTACATTGCTTAAACATCCAGTTCTTAAAGGCACTCTCGCATGACAGTATATTTGGACAAGGGAAGAGTTGGGACTTTCACTTGCAATGATGGTTCTTTGTGGCTTGGGTGTGTATGCTGGGGTTGTGTGCTAAAGGGGATTTCTTGGTTTTCGTGGGACCGGGCAAGGGGGAAGGAGACCCGGGCTGGGGCCTCCACGTTGGCCGGTTAAAGCTGGCCAGTGAATGGGAGTTAGGTGGGGGGAGGGGCTGCGGCCATCGGAGCCTGGTAGAACAGGTTTTGGTGAGTCTAGCCGGGGTGAAAAGGTGGGGGAAGGAACCGAGGTTGGGGGGAGGAGTTTACAAGAGGAAGTGGAGGGGAGGAGTCTGGGAGGGGGTGGGGGGGTGTCTACAATTCATGGGTGTCATTCCCGGTACTCTATCGGGGATTGGATGGCGTTGAATATTAGGGTGTGTTGGGGGGGTGGACTATATGTGTCAACGGTGACCGGGGCGATTCCTGATTCCTTTTTCTTTTTTTAATTTTTCCTCCTTAGGAGGTTTAGTTTTATTTGATGCTTATATTGTCAGGTGAGCCATTGTTTGGGGGTTGGTGGGAGGATGGGATCGTTGTTAATAAGGGGATTGACATTATATTCGTCACCATTTACTGCTTGTTGGTGGGGTGTAAATTCTGAAGAAAATGTGAAAATGGAGAATAAAAATATTTTTCAAATAAAAAATCTCACGAGGTGTTCCGAGCATCGCAAATCTTGCAAGGGGCCTCTTGCGAGATTTAGCGGCCTCATCGCGTCACCGAGTCAGGCGCGAGGAGGCCATTCAATTGCACCCAGAGTTTACTTTTAAATGCAGTTGGTGCGAGGTGATCACTTTGAAATTGGCAGAGATTGAATGAATACCAAACTGCGATTCCAGGAAATACAGAAAAGCTCATAGACCCAGTCAACCTGACTGGAAGAGAATTGAACCCAACGATGTATAAATACATGATTCTCCTGAGGCCCGGGAACTAATGCCCACGCCTGGGAGGTTTTGCCATGGCGGAGTTTAGTACTGGCGGCGTTTACAAATGTGGACCAGGCGTAACGACACCTGGGGGAAAGGGGGGTCTCCCAGGCCGTTGGATGCCCCCGGGTGTTTGGGCTCTCGGCAGGCTAGCACCCTGACAGTCACACTGGCACCCGGGCACCTTGGCACTGCCACCCTGGCACTGGCACCCAGGCACCTTGGCACTGCCACCCTGGCACTGGCACCCGGGCACCTTGGCACTGCCACCCCGGCACTGGCACCCGGCACCTTGGCACTGCCAGCCCAGCAATGCCGTATAATAGTTGAAATAAATGACATCAAATAATTGTCACATGTGGTGGATATGGAGTTTTAGTACTGAGCTGATACTATCATTTGATAAGCCCATTTTTTTCTCACTATGTTTGTAAGTGCTGTGTTTAGAAATAACAATTTGAATTGAATTAGAAATGATTGATTGTTTTGAGGAGTAGTTACCTTTCAATGATAAGAACAAAGGAATGTGCCCAAAAATGTCAATTAACATTGGATTGTTGGGGAATGAAGGGAACTGAGGAAAAATAATGAGACGTCTTGTCTTGTTCAGTATTTTTTTGATGATCTTGGAAAAATTCCTCTTGATGTACAGCAACTAAGAGAGCCCACAAAATCTTTAACTTCGCCAGGTACAAGAACCCACAGGCTCAGACAGAGATGCTCTTCAGAGATTCAGCTGAAAGAAACGGTGATTCGGTTTATGAGGCACCATCAAAACCTTGGTGACCTCCTCCTTGAGGTAATATTCATGGCAAATCTTAACTCAGCTGTTGTGTGAGCACTGTTTGTTCTGCGCCTTGAAAGACGTGTTCCCTGTTAAAAGAACAGAAATTCCAGTTAGAAGTAACACAACGTATTTACTTTATAGGTAAATGGGTCACTGAGTGGATGTTCATCTCATCGTGGTAAAGTTAACTCTGAAGCTCATGATGCCAATATTCCTGGCAGAGGTCCGTTTATAGGTAATTTATTCCATAATTGCACATGGAATGTTTGTCTTGGTAATTTTAGTCAACATTTTTCCTGTGACTGCTTTCATACAGCAATTACTTGGGTTGCACGGGCTGCCATTGTTGGCAAATACTGACTGAATGCATGATAAAAATCCCTTTGTAAAGTGCTTCCTTTCATTTACTGCAGTTATGTCGATCTGAAGTTGTTCATCAAGTTTACTGATCTGTAATTTGTGTGCAGTGCAGGCAAACGTTGCTGAGGTTGTCAGAATTCACTTTGCAGATTAATGCGCAAGGAAGAGGCAGTTCCTTTGGGTATAATGACACTTAATCATAGTATATTAATTCTAAACCATAATACCACTGCTAGCCAGATAGATCCCACTGCAATTAAACTGTGAATCCCTGCAGATAGGGAGCAATGGGGTGTCATTGTGTGACAGTGTGTTCAGCAGCCCTGCTTAGATCAATAATAGGCTGACAGTGAGAATGCCTCCCCAAACCTGAATTTAAACCCAGTCTCTCTGTCCAGGAGGTAGTGAATTAACGGATTGCGCTACTCACCTTTGCTCATGTTAATTTGGCCACACTAAAGATGTGTGTCTTTATTAAAAATGATATTCGCAGTAAGAAAACAACACTGGTGAAAGGACAAATAAAATGCCTATTTAAAACTGGGAGGCTTACAAATAAAGGTTTAGTCCATTTATATTCTAGTGTCAGAACAATGAAGTTTACAAAATGTTTTACATTTTATCGTATTATTTAATGCACTTGACACTTCTGAAATGACATGAATAACTTAACTCCTTTATGAAAAAACAAATTTAGAGTACGCAATTCTCTTTTTCTTCCAATTATGGGGCAATTTAGCGTGGCCAATCCACCTACCCTGCACATCTTTGGGTTGTGGGGGTGAGACCCACGCAAACAATGGGAGAATGTGCAAACTCCTCACGGACAGTGACCCGGGATCGAACCTGGGTCCTTGGCGCCGTGAGGCAGCAGTGCTAACCACTGCGTCACCGTGCTGCCCCAAGAATGATCAGCTAGTTGCAACTAAGATCTGGGGCTGGATTCTCCATTCCTGAGTCTTAAGTGTTGACACCGGGGCAGGATTAGTAGATTTCCATGACAGCAAAATTGGCATCGCAACTGGACCAATTCACCGACTCTTAAGGGGCGAGCACCAGCGCCACGTGGAATACAATTATTCCAATGAGAAACAGTGCCGGATTTGCTGATTTCGAGATTGACACTCAGGAGGCTGACAAGCTGCAGCCGCATATATACAGACTTCACTCCCCACACACACTCATCCCAGCCAACAAGATGGCAGCAAGGAAAGCGGCCCCTCCTTTCAGGGACGCTGAACTCCAGATCCTGCTGGACGCCATAGAGGGGAAGTGGGCGACCCTGTACCCCGGAGTGGGAAGGAGGCTGCCAGCCGCTGCCGTTTGCCGTGCTAGGTGGCAGAGGCCGTGAGCGCCGTGGGTAACACTGTCAGGATCAGCCAGCAGTGGTGGAAAAAACTGCACAACTTCCTCAGAGTGGCCAGGGTGAGTAGGCAGCACTGCGCCCCTAGCAACAACCCCCATCCCACACACCCGTAACCCCCCACAAAGGTAGAGGTAGGAACCCCTGAAGGGACAGACGTTCGGAGTGGGGGCTGACCCTAGGGGCTAGTTGCCATCCAGACGGGTTTCGGGCTTCTGAAACCGACCACCCCATTGATTGTGGTGATGCAGTTGCAGAGCTAGGAACTGCATGAAGGGTTGTTGGCATGCATCTAGGGCCTGCAGTTGCAGTTGGAGGAATCCAAAAGCATGCAGGAGGTGGTGCTGATCGTGCATGCCACCCACACCAACACCACATGGGTGGCTTCCGTGGTGGAGGCCCTGGGGGGTGAAGATTTTGACCATTGATCAGCATGTCCAAGGCCTAGGGCATTCTGTGCAGGTGGTGCCCAAGGCCCAGGACAGGGCATGGCCTAGTTACAGCGGGTCATCACTGAGAGCGTCAGTGGCATTGCCTGGGTGCTTGCCGAAGTGGCACAGACTCCCAGTCCCAGAGGAGGATGACACAGTCACTGGTTGATGTGGCACAGTCCCAGAAGGTGGTAACACAGTCATTGGGTGATGTGGCGCAGTACCAGAGGGAGGTGGTCCACTCCCCATGCTCCATGGCTGCATGTAGTATGAAGACCCTGGTCGAAACAAGAGTGGGCCTCCAGGACTGGCAGCGGGGAAGACTCGGGGATTAGCTCCACTTGTAGCCCCATCCCATGGAGTAGCTCGGGGGCCATTGGGCATCCTGAGGGATGAAACAATGGGACACATATGTACAGGTCAGTACCCTAGCCCAGCGTTTTTCAAACTTTATTTCCGGGGGATCCATTTTTACCAATCAGCCGGCCTTTGCGACCCACGCCGCCCGACCGTCGCGACCCACGGCAGCCGGCCTTCGTGACCCACACTGGCCGACATTCGCGACCCACCATTTTCTCTTACCTTTAATGTGAGAGGTGAGCCTGCTTGGTCCTCACGATCTCACTCCAATCAGGTTCACAGGAGGAGAGGGCTATGCACATATCGGGTTCCTTTCTGCCGTCTTCATCTTTGTGATGACAGAAAATCCAACCTCGCACATGTAGGTCATTGTGAAGGACAAAAGCAACAAAATGCTTGTTTTATTCAGCTCCAGATACTCCTCTGAGACGCTACTCCAGAATGCTGACAGTGTCATTGACTTGTGCCGTGTTTTTAATGTGCTGTCAACGCTGAGGCACAGAAGTTCAGTCAGCTTCATTTGGAGTCAGGCTGCCAGTCCATTTACAGTGTCCTTACTATTGATGTTTTCTTCGATGTGTTGTAGCAGTGTGGGGAACATGTAGTAATTTTGGCTTTGCACTCGCAATTGCCAAACTTTCAATGAGCTTTGGAAAGCTGCGATTTCTTCACAATGCCGAAAACAATCATCATCCTTCCCTTGCAATTTGAGGTTAAGTTCATTTAGAATTGAAAAGATGTCTGCAAGGTAAGACATTGTTCGCATCCAAGTTTCATCAGCAAACTAATCAGCCAGAGAGGACAATTTCTCGAGGAGGAAAGCGTGGATTTCCTACCTCAGTTGGTAAACTCTGAGTAGCTCCCCTGTTGACTGATCATTACAGGAACTCTTCAAGCGGATGAAGTCTACCATCATTGGGATTGACTGGTCACTGTTTCAATCCAATGCTTTAATGTACTCTAAACGGTCAGCAAAAACTTATAGCCTCCCTTCAGTACACAGAGGGCGACGATTTGATGATTTCCCATGGCTTTCATTATATCCCTTGCCAAACGTTCAGTTCTGTCCATGATTAAACCATGAGGAGTATATACTCTCTCCAGATCATTTGAGTAATGTTCAGGGATGCAAAACAGATCAAAGTCATAGCCTTGTTCATCATCGATGATCACCACACGGTCAGCCGTCGGCATGCCCCGATCGCACTTTGACCCCGGGTTCAGGTCGCAACACTCCCGGGCCGCATGTGCACTGAGGAGCGGGAACGCATGCGCAGTGTGCCCGCATTTCTTTAGCTGGTTGCTGTTGCGCATGAATTCCCACGATTGGGAACGCCGCGATAGACAGCTCCGTGACCCTCCCGACACCGGCCGTGAGTCGCGACCCCCACTTTGAAAATGCCTGCCCTAGCCCCTATCGCTATCTTATGTGTTACACCCATATATATATATATGTGTGTACGTTCACAATAAACACCTGTTCACACTGTTACAAGCTGCCTCTGCGCTCTGTCAGAAGGGTGTGAGGGATGGGCTGGGCTGACTGCAGGTTGGGGGTGGTGGGGCGGCTTGTGTCACTGACCCCAGTACAGCCAGCGCTCACTGCTCCCGTGCCCCACCCCAAAGGTTCACTGGGGCTGTGTGATGGAATGGCCAGCTCGCATGCAGGGATCACCCAGGTGGACGGTGGAAAATGCTACTGCGGGCAGATGTCAGACGTTGACAAACGTTGCGGAACACCAAACCTCATCGCAGAGTGGGTTATCATCACCCTCCATCCCATGGACCAAACCCGCTGTACTGCCAACCCAGGGCCTGCACCCTGCAGTGCAGCAGGTAGAAATCATGGAGGACATTGTGGGGGGGGGGGGGGATTGTTCATGGGAGAGGGTGGCCAGGTCGGCCGAAGCGGGGGGGCAGGGGATGGGATGGGATGTCCGTGCCACTGGCCAGTCTCCCTAGTCAGTGAACCTGGAGGCGATTAGAGCGTCCCATGCACGTCGGCCCAGGCACACATGTTGTACGGCCTCCCGTGCCTACCTGGGACCCATGTCCTGCCCATCCTCGCCCTCCCCCGCATCATCCTCGTCAGACGAGGACTGACGTTCATCCTCCTTCTCCAGCACATCACCTCTCTGCTGCATGATGTTGTGGAGGACGCAGCAGGCTGCCACGATGCGAACGGCCCTCTCAGCTTCATACTGGAGGACCCTTCAGAGTGGTCCAGGCACCTGAATCGCATCTTCAGGCTGCTGAAGCACCGCTCGATTACACCCCTGGTCACTGCATGGGCGTCGTTATAGCGGGTCTCCGTGTCGGTCTGTGACCTTCGGATAGGCATCATCAGCCACGACCGCGGTGGATAACCCCTGTCGTCCAGGAGCCAAACCCCCAGCTTGGGGGGTGGGGGGGGGGGGGGGGGGGGGGTGGGGGGGGGGTGTTGAAGAGGTAAAGAACCGTTGAGTGGACCAGGATGAAGGTGTCGTGCATGCTTCCCAGATATCAAGCACAGAAATGCATGATGCACATCTCATGGTCACGCACCAGCTGCACGTTCATCGTGTGGAACCCCTTTCAGTCTGTGAAGACGGGCCTGTCATCTTCAGGTGCTTGTAAGGTGACATGCATCCCAACGATCACCTCCTGGACCCGGCATATCCCGGCGATGACGGTGAACCCCGCTGCCTGGGCACCCTGGTGGGCTCGGTCCACATTGAAATTGATGTATTGATCAGCTTGGGCATATAGAGCCTCCATGACAGCGCGGATACCCCAGTGAGATCCGGACAGGTCTACACTTGCCGCCTGGAAGGACCCTGTTGTGTAAAAGGTCAGGGCGACTGCCACCTTGATGGTCACCGGGTGCGTGTGTCCTTCCCCATTTCCCCATGGTGCCACATGTGCCATGATGTAGCAGATATGGCGCACTGTCCCCTGCTCTGCCGAAGTCTTCGATAGCACGCCCGATCTGGCAGGTCCTCGAATGATGGGCGCTGCCGCTACACATAAGGCCTCATGCGGCACCATCTTGGCACCTCCTCCTCGGCCTGTTGGACGGCCAGCCCACCATCCTCACCAGCTGCCTCCTGTTCCTCTAGGGCAGGCTCTGCCGCTGCAAGGTTCTTCTCCTCGAGCAGCTCCAGCTCATACAGCCTCAGTGCATCCCCCAGGGCTGCGGCGATTATGAGGAAGGACACCATTGAATTCCAATATCCATTGTCTTCAGGGTGTGAAAGGCTGACATGTTAGCATGGTGCGAATCCCCATGCCCATCAGGTCCAATGGGTTACATGGTGGCCCAGTTAGCACTGTAAATCTTCCTCCGCATGTCCCCTTACACCCCCCTTCTCCAACTCCACACTCCTGGCCCCCTTCGGTGCCTGGCACCTGATGTGTTATGTGCTCTGGGATAACACAGGCTGCAACTGGATGCAGCTTTAACCAAAAGATACTCCAGACCTTGAAGTTAGTTCAATCCGATTTATTGCACCAGTAGCACAGTTCTCTATGAGTTTGACTCTCTGCTAACCTAAGTGTGGTTACATCTCCTGCATCTTGCAGGGCAGTGTTTCTTTAAGTGGGCGTTGCCGCAGTTCGAGCACGTCATGACGTCGGCGTCCTGACGCTCCGTGCATCGTCGCACACGCGCATTGCGGGTGTCAGCCGCTTCGTTATCCCGTTCGCATCGCGCACGCCGGTTTTTTGGCGTGCTCATGCACTGTGCATGTTTCAATCGCGACTGGCGGGGTCATATGCTTGATTTTCAGTAGCTGCTCTCTCAGAGGATCAGAGTGAACTCCAAAAACGATTTGGTCTCTGATCATGGAGTCAGCAATATCACCAAAGTTGCAGGACAGCGCTAGCAGGCGGAGGTCAGTTAAGGAGTTGAAAGATTCATCTTTACCTTGTAGACGCTGTTTAAATATGTAGCGCTCGAAGATTTCATTGGTGTCCACTTCACAGTGACTGTCAAACTTGTCCAGGATGGTCTGAAACTTTGTCTTGTCCTGGCCTTCGGTGAAGTGAAAAGAGTTGAAGAGTTCGATGGCTTGATCACCTGCTGTTGAAAGGAGAAGCGCGATCTTCCTTGCATCAGACGCACCCACGAGGTCTGAAGCTTCGATGTACAGCAGAAACCTTTGCTTGAATGTCCGTCAGTTGGCACTGAGATTGCCGGAGGTCCTGAGCTGGTGAGAAGCCTGAATCTTCTCCATGGTGCCGGGATACATTCGCTGGTTGTCACGGAATGGACTGAGGTAAACCACCTAGATTCAGTAGTCTCCTGGTAGTATGATATGTTATGTACTCTGGGATAACACAGGCTGCAACTGGATGCAACTTTAACCAAAAGATACTCCAGACCTTGAAGTTAGTTCAATCTGATTTATTGACCAGTAGCACAGTTGGCACAGTTCTCTATGAGTTCGACTCTCTGCTAACCGAAGTGTGGTTACTCCGTCTGACTGAACCAGAATAGCTCTTAGCCACGTGCTGGAGGTGTGATACAGTACATACACCCTGACTCACTCTGTAGATGTTCATCAGTGGAAAGAGGCGGAGTATGAGTGCCTCGTGCCTTTTATAGTGAGATATCACCCCTGAGTGTCCTTCCTGCTCATTGGTCATGTCCTGTTCTCTGTGTTCATTAGCTGCCTGTCTGTGCCTGTCTGTATATCATTATCTGCATGTCTGTATATCATGACAGCACCGTGGGGACCTCTGGCCCTGCTGCTCATCCCTGCGGCCAAAGGTACATGGGCGGGCACTGCCCTTGCTTGCGGGACGCTCCGTGGCCCCCATCCGGCTCACCTCTGTAAGGGCTACTGTGCACATTGCTCTTGGTTGGGCCAAGTGATGCCCTGCCGACGGGTGGTGGCAAATTGGGGGGGTGGTATGTTGGAGTGTGGGGGATTGGGGCTGGGGTTCGAGGGGTGGTGGGGTTGGGGTACCCATTGATGCTCGATCAATAACTCCAGAAGCGAGATTGGAGACAATTGAAGGCTTTATTACACTAGATGTTTCCGCCAGCAGCGCAGGTACAGAAGGCAGCTGCTGGGGAGACACGGGCTCTTATACTCCGCCTTACTGGGCGGAACCAGCAGGCAGGCTTAACCAATGAAAACAGTACCTCCTACACCAATGGTCTTACAGCATTACAGGGTACCTTAATACCTCTAATACCGACTACCACATTCACCCCATGTTAAAAAAAGAGTCCAGTGGGGTTGGTGGCCTCGCATTACACAGTGGTAGAGGTTAAGGTTATGTAGGTACCCGGTATACATCAATACAGTGGTTTTGCCTCGTTACATCGCAACTATTTACAAAATTTATTTACAGTTCAGAATGAAGCAATTAGTCGATCGGGGGCCCTGGTCGTCCTCTGCAATCATCGTAGCTTCGGTGGTGATGCAGGCGCCGGCGCGGGCATCTGTGGCTCCGGAGGCGTGGCTTCGGCTTCTTCGGCAGCTTCGTCACCCCTAGACGGGACCGATCCACCTGGGAAGGGCGCGGCTGTGGGATGCGCCGGTGGGAGGGAGGGTGGAATTGGTGGTGGGGGTGTGTGTGGGGATTCAGCGGGTGCCAGGTCCCGTAGGGAGACCATATCCTGTCGGCCGTCAGGGTATGCCACGTAGGCGTACTGAGGGTTAGCGTGGAGGAGATGGACCCTCTCGAAAAATGGGTCCGACTTGTGCGCCCGCACGTGTTTGCGGAGCAGGATGGGTCCCGGAGCTGCCAGCCAGGTTGGGAGCAAGGTCCCGGAGGAGGACTTCCTAGGGAAGACAAGGAGACGTTCGTGAGGTGTTTGGTTGGTAGTGGTACACAGCAGTGACCGGATGGAGTGGAGGGCATCCGGGAGGACCTCCTGCCAGTGGGAGACTGGGAGATTCCTGGACCATAGGGCCAGTAGGACGGTCTTCCAGACCGTTCCGTTCTCCCTCTCTACCTGTCCGTTTCCCCCGGGGTTGTAACTGGTCGTCCTGCTCGAAGCAATGCCCTTGCTGAGCAGGAATTGACGCCGTTCGTCGCTCATAAAGGAGGACCCCCTATCGCTGTGTATGTAGGCGGGGAAACCGAACAACGTAAAGATACTGGGGAGGGCTTTTATGACGGTGGCTGCGGTCATGTCGGAGCAGGGAATGGCTAATGGGAACCGGGAGTACTCGTCAATCACGTTTAAGAAGTACGCGTTGCGGTCCGTGGAGGGGAGGGGCCCTTTGAAGTCCATACTGAGGCATTCAAAGGGACGGAAAGCCTTTATCAGGTGCGCTTTCTCCGGCCTGTAGAAGTGCGGCTTGCACTCCGCGCAGATTTGGTAGTTCCTGGTGGCTGTCCTGACCTCCTCGATGGAGTAGGGCAGGTTGCGTGTTTTAATGAAATGGAAGAATCGAGTGACCCCCGGGTGGCAGAGGTCCTCGTGGAGGGCTTGGAGGCGGTCCACTTGTGCGTTGGCACATGTGCCGCGGGACAGGGCATCAGGAGGCTCGTTTAGCTTCCCGGGACGATATAAGATCTCATAGTTGTAGGTGGAGAGTTCTATCCTCCACTGTAAGATCTTGTCGTTCTTTATCTTGTCCCGCTGTGCGTTATCGAACATAAAGGCCACCGACCGTCAGTGAGGAGAGTGAATCTCCTGCCGGCCAGGTAATGCCTCCAATGCCGCACAGCTTCTACTATGGCCTGGGCCTCCTTTTCAACTGAGGAATGGCGGATTTCTGAAGCGTGGATGATGCGTGAGAAGAAGGCCACGGGTCTGCCCGCTTGGTTGAGGGTGGCCGCCAGAGCTACGTCGGACGCGTTGCTCTCGACTTGGAAGGGGAGGGACCCGTCGATGGCATGCATCGTGGCCTTTGTGCTGTCCGCTTTGATGCGGCTGAAGGCCTGGCAAGCCTCTGTCGACAGGGGAAAAACTGTGGATTGGATTAGCAGGCGGGCCTTGTTCGCATAGTTGGGGATCCACTGGGCATAATAAGAGAAAAATCCCAGGCAGCGTTTCAGGGCCTTGGAGCAGTGAGGGAGGGGGAACTCCATGAGGGGGCGCATGCATTCAGGTTCTGGGCCTATAACTCCATCATGCACTACGTAGCCGAGGATGGCTAGACGGTCGGTGCTGAACACGCATTTATCTGTGTTATATGTGAGATTAAGGATTTTTGCATTATGGAGGAATTTTCGGAGGTTGGTGTCGAGGTCCTGCTGATCGTGGCCGCAGATGGTGACATTATCGAGGTACGGAAACGTGGCCCGCAAACCGTACCGGTCAACCATTCAGTCTATCTCTCGTTGGAAGACTGAGACTCCATTAGTGACACCGAAGGGAACCCTTAGGAAGTGGTAGAGCCGCCCTTTTGCTTTGAAAGCAGTGTATTTGCGGTCGCTAGGGCGGATGGGGAGCTGGTGGTAGACGGACTTTAGATCCACCGTGGCAAAGACCTTGTATTGTGCGATCCTGTTGACCAGATCGAATATGCGGGGGAAAGGGTACTCGTATACCTGTTGGTGGCCTGGGTGTAATCGATGACCATCCTATGCTTCTCCCCGGTCGTTACAACCACTACTTGAGGTCTCCAGGGACTGTTGCTAGCCTCAATGACACCTTCCCTCAGTAATCGCTGGACCTCTGTCCTAATAAAGGTCCGGTCCTGGGCACTGTACCATCTGCTCCTGGTGGCGACGGGTTTGTAATCCAGGGTGAGGTTCGCAAACAGGGAAGGCGGATCGATCTTGAGGGTCGCGAGCCTGCAGACAGTGACGGGGGGTATAGGGCCGCCGAATTAAAAGGTTAAGCTTTGGAGGTTGCATTGAAAATCTAACCCTAGGAGTGTGGCAGCGCAGAGGTGGGGAAGGACGTGGAGCCGGTAATTTTTAAACTCCCTTCTCTGGACCTTGATCTCCACTGAATGAGACCTGGAGGCCAGCGAGATTTTTTGGTTAACTGGGTGAATGGGGAGAGAACAGCGCCTTACCGTGTTGGTGTGTATGAAGCTCTCCGTGCTCCCAGAGTCGATCAGACAGGATGTTTCATGCCCATTGATGAGCACGGTCGGCATTGCAGCCGAGAGTGTTCGGGGCTGAGACTGGTCCAGGGTCACCGAGGCTAGTCGTGGCAGAAGTTGGATGTTCTCCTCGGGCGGTGTGTGGTCATCCGAGTCGGGGTCCTGAGAGTCCAGCCAGGATGGCGGCGCCCCATTGGTCGCACATGGCTGGGGGTGCACAAGATGGCGGCGCCCATCCATCACACGTGGTGTCCGAGAGACAAAATGGCGGCGTGGCCCTGAAGGAGGAAGATGGCGGCACCCGCTGGCCGCATGTGGCCCGTGGAGAGGGTTGTGGTGGCGGTCCCGATTCGCCTCCGGAGACCGCAGCAACCGCCCGGGCCTGGCATACCGCCACGAAGTGGCCCGTTTTGCCGCATCCTTTGCAGAGGGATGAGCGGGCCGGACAGCGCTGTCGGGGGTGCTTGGCTTGCCCGCAAAAATAACAGCGGGGCCCCCCGGGGTTGCCTGGCAGTCTCGCAGCACAAGCTTGTGGGGGGATGGGGGATGCATTGGGGTCGGTCGCGGGGGGGTTCCACGCTGCCCAAGGGGCTGCCGCGTGGTCGGGGACGTAAGCGCGGTAGTTTCAGGAGGACACATCCAGGGAGCTAGCAAGGGCCCGTGCCTCCTTGAGGCCTAGTGTCTCTTTCTCCAGCAATCGCTGGCGGATTTGGGAGGACAGCATACCTGCAACAAATGCGACCTGGATCAAAAGTTCTGTGTGGTCGCTGGCTGAAACTTGCGGGCAGTTAAAGTTCCTCCCCAACACCAGGAGCGCACGGTATTCATTGCGGCCTCGAAACCGTCCGCGTCCTCGATGAGAGTGTAGATCTCTGGGCTCACCCTCGAGTGCAGAACTTGCATTTTCTGGTCCTCTGTGGGTGTAATTGTGGCCGTCCTAAGATATCCATTGAAACACGCCAGCCAGTGCTTGAAGGTTGCCGCGTGGGGGCTGAGTTTGCCGCGTGGGGGCTGAGTTGCAGACACTCCGGCTTGATTCGGAGCTCCATTCTTTAAAATCTAGTGTGATAAATTGATGCTCAATCAATAACTCCAGAAGCGAGATTGGAGACAATTGAAGGCTTTATTACACTAGATGTTTCCCCCAGCAGCGCAGGTACAGAAGGCAGCTGCTGGGGAGACACGGGCTCTTATACTCCGCCTTACTGGGCGGAACCAGCAGGCAGGCTTAACCAATGAAAACAGTACCGCCTACACCAATGGTCTTACGGCATTACAGGGTACCGTAATACCTCTAATACCGACTACCACACCCATAAGCCGTTGTCACTCTGCAGAACCACGGACCATGGTGGGTGGTCAGTAAGGTGCACAGCAAGATGGCTGCCTTGTAGGCGGGGGCAATGCCGGTCTGTGCCTGGACACCTCGGTCCTGTGGGGGGTTTCCACGGCTTCACGGGCCACCCCCTAGTCACCCCTCGCCGCGTTTCCACTCCCCCCGCCCTGGCATGGCCCCCACCCCCGAGCCAGCCCGGCCAGTGTCAGGACCAGCAGGCCACTGTCGGGCCTCTGCATATCCTATCGTCTCCCTCATCAGACAAGGCGCCTGTATCCCGATTTTTAAAGCCACAAGTGAACCTCGCCGTCGCAAATTCCCCCTGGCTGAGGCGGAGTATCGCGGAGGCCCCTGGGAATACCGGATCAGCCGGCTAATGATATGCCAATGGCGTTTAGTGTACGTGCGGAGTGGAACGCATTGACGTCGCTGTCGAGGCACCGGAGAATTGCGATTTGGCGTGAACCTGGCGCCCGCCACGATTTTGGAGTCAAGACTGATTTTACGCCCAACGGCCTGTCCCGATTTCCACATCAGCCGATGGATACTGAATGAAGCGGAGTTAAACCTGTGTTTATTGCTACACCTTGTCACTGAGCATTCGACATCTGGGCCATTCATTGTACAACCCATTGAAAATGAGATGAAATGAAAATCGCTTATTGTCACAAGTAGGCTTCAAATGAAGTTACTGTGAAAAACCCCTAGTCGCCACATTCCGGCGCCTGTTCGGGGAGGCTGGTACGGGAATGTTACTTTTAGATAATGTTGATGATAGTGTTGATTGTCTGCTTTAAGGGTGTGACAGTTTAGTGGTTATGTTACCTTACAAATAATTGAGAAGCCTGATTATCCAGAGAATAGTTCAAATCCCACCATAGCAGCTGGGAACTTTCAATTAAATACATCTGGAATTTAAAAAGCTGGTATCACTAATGACGACCTTGGAGCACCAGACTGTTGTAAAGCCTTCTGTTTCACTGATGCCCTTTCGGGAAGGAAATCTTCTGCCCTTGTATGGACTGGCCTTAATGTCAGCATAGACCCACAGCAAAGGGGTTGACTCTTAATTGTTCCCTGAGGTAGCCTCGCAAGCCACTCGGGTGTATGTGAAAAGTAACTCACCACCACCTTTTCAAGGATAGTTAGGGATGGACAATAAATGCTGTGATGTACATATTCCATGAATTATTTTTAAATTTTGTAACCAATTTTTCTGATGTGCTTAACTAACCAGCATGTTTCTTTCTTAGCCTCAGTTCTACAAGAGCAGGCTTTGCAGATGGATCTGTCTGTTGGACTTTTGTCTGCAAGAGCATCCATGGAAAAAGTTCAACAAATTATGCAACTTGGGGTTGTGTCTAAACGTGCTGTTATATTGGATTCAGTTCAACGTGTAGGTGAATTTCTTTTGATCATACCTTTTGTATGCAAATTGTGGCAGTAAATATTCATAGCAAGACTGGAAAAAATGTTCTAAATTATCTGTAGTTGCCATGTGGTAGACTTGAATTTGCCATTGATTTATCACAATATCTGGAACAAGATACAGAATAATTGATTTAAAATTGTTTAAGTTTCTGTTGAAAATAGTAGGGAAGGAGAAATCTTTAGATCTTTGGCCTAGATTCTAGGATCATACTGCCCTCAATCTGGTGAACATTTTGTGGAACTTGATGGGATGAATGTTATTGTGGATTGGCATGCTCTTTTCAAGACCACGGTCCCAGGTGTGCATCTCATCGGCTAGGTCAAAGTTTAAAAAATAAATGTTGGCCAATTGTCCTCCGTGAAGTTAAGCATTTGCTAGTTTGCAGTGCTTCCTCAATACAAAACTATCCTCATTTGACAGCATTTGACAATCTTATTCGTGGATGGCTGATGTGAGAAATGGAAATATCACACTGGTGCACTAGTGGCAACCATAGCACATTATTGAATCGGAGTAGAGGGAGCATAACTCTAACTGAGTGCCTGAAATGGTCAATTCTCCCACACTAATCTCTTTTGCCTTGATGAGTGCATTAAGTCATCAAAACACTTGGGTGGTTGGGTTGGAGTGCGGGGGGTAAACTCAACAATAATTTTGACTGATTCTGAACATTAATTCTAAAATATTTTAAATGGTTAGAATCAAAACATTTTTTAAAAAATGAATGCTCATATTAATGGATAAATAAATGATCAATAGATATTGGGCTGGATTCTCTGTACCCCAACGGCGAAATCGCATTCGGCGACGGGGCAGAGAATCCGTTTTCACGCACGAAATCGGGACTGGTGGCGGTTTCGCTATTCTCCGCCAACCCCCCCGCCCCCCGAAAAGCGGCGTACTCCCTGCGTACCAACGCCTCAGGCCATTGCCTGAGGCCCTCCCCGCTATTCTCCGTCCCACGCTCCGGCTGAATTCCCGGCAGCGTGGCTCTAACATGGTCTTGCCGTACCGGCAGCTGGAGCTGCGAGCTCGATGATAGCTGCCTGCTCGCCCCCTGCAAGACGGTGAATCTGTGGCCTTTTGACGGCAGTTTTCCTGGCATAAAAGACCACAGTTTTGACGACAGCATGGGGACATAGTCCCAAAAACGGAGAGTCCAGCCCGTTGTTTTTAGTGAAGGATAAATAATCTAAAATAGCAGTAACTGATCACTATCCATTCAACAGAAAAATAAAGTAGGCATTCTTTAACTAAACTGATGAGTACCAATTTTCATTCTTTGGATGTTATTGTTCATTAACACTAACTTCATTCATATTCCAGAGTATGCTTGCCTGTTTACTTCAGAGTATGCAAGAATTGTTGTCCTCCAACATCCTCAGTCGATTACAATTCTGTGAGGAGATTTGGAAAGCAAAGGTAAAGAAAAGGGTTCAGTGGAGTGTAATTATGGGATAGAACATAAAACATAGAATAGTACAGCACAGTACAAGCCCTTCAGCCCACGATGTTGTGCCGACCATTTATCCTAATCTAAGATCAACCTAACCTACAACCCTTCAATTTACTGCTGTCCATGTGCCTGTCTAAGAGTCGCTTAAATGTCCCTAATGACTCTGACTCCACCACCTCTACTGGCAGTGCATTCCGCACACCCACCATCGTCTGTGTAAAGAACCTACCTCCGACATCTCCTCTATACCATCCTCCAATCACCTTAAAATTATGTCCCCTCGTGCCAGCCATTTCCACCCTGGGGAAAAGTCTCTGGCTATCCACTCTATCCATGCCTCTCATCACCTTGTACACCTCTATCAAGGTACCTCTCTTCCTTCTTCACTCCAGTGAGAAAAGCCCGAGCTCCCTCAACCTTTCTTGATAAGACATACCCTCCAGTCCAGGCAGAATCCTGGTAAATCTCCTCTGTACCCTCTCCAAAGCATCCACATTCTTCCTATAATGAGGCAACCAGAATTGGACACAATATTTCAAGTGCGGTCTAACTAGAGTTTTATAAAGCTGCAGCAAAACCTCGCAGCTCTTAAACTCAATCCCCCTGTTAATGAAAGTCAACACACCATACGGATTCTTATCAACCCTATCAACCTGGGTGGCAACTTTGAGGGATCTATGTCCACTTGGGTGGTTGGGTTGGAGTGCAGGGGGTAAACTCAACAATAATTTTGACTGATTCTGAACATTAATTCTAAAATATTTTAAATGGTTAGAATCAAAACATTTAAAAAAAAATGAATGCTCATATTAATGGATAAATAAATGATCAATAGATATTGGGCAGGATTCTCTGCACCCCAACACCGAAATCGCGTTTGGCGACGGGGCGAAGAATCCGTTTTTGCGCACAAAATCGGGACTGGCGGCGGATTCGCCATTCTCCGCCCCCCCCCCCCCCTGAAAATTGGCGTACTCAGGGAGTACGCCGCGGAGTACCAACGCCTCAGGCCATTGCCTGAGGCCCGCCCCGCTATTCTCCGTCCCAGGCCGGCCGAATTCCCGACAGCGTGGTTCTAACATGGTCTTGCCGTACCGGCAGCTAGAGCTGCGACCCCAAGATCCCTCTGTTCCTCCACACTTCCAAGAATCCTGCCTTTAACCCTGTATTCAGCATTCAAATTCGACCTTCCAAAATGAATCACTTCACATTTATCAAGGTTGAACTCCATCTGCCACTTCTCAGTCCAGCTCTGCATCCTGTCAATGTCCTGCTATAACCTGCAACAACCCTCAACACTATCTACAACTCCCCCAACCTTCATGTCACGACAAACTTACTATCCCATCCTTCTACTTCCTCATCCAAGTCATTTATAAAAACCACAAAGAGCAGAGGTCCCAGAACAGATCCTTGTGGAACACCACTGGTCACCGACCTCCAGGCGGAATACTTTCCATCCACTACCACTCGCTGTCTTCTTTCGGCCAGCCAATTCTGTATCCAGACAGCCAAATTTCCCTGTATCCCATGCCTCCTAACGTTCTGAATGAGCCTACCATGGGGAACCTTATCAAATGCCTTACCAAAATCCATATACATCACATCCACTGCCCGACCTTCATCAAAGTGTCTCGTCACATCCTCAAATAATTCAGTGAGGCGTATGAGGCATGACCTGCCCCTCACAAAGCCCTGCTGACTATCTTTAATCAAACTATGTTTTTTGAAATAATCATAAATCCCATCTCTCAGAATCCTTTCCAATATTTTACTCACCACAGACATAAGACTGATGGCTCAGAAATTCCCAGGGATTTCCCTATTCCCTTTCTTGAACAAGGGAACAACATTCGCCTCCCTCCAAGCATTCGGTACTACTCCAGTGGAGAGTGAGGACGCAAAGATCATCGCCAACGGCGCAGCAATCTCCTCCCTCGCTTCCCGTAGTAACGTTGGGTATATCCTTAGGCCCAGGGGACTTATCTATCCTGATGCTTTTCAAAATTTCCAGCACATTCTCCTTCTTAATATCAACCTGTTTGAGTCTATTAACCTGGTTCACACTGTTCTCATGAGCAACAAGGTCCCTCTCTCTAATGAATACTGAAGCAAAGTATTAATTTAGGGCCTCCCCCATCTTCTCAGACTCTAGGCACAAGTTCCCTCCACTATCCCTGATCGGCCCTACTCTCACTCTGATCAGCCTCTTATTTCTCACTTAAGTGTAGAACGCCTTGGGGTTTTCCCTAATCCTTCCCACCAGGATTTTTTCATGCCCCCTTCTCGCTCTCCTCAGTCCATTTTTGAGTTCCTTCCTGGCTACCTTGTAACCCTCTAGAGCTGAGTCAGATCCTCGCTTCCTCAACCTTACGTAAGCTTCCTTCTTCCTCTTGACTAGGAGCTCCACTTCTCTTGTCATCCAAGGCTCTTTCACCTTACCATTCCTTCCTCATCTCAGTGGGACAAAACTATTCAGCACTCGCAGCAAATGCTCCTTAAACAATCCCCACATTACTGTTGTGCATTTCCCCAAGAACAATTGTTCCCACTTTATGCTCCTCAGCTCCTGTCTAATAGCAGTATAATTTCCCCATCCCAATTAAATACCTTCCCACACTGTGTATTCCTATCCCTCTCCATTACTATGGTAAAGGTCAAGGGGTTGTGGTCACTGTCACTGAAATGCTCTCTCACCGAGACATCTGTCATGAGAATGTCACTTTAAGAAATGTTTGGCTGCTCATGTTACTGCAGTGATGTCAGAGCGTGGGTGGAGCTGAGCTCTGGTTCTGCTTTTTAGTTTCACTTTGAGAAAAGCTTGGGTGTGTCTGTCTTTTTGGTTTTCGTTTTTCAGTGTGTTGCAGCTGAAGTCAGAAAAAGCGGCTGTACTGCTGAGCTCTCTGCCATGAAGGACTATTTCTTAATCATTTGGTGAATTCAGAATTATAAATGTTTTCAGTATTGAATGTAAACCCTGATGTGCATCTGTTTAGAGGTTTGTTATGTTTTCTGGGTGTTAAAAGGACAGATTACTTAGTGTTGTATTCTTTAGGGGGTGTATTTGAATTAATAGTTGCTAAGATATTCACTGTTTGTTTTAAAAAGGTTAACTTGAGTTCATAGAATAAACATTGTTTTGTTTAAAAAAAATACTGGTCCATTTCTGCTGTACCACACCTGTAGAGTGGGCCTTGTGCTCCCCATACCACAATCTATTTAAAGTTGTGGGTCAGGTGAACTCCATGATACACTTTGGGGTTCTCTAAACCCTGGCCCATAACACATCTGACCCCTGGCCTGGTTCATTGCCAAGCACCAAGTCCAATATGGCCTCCCCCCTAGTCGGCCGATCTACATATTGAGTCAGGAATCCTTCCTGTACACACCTGACATTATCTTCTCCATCCAAACCATTTGCCCTGAGGAGGTTCCAGTCAATATTAGTGAAGTTGAAGTCACCCATGACAACAACTCTGTTACTTCTGCACTTTTCCAAGATCTGCCGCCCAATCTGTTCCTCTATCTCTCTGCTGCTATTGGGGGGTCTATAGAAAACTCCCGATAAAGTGACTGCTCCTTTCTTGTTTCTGACTTACACCCATACTGACTCAGTAGACAACCCCTCCTCAACTACCTCCTTTTCTGCAGCTGTGGTGCACTCCCTAATTAACAGTGCCACTCCCCATTCTCTTTTACCTCCCTCCCTATTCTTCTGAAAACATCTGAACCCCGGAACATCTAACAACCATTCCTGCCCCTGTGAAATCCATGTCTCCGTAATGGCCACAACATCGTAGTTCCAAGTACTGACCCATACTCTTAAGTTCATCTCCCTTATTCCTGACACTCCTTGCATTGAAACAGACACACTTTAACCCATTCCACTGAGTGCAACTTTGCCCTATCAACTGTCTATCCTTCCTCACAGACTTGCTGCATACTATTTCTGCCTGTTCAACTGCTACCCTATCCTTTGATCCATAGCTCTGGTTCCCATCCCCTGCCAAACTAATTTAAACCCTCCCATAAGATATAGGAGCAGAATTAGGCCACTTGCCCCATCGAGTCTGCTCCGCCATTCAATCATGGCTGATATTGTCTCATCCCCATTCTCCTGCCTTCTCTCCATAACCCCTGATCCCCTTATTAATCAAGAGCCTATCTATCTCTGTCTCAAAGTGAATTGGCCTCCACAGCCTTCTGCGGCAAAGAGTTCCACAGATTCACCACCCTCTGGCTGAAGAAATTCCTCCTCATCTCTGTTTTAAAGGATCGTCCCTTTAATCTGAGATGGTGTCCTCTGGTTCTAGTTTTTCCTACAATTGGAAACATCCTCTCCACGTCCACTCTATCCAGGCCTCACAGTATCTTGTACGTTTCAATAAGGTCCCCTCTCATCCTTCTAAACTCCAACGAGTACAAACCCAGAATCCTCAAACGTTCCTCATACGACAAGTTCTTCATTCCAGGGATCATTCTTGTGAACCCCCTCTGGACCCTTTCCAAGGCCAGCACATCCTTCCTTAGATATGGGGCCCAAAACTGCTCACAATACTCCAAATGGGGTCTGACCAGAGCCTTATACAGCCTCAGAAGTACATCCCTGGTCTTGTATTCTGGCCCTCTTGACATGAATGCCAACATTGCATTTGTCTTCTTAACTGCCGACTGAACCTGCACATTAAACTTAAGAGAATCGTGAACAAGGACTCCCAAGTCCCTTTGTGCTTCTGCTTTCCGAAGCATTTCCCCATTTAGAAAATAGTCTGTGCCTAGATTCCTCCTTCCAAAGTGCATAACCTCACACTTTTCCACATTGTATTTCATTTGCCTCTTCACTGCCCACTCTTCACTCCTGAAGAGCTCTAGCAAACCTCCCACCCAGGATATTGGTGCCCCTCCAGTTTAGGTGCAATCCATCCTTCATGTACAGGTCCCACCTTCCCAGAAGATAACCCAATGATCCACATATCTGAATCCTTCTCTCTTGCACCAGCCCTGTAGCCACGTGTTCAGCTGCACTCGCTCTCTTTTCCTTGCCTCACTTGCACGTGGCACTGGTAGCAATCCTGAGATCACTACTCTGCTTGTCCTGCTCTTTAGCTTCCAACCTAACTCCCTAAAATCATTTTGTAGATCCTTACACCTTTTCTTAGCTATGTCGTTGGTGCCTATGTGCACCACGACTTCTGGTTGCTCCCCCTCCCCCTTAAGAATCCTGTAGACTTGATCCGAGACATCCCCGGCCCTGGCACCTGGGAGGCAACATACCTTCCGGAAGTCTCGCTCGCGACCACATAATCTCCTATCCATTCCCCAAACCATTGAGTCTCCTAACACTATTGCTTTTCTATTCCCCCCCTTCCCTTCTGAGCCACAGAGCCAGACTCAGTGCCAGAGACCTGGCTGCTAGGGCCTTCCCCCGGTAAGTCATCCCCCCCCCCCCCCAACAGCATCCAAAACGGTATACTTGTTTTGAAGGGGAACGGCCACGAGGGATCCCTGCACTGTCAGCCCGTTCGTTTTCCTTCCCCTGACTGTAACCAAGCTACTCTTGTCCTGTACCTTGGGTGTGGCTACCTCCCTATAACTCTTCTCTATCACCCCCTCTGCCTCCCGGATGATCCGAAATTCATCCAGCTCCAGCTCCAGTTCCCTAACGTGGTCTCTGAGGAGCTGGAGTTTGGTGCACTTCCCGCAGGTATAGTCAGCGGGGACACCGGTGGTATCCCTCACCACCCACATCCTACAGGAGGAGCAGGCAACTGCCCTAGCCTCCATCCCCTCTGGTCTGAATTCACAAAGAGATTTAAAGGGGGGAAAAAAAGAAAGATTAAACACCCGTTAGGTCCCTTAAAAGAAAAATATATATACATACTGCTGCTACTCTCCCAAGTGAACCCTCAAAAATTGATGATTCTGCGAAAAGAAAGAATGATAGCTTGCTGCCCCCAAAAAACAAAACAAACAAAAAATAAAATTTTTAAAAATTAAAAATTAAAAAAGCACAAAACAAACAACTCTTACCTTACAGAATGTAGTTGCCCTGTGGCCCAACTGGAACTCCGCCCTCTGACTCTACTCACAGTCAGCTGCACAGTCTGTAAACTCCGGGCTCCCTTCACGCTCTTTGAGGAAATGTAGGAAATAAAATGAAAGGAGCATCTTGCTCCCTCCTCACCTAACTCCCTCAGTCACCAAACTCTCACTATAGCACTCAAATGCACCCAAATTCAGCACTCCCTCAGTCACCAAACTCTCACTATAGCACTCAAATGCACCCAAATTCAGCACTCCCTCAGTCACCAACTCTCACTATAGCACTCAAATGCACCCAAAGTCAGCACTCCCTCAGTCACCAAACTCTCACTATAGTACTCAAATGCACCCAAATTCAGCACTCAGTGCAAACAAAGTCTGCACTGTAAATTGGCTCACCTTTATACTGTGACTCTAGTCTCTGAAAACTCTGTTGAGAGCAAGTGTTTGTCGGGAACCTGTGATAATTTACTTAGATTGGAATAGAAACCAGACCAGACCCCAACAGTGGTTAGGATGCTGGACCAAAACCCCAATATTTTAGTTTAGTTTAAAACTGTGCGGAAAGAATGATTAGCTCCGGCGATTGCATGAAAAAATAGGACTCGGTTATTTTTAAAATAAAACTTTAATATAACTGCAACATTAAACTTTTTAACTTCACACCCCAAAATAACAGCTTATAATTACCCCTTAACACAACTATACAATTTCTCATCAAACAACAAGAAAAAAAAGCAGCTCTCAATCCACCTTGAAATTAGCAGGGCATAGAGTAATACTTGTTTTATAAAACAGATTTATAGGGGCGACACGGTGGCTGCAAAAGCACTTTAACTCCCCAGGGACCTCCCCAGTCCAATAACATTCCATAGCCTCGACCAGTGTTTCTCAAACTTTCTTTCCGGGGACCCATTTTTACCAACCAGCCAACCTTCGGGACCCAATCCGGTCGAACTTCGCGACCCACGCCGGCCGAACTTCGCGACCCATGCCGGCTGACCTTCGCGACCTACGCTGGCCGACCTTCGCAGCCCACGCCGGCCGACCTTCGCGGCCCACGCTGGCCGACCTGTATGACCCACCATTTTCTCTTACCTTGTTTGTTGCTGACAAAAATGGAGGAAATGGTTTTAGGTCCCTTTGGCCCCAATGGCCCCTTTGTCCCTTTGGTCCCTGTGGCCCCCCCGAACTTGAAAAAAAAAGGCTGCGACCATATAAAAAAAATGCCGCCGCACTGCGCATGTGCGCCGATGATCGGGCATGCATGTGCAGTGCGGCCAAATTTTTGTTCATCTTTTCCTGGCCATTTTGAAGGCCGCTCGCAGCCGGCATTATTGAAAGCCGGCTACTGCTGTTGCACGCGGATTTGCGCGATCAGGAGTGCTGCGACGGACGGCTCCACGACCCTCCCGACACCCGCCCGCGACCCACCCGCGGGTCGCGATCCCGAGTTTGACAATGCCTGGCCTAGACTGAAAAACATATTCTTTTGTCAATTTCACCTGCTATTCCCTAGAAGCAAAACAAAATCCTTCTTAAAACCATGATCACTGCAGCCACTCACTATACCCCCAGGCTTTTAACTCTTACTTTGTCCCAATATTTAGAAGCTAAATTTCCTAAAATCCTCCAATCATCACAAATCTAATTGTTTGAACAGTATTAAATTTATCCAACTGTATTTTATCCAGGCTAAACTCCATTTTGTACTCTTGGCACATATTAGCATAATAGTGCAACAGATTTTTAATGATCATTTCATGAAAGATTTTATATTTTCATTTGTATAACATTTACCTGGATTGTGTTAAGATTTCCTAGAAATGGATTATTACGATCCTGGACCAGACCCCAACAGTTGCTAGGATACTGGACAGAAACCCCATATTTAATTTAATTTAATTTGTAAGACTTTGATGAAAGGATGCTTCGCTCCAGGACTGATTCCAATAGGTCTATGGTATATCAAAACAAAACAAACTTTATTACTAACACAGGATTAAAATAACTTTAACATCATACCAGAAAATAGCTTACAATTACCTGTAAAACAGTTCTTAACGATAACAATTAAATATTAAATCCTAATTGCTACCTTTATCTCCACTCAAACAAACCCTATCTCAGGTCAAAATCCACTTTTAAATACAGTTAGCAGACTCGGGAATACTTGCTGAAAAGAATATGTCTTGAATAAACCACTTTGAGAGAGAGAGACCCTTCAGGAACCAGCTGCAGAGTCTTGCCGATTTTGTCTCCGCGCTCCTCCCTTTTGCCGAACTACGCCTGTTGTAGAGATCTACCACGCAGATTTAGTGGCACTTGCGAACACTAAAACTTAGTAGAAATTTGAGTTAAAACCTCTCGGGTGCAAATAAGAATCGTTTATTGCCTCTATTTGATTACAATTGAGAGTCACTTAAATCTTATTCTCTAATAGGTCCGGCTAGAAAAAGGGACTTAAAGTGAAGCAACTTGTACACAATTTAACTTTTAAAATAATACAGAAATGGTTTCTTGCTTACAGCAAAACAGCTTGCATTTACTTCAAGAGTTAGAGTGGAAAAGTGAAAGTATGAAAAATAGAGACAGCGAATAGTTTAGATCAAAGTATAGGTTAATTCCGGAATAAAGTTGGCCGTACGGACCCTCACGGTTATACAAAATCATATCAGTCTTTAGCCATCTAACTACACCCCTATGTAATCCTAATTGGTTTGGGTTAGAATCAAATGAGTTTGATTTGACGGTTAGCTGTCAATCTTCAATGTGCAACATTAGTTTTAAATGTTTCATGTTTGAATACTTGTGCATGTTATGGAATGCGATTCGGTGCTGTTATCACAACCAGCTTAATCTGGTCTTCTGCTGACTTAGCTGTTATCTGTATTGTGAACAATGGTGCCTTCATATTACTATGCCGTTGCTATGGTGTTGCTATGTCCTTGATCTGATAAATGGTACAGCACAAGTATAGTGTAAAATTATCTTGCAAATGTATTTGTTAGAACAATGGCTATCTCATCTTTGCCCAGTAAAAGTGTTGTTTTAATCTCTAATGGAATTATGCTGTTTCATGCTGTTTTGTGTGTCTGTATGTCTTGAGGTTATGAGTGAATGTAAAATGGGTATTTAAAGACTGGGGCTTAATATTTACGCTAAATAGCTATCTTTTACCTATCAGGTGTATTAAAAGATAGTCGGTTTCTACAACCTGACAGCCTTTTCAGAAACTGCTGTTCAGTTCACAGGCAAAATCTTTAAAACAAAACTATTGGTCTGTTCACAGACAGATTAAAACTGATTAAGACAGATTAAAAATGTAAAATATTGGGCGCAATTTAACGGAAATGAAACAGAGTCCTGTGTCGGATGCGTTTAGCCTGGTGTTTCCCGGCGTTGGCAGCGGCAAGTATGACCCTGTTATTAAATGGGACTCTGCTTCATTTCTGGGTCTCGGTGAGGAACATCCTGCCGCGGCTGCATTTCGGCTTACTTCCTGCACTAACGAGCTCAGCCCAAATTAGGAGATCATCGAGCCCCCACCCCCCCTCCTCGAGCCCCCCCCCCCACCCCGCCCCGCCCCTCACCCGGCCTCATAAGGGAACGGCACCCTGCACGTTTGTGAAACCAGTGCTAAACGGTGCCCACTCGGGGTCTCTGAGACGAGGCCATTAGATCCCGGGCGCTGGATAGATCAGATGTAGACCTATTCAAGTGAGACGAACTAGTCACTTGAATATGCAAATCTGACCTCATTAGATCTCGCGAGGCGCGGCAAGGCTGGTGAATCTCACGACAGGTCTCTCGCGAGATTTACCGGCCTTGTTGCATCCCAAGTCAGGCGTGACGAGGCCGCTAGATCGCACCCATTGCATCGAAGTAGAAATGCTAATGAGCTATTCTTAACCTCAACCCCAATTCATCTTCAAAATAATTGGACGGTTTACAGTAAAGCTGTTTACAACTTGATATCAACAACATCTTACTGGGATTTGGCAGATTTAGTCTATTTATGGTAAACTCAGAAAATGTTGCTATTATTTCCAGGTGTGAATACCTTGCACCTTCTTCTCGGCAAAACAATCTAAGCTTTCCTTTGATCTTTAACGATCAAATCACCCACCCAAGCTTACTGTCTGGTAGACTTTAGAACAGGTCACATGACCCCCTTCATTTACCCTTAATTTAAAGCTGTAGCCCAGAACTAAAATCTTATAAATCTCACAACTCTAACAGTTGGGTGAAGCGTTTATTTCTTTGCGATATTGCACACTAGCCTGAGTGAGCAGTGATTCTGTGTCCAGTTGGTGTGCAAGGTGTCCTTCTTGTTCAGTCTTCATTTGCACTTCCTTGCCTGTTAAAAGTAATAACTACAGATAAGGTCTTACCAGCAAATGTACACCGAGGGGCGGGTAACAGTGTAAACCCCCGTTGGTCTGGGTCATTAACACTCCAATGTATAAAAGAAACATGACAATGTAAATATTTAAGAAGGAATTGTAACGTAAAGAGCGATATGTGTGTAAGGTTATCAAAATTGAATGGAAGAAAGTCAAGGGAATGTGTAACTCTGATGGAAATGTACAGTCAAGACAATTCGAAATGTTCTGTAATGTTTATGATAGATTTTATGAATGAAGTATAGTTTTTGAAAAAAATTAAATAACTACAGATAGTAAGTCATTGTGATTAGTAGAATATTTTGAGCTTAAAATCCACAATTTCCTCCAACTCAATATTTAATTTAAAAACCCTCAATACTTGGGGCTTTCTGTTTTGATGGAAGAACTGGGAGATGAAACTGTCCTGTACAAACTGACGATATTTAGGTATTCAGTTGTTTATGGTGCTATTTGAGTTTCATTTCACCAAATTCTATATAATGTAGTCCTGTCACATTTCAAAAATGCTCTTTTAAGGACAAGAACTTCTATAACATGCTGAAGCATTACAATTTTTAGAATGAAAAATATTTATCACGCTTTTCTTGCCTTCAGAAGGCTTCCCTCTGTGGAAAAACTGCAGACTGGCAATATTTCTGAGGCTGTGAATCCTATTTTTGGCTGGGGTTATTATCGGAAGGTGTAGCTTTGGGAGATAGCTAGTGGTAGCACAAGCTGCAAAGCCAATTATAGTAGCATTGAGCAGCTAGAGAAGTACCTTAAGATTAAATACAGTAGCAATTTTGTAGAATTGCAGAATACGTTCTGTGATCAAAGGGTTGCTGTGCATGAAATGAAGTGCAGTTATGCTGGTCAGACATCTGATTTTATTAGTGGTTTTGTTTAGTATGTGTGCTTGCTTTCTGCTGGTAATTTGTGTTTAATTAAAACATACAGTCGACTGAACTAAATCTGTCTTCCCTTCTATGATGTATTCCCATCTATTGTGATGCTTCCTCTGAACAACAAGCTCCATGTTAATTTGTGTTGAGAAATACAGGTTTTAAAGCTTTATTTTTCTATCTTTTTGCCAGTGGGTTAATGTAACATCCCGCACGGGACGTACGGGGTGGGAATGCTTCGTCTCGCTGAGCTCCTTGCGGAGTATGAGCTCCCCCGCTAGGGGCGGGGAATCCCAATTATCCAGTGTATATAAGGTTGTCCAGTGAGGCAACAATCAATCAGGAACCCGGTAGGGGTCTACTGGAAAGTGAATATATATTGTTTGTAAATAAAACCTCGTTCTTATTTTTACTCGGTGTGGACTCCCCGTGTCCTTATTAAAGTTAGAGGTTTTTTTAAATGACAAGTTCTTGGTTACTACTGTTGACTTATGTTCTAGTTGATGGGTTACCTGATATTGTATACATTTTACATTCTCTTGCTAAGTGCTGTGTTCTGATGTCTGCTGCTGATAGAGACCGTACAATTTTTCTTTGACATAGGAACAACTGACTCTGGAGATTGTTTGGCATTTGCACAAGGAGAACATTGTGAGCCTTGAAGAGCTGATAGTGAGGTATGTCCATTAAAGAAATAAATAGTGTTCTGTATCCCATTATCAATGAATGATAGCATTGCAAAGTGACTGATTGTCTTGTGAGGTCATGCAGATTGTTTTCAGGTGGGGCTATAGAAAGAATCAAGTTTTTAAAAAGAAAAAAGTGTTTCTGCTGTAATATTTTTGATACCAATATTAGGACTCTACTCCAAAGAGACCCCACTTTATCCCTGGCTCTTGGCCTCAGCTTTTCCACTTAAACCAATGGCAGCCCTGTAATCCAGAAGTAGCAACAGGCAGGCCGGAGCAATGAGAAGCAAACAACGACACCTGAAATTGAGGAAATGGCATGGCAGAGATTTAGCCATGGTAGAGGAGAACAATGGACTGTAATGATGATACACCCCAGCAATTTCTCCTGTTTTCTTTTAACAAAACTATTGTAAAATCTTATAGTGTCAAAATAATTGTGGAGGATCCTTTTATTCAAAGTTCGTAGGGAGTGTAAACTTTGTAGTCTGATGTTGAAAACCACACTTGTGAGCTGATAGTAAGAGAAGAACTCTGATTTTCTGCTCTGTGAACAGTAACCCTGATGCGACTGCTGTAACATGTTGGCTCTTCAGTGATCTCTGCCTCCTTTGTTTGGGGACTGAAGATCATCACCAGCATGAAGATATACAGAGGCAGATATTATCAGGTATGAAGAATGGTTGAAATACTAAAACAGTATCTTCAAAATGCCCAATCTGCTAAGTTAGATAAAGTGAAAAAATAATTCTGTACTGAAATGAAGTTAGCCAACTTAGGACCGTTAACTTTATTATGCAGGTTTTTAAATCATTTGTGTTCACTTTTGTGTGTCTCTGCCTATTGACTATTGTCAGCATTTTTGTTACCACACTCTTATCCACTCAAGTCAGTCGTGTCATGCTTCCAGAAGCACTGACTGTAGTGGGAGCTGACATTCTATAATGAGGAAACCAAAATAGAATCATCATTTCGCATTGTGCTAATGCTCCAAGAGTGTGACCTTTTGAAAATTCTGCTTCCGGTAAATCTCTGTGCCTGCCCTTTGAAATTTTGCGCATTTGATACAGCTGAACACAACTTTTTGATCTTTAGAGGGATACTGCACAAGGAAGTGCTGAGGGTTTTGGTCAAGGGTGGTATCATGACCGGTATAGGCTTGGAGGACCAAAGGGCCTGTTCCTTTGCTGTATTGTTCTTTGTTCTTTGAAGTATCTTTGGTTATATAGTTACACCTCTACTTTGAGCAGTACAAGCATCGTTGGAAACATTTACTCATTTTCAGAAAAATAGATTATATCTTTTGTTCTATCTTTACTTATTGTTAGAAATGAATATATAATGTTCGAAGATTGAAGTAGATGAAACGATGCATTTTGCTCATAAACTGATTCAAGAATTAAGAGACACTTGACCAAACAGCTCCAAAATCATTGGCACAAAATGTTCTTGAACTTTTCATTATTATGGCAAAAGAATGGAATTGTGCCATGTTATGAGGAAATTGGTGCACAATTAGTCTACTTTGGTTATACAACAATACCTCTGTTGTTCTACCTCAGATGTATCTGCCAAAGCCTCTGCTGCTCATTTACATAGCAAGGCTCATGCAAATGACAAACACACAGGAGTTTACCTTTTATGCGTATTTAATGCCAGTGTTAGTGTGGTATTATCAGGTATTGCAGTACCCGAGAGGCAATCTTCCCCTCGGGCCCTAGGCGGCCAGCACTCCCCGCCACCCCCCTATCCTAGGGCCACATCCGACCCACGGGTGCGGCCATCTTGCCCCTCGGACACCACGCTGGACGGATGGGCACCGCCATTTTGTCCATCCCCGCCGCCATTTTGTCCATCCCTGACCACCATGTGCGATCCATGGGAGACGCCATCTTGGATGGGGCCCCAGGCCCCCAGCACGGCCGACTACACGCTGCCCGATCACAACCCGCAACTGTTCCATCTGGCCTCGGTGACGCTGGACCAAAATCGACCTCGGACACTCGCGACTGCAACGACGACGGTGTTCATCAACGCCCACGAGACGTTTTGCCTGATCGACTCTGGGAGCATGGAGAGCTTTATACACCCCGACACGGTAAGGTGCTGTTCACTTGTTACCCACCCTGTAAACCAAAGAATCTCCCTGGCCTCCGGGTCACACTCAGTGGAGATAAAGGGGTTCTGCCGAGCAGACCTCACTGCCCAAGGCAGGAAATTCAACAATTTCCGCCTTTATGTCCTGCCACACCTCTGCGCGGCTAACCTCCTGGGGTTGGACTTCCAATGTAACTTGCAAAGCCTGACCTTTAAATTCGGCGGCCCTATACCCCCCCTTACTGTCTGCGGCCTCGCGACCCTTAAGGTCGACCCGCCTTCCCTGTTTGCGAACCTCACCCCGGATTGCAAACCCGTCGCCACCAGGAGCAGACAGTACAGTGCCCAGGACCGGACATTCATCAGGTCAGAGGTCCAAAGGCTACTGAGGGAAGGGGTCATTGAAGCTAGCAACGGTCCCTGGAGAGGTCAAGTAGTGGTGGTGAAGACCGGGGAGAAGCATAGGATGGTCATCGACTACAGTCAGACCATCAACATGTTTACACAGCTGGATGCGTACCCTCTCCCCCGCATATCCGACTTGGTAAACAGGATCGCGCAATAAAAGGTCTTCTCCGCGGTGGATCTCAAGTCTGCTTACCATCAGCTACCCCTCCGTACTAGTGACTGCAAATACACTGCCTTCGAAGCAGATGGGCGGCTCTACCAATTTTTAATGGTTCCCTTTGGTGTCACTAATGGGGTCTCAGACTTCCAACGCGAGATGGACCGAATGGTTGACCGATACGGCTTACGCGCAACGTTCCCATATCTGGATAACGTCACCATCTGCGGCCATGACCAGCAGGACCACGACACCAACCTCCGGAAATTTCTCCAGAACGCGAAAATCCTTAACTTAACGTATAATAAGGATAAATGCGAATTTAGCACCGACCACCTCGCCATTCTTGGCTACGTAGTGCGAAATGGAGTTATAGGCCCCGACACTGAACGCATGCGCCCCCTTATGGAGTTCCCCCTCCCTCACTGCCCCAATGCCCTGAAGCGCTGCCTCGGTTTTTCAGTTATTACGCACAGTGAGTCCCCAACTACGCAGACAAAGCCCGACCCCTAATCCAGTCCACAACCTTCCCCCTGTCGACGGAGGCCCGTCAGGCCTTCTGCCGCATCAAAGCAGACATTGCAAAGGCCACGATGCGCTCCATCGACGATTCCCTCCCCTTCCAGGTCGAGAGCGATGCGTCCGACATAGCTCTGGCCGCCACCCTCAACCAAGCGGGCAGACCCGTGGCCTTCTTCTCCCGTACCCTCCATTCTTCCGAAATTCGCCACTCCTCGGTCGAAAAAGAGGCACAAGCCATAGTAGAAGCTGTGCGACATTGGAGGCATTACCTGGCCGACAGGAGATTCACTCTCCTCACTGACCAACGGTCGGTGACGTTCATGTTCGATAATGCACAGTGGGGCAAGATAAAGAACGACAAGATCTTACGGTGGAGGATAGAACTCTCCACCTACAACTACGAGTTCTTATACCGTCCTGGGAAGCTAAACGATGCCCTGTCCCGCCTCCGAGCCCTCCACGAGGACCTCTGCCACCCGGGGGTCACTCGTTTTTTCCACTTCATTATGACCCACAATCTGCCCTACTCCATCGAGGAGGTCAGGACAGTCACCAGGGACTGCCAAATCTGCGCGGAGTGCAAACCGCACTTCTACCGGCCAGAGAGGGTGCACCTGATAAAGGCTTCCCGTCCCTTTGAACGCCTCAGCGTGGACTTCAAAGGCCCCCTCCCCTCCACCGACCGCAACACGTATTTCCTGAACGTGATTGACGAGTACTCCCGGTTCCCATTCGCTATCCCCTGCCCCGACATGACAGCAAACACTGTCACCAAGGCCCTCCAGGGTATCTTTACACTGTTCGGGTTCCCCGCGTACATGCCCAGTGATAGGGGGGTCCTCCTTTATGAGCAACGAACTGCGTCAATTCCTGCTCAGCAAGGGCATCGCCTCAAGCAGGACGACCAGTTACAACCCCCGGGGAAACGGGTAGGTAGAGAGGGAGAACGGAACGGTCTGGAAGACCGTTCTACTGGCCCTACGGTCCAGGACTCTCCCCGTCTGCCGCTGGCAGGAAGTCCTCCCGGAGGCCCTTCACACCATCCGGTCGCTGATCTGTACAACTACCAATCAGACACCTCATGAACGTCTCCTTGTCTTCCCCAGGAAGTCCTCCTCCGGGACCTCGCTCCCATCCTGGCTAGCGACACCCAGACCCATCCTGCTTCGGAAGCACGTGCGGGCGCACAAGTCGAACCCGTTGGTCGAGAGGGTCCACCTGCTGCCCGCTAACCCCCAGTACACCTACATGGCGTTCGCTGACGGCCGGCAAGATACAGTCTCCCTCCGGGACCTGGCGCCCGCCGGAACCCCACGCGCACCCGAACCATTACCCCCCCCCCCCACACAGCACCTCACTGGAGGATCGGTCCTCCTGCCGCTCCTACCTAGGCCATCCCACCCACCGACGCCCCCTACAGGCGCCCCCCTCTCGTGTCAACCGTTTGCCCCACCAGTGCCGTCTAGAGGTGACGAAGCTGCCATGGAGGCCGAGGCCACGCTCCCGGAGTCGCAGACGCCCGGACCCCCACCAGAATCACCACCGAGGCTCAGACGATCCAGGAGGACGACCAGGCCACCCGACCGACTGATTGCTTCACTGTAACTGTAAATGAACACTGACTGTATATAACTTCCACGCTTGTAAATATTCTCGACAACCCTGTAAGGAGGTATCACGGTACCTCCATACCCGATCATACCATGTTAAATGCAGTTGTAACCACTGGCCACCACCCCCGCCAGACTCTTTTTTAACAGGGGGTGAATGTGGTATTATCAGGTATTGCAGTACCCGAGAGGCTGTAGACCATTGGGTAAACCTAGGAGTTTACCATTGGCTGTTTTGTATGTAGCTCCGCCCTGACAGGCGGTGTATAAGAACTGGTGCCGTCCCAGCAGCCCTCATTCTGTACCGAAGCAGCTGGGGAACAGATCTAGTCTATTAAAGCCTTCAGTTATGTTACAACCTCGTCTTTGAGTTTAATTGATCGTGCATCAGTTAGCATTTCAGCTTTGGTAAAGGTGCACTTTGTGTTAGTTCCCATTGTGAAATCTGCTGCAGAAATGGAAGTGCATTCCTGTACAACTGTGTTCGAGGAAGCTCTTGGCCCTTTGACCCAGTAGTGTTGGATGGCTAATATATATGAGTTTAATCCACTTCATTATGTTTTCTCTGGGTGATGTGTTTACCAACTGTGGCCTGATTTCCGGACAAGGCACCTTCATCTACCCTGAGAAAAGATCTCTTGGCAGATCAACCTAGATGTTTCATTGGTGATTGCCAGTGTGCCCGCACTGAAGAACCATGTTCCAGGGTATCAGATTTCCCAAGTGGCATTCCCCACATCCCCTGACTCCCCACGGGACCCCTCTCCCCACCTGCGGGCTCAACTCTCATCCACGACCTGACCTGGACCCCCCCAACCCCTGCAATTGTCTCCACTTAACTTGAACACTTACCTTTTCCATGGCCTGTCATTTTCTATTGGACTTTTTAAACTTACCTGCTTTACAGTGGCTAGTGCAGTAAAAAAGGGGGCGTGTCCTCCTTCACTCTGACTCTGTTAGACGTGGAAGCTTGGCCCTGGGAGGTGCTGCACACTGCCTGTTCGGGTGAGACAAGCACGGAGAAATTTGGCGCAGGCAAGTGGGTACAGAGTGGCATTTCGATGCTGATTGCCACTCTGAGGGTGGCACTCATGGTGAAAGATAATTTTGATTGCCTGTGTCGCCATTGTGGTTACTAAATATTATTTTGTCTTTTCAGATATTGTGACTGTGTTAGTAACAAATGGATTTCAGGAACTAAATGTTGTGGAGTCAGATCCTAAGTTGCGGCACTTTCCACAGGTGAGGGTGATTCAAGTTGCTACAGCTTCCAGACGCAGCGTCACTAATGGAGGTCTGCTGTGTTTGTGAAATCACGGCCTTTTATATCCAAAACATGAATAGTATTGAACTCAATAGACGTGCAGAGTGCATCTGCTAACTTGTTGTTAATCTTGTAAACTTCCAGTAATATGCCCATGGCCAAATCTTTTCAAAGTACACTCTTCTAAAGGGGCAGCACGGTAGCCTTGTGGATAGCACAATTGCTTCACAGCTCCAGGGTCCCAGGTTCGATTCCGGCTTGGGTCACTGTCTGTGCGGAGTCTGCATGTCCTCCCCGTGTGTGCATGGGTTTCCTCCGGGTGCTCCGGTTTCCTCCCACAGTCCAAAGATGTGCAGATTAGGTGGATTGGCCATGATAAATTGCCCTTAGTGTCCAAAATTGCCCTTGGTGTTGGGTGGGGTTACTGGGTTGTGGGGATAGGGTGGAGGTGTTGACTTTGGGTGGGGTGCTCTTTCCAAGAGCCGGTGCAGACTCGATGGGCCGAATGGCCTCCTTCTGCACTGTAAATTCTATGATAATTCTATGAAAAGGGATGTGTTTAATGCTCCATCATATTATTGACCTTTAAATGAACATGTTACGATCTCTGTAGAGATCGATACTTTTAAAGAGAAATTTAAACTTTCAGTTAACAGCTGAAAGACTAAAATGCCAAGGTTTCACGTTTTCAAACTTTTATTGTATCAAATGATACTATTGACCAAACACTATTTTCTTTTGAAGGCAACTTATACTTTGAACTTGAGAAATAAACAGTTCCTTTTTACATTGCACTCTCTGCTGAATTACCGTTCTTGTAGCAAACAGTTTCCAGCTGTTCCCAGGTTCCAGCGGCTGGCTTCCTTCTTCCTTTCCCAGCCAGGTAACTGTCGACTTCTTTCTCTAGCTTCAAGGTCGGCAGGATTTGCAGCATCCTTTAACTCCCCATGAACTAGGTTTTCAATCTAAGTGTGAACTCTCATCCACATTATGTACGGTGAACAGCAGAGTCAGTGTTTTCTTTGCTTAAAGTGCAGGCCTAGTTTGTTCTATCTATTTATCTATCTCAGTTGGCTACCCACCACACAAGAGAAACCTGCAACTTACTGGCTGTCTGTGATATACCTGGGGTTAAAGGGAAGCCTATAACCTGATCTCAAAATGACTTCCACTATCCTCTTCCCCATGGCAACAGAAAACAACTATGTATCCAAGTAGAACTGTTAATCAGTTATCCAATCTCTCAACATCCTTTAATCTTAGAAGTAAAGGGATAGTTTACAGCACAACCTAATTACTTAATGCCTAGAGCACCTTTCAGTGAATATGGGAGACTCTGGTGCTACCCATTGTAGTATTAGAAACTGCTGTAATTGCTTTATTACCTTGCACCCCCCTCAATAAAACAATTTGCATCTTCCTCAGATCTCTAACAATTAAACCACCTTGGCTTACTGTCAGCCAGGCTCCAGCACAGGACACATGGCCCCTTTCATCTTCCCTGCAATGCCAAAATATAGTAATCCTATAAACCAAAAGATGCAATCCTAAAACATAACAATCTTATAAATCTCACAGTTGTAACAAATGTATAAACCATTTCCCACTTCTGGTTTAAGTTGTTGTTGAAACCCATTCTTCATTGCTATCCTGAAAATATGCTTCAAATGATCTAAATACTTACATTCCTGAAAACTAGTTTGCACAGCAGCATAAACTAGGGGATTTAGAGTTGAACAATTTATACAATGTTATCAACATCAAAAGTAAAGATGTTACAGTTTGAAGTGTTCTCATGCTTTTTACCTCCTTTTAGAAGATATTCAGTAGCCAGATGTTGAGCAGGATAAATAAAATAAGTTTACATATGTCATTGCCACAAACTCCAGATGTTGGGGGGAATGGAGCCCCCACCACCTTTCCTCCCCTTGATCCAGTAGGGACGGTGAGCAGTGAGTTCTGTTTCTCCTGCCCACCATGCTTAAATTGGATAAGCAGTAGATATCGTGTTCATTGTTGGTAATATGCTGAGAATTAACGAAAGGGGGTTGGCGAATATTTGGCTGACTTCACCTTTCGCTCTTTATGCAGCTGCTCCCTGCCTGCCCATGGCAGCTGCTCACAGCACAAGTGTGGCACGGGTGGCAGATAAATCTCCCGCTGCGTACGGCACTGGGAACTGACGATTCTGGGTCTGAGTCCCAGGTCCTTTAACTCATGTGAGGTGCAGACAACAATGGAACTTGAGCTCTTTCGTGAAAACAAAAACACCATTTTCAGTGAGAAGTGAACTGAGAGCATAGAAACATATTTTTTCCGGTAATCCATCTGATTTTCTGTATTGGGATCTTTCTATGCATGAATATGCTGCGGGTTTTACCCCGTGACAGGAGCCATTCACTCCAGCATAAAAGTTTCACATTAAGTAAAACAAAAATAATAAATATATTTTGAATTTAGAACTCAAGTATTTCACAATAAACGTTATGGGTGTTGGTGGAATTTTTTGAACATGGCAGGGGTGAGGGGCGGGGTGGGTGGATGCCTGATGCAGAAGGTCAGCCATAATCTTATTGAACAGCAGAGCAGCCTGGAGGGGCTCCATGGTGTACTCCTGCTCATATTTCTTATGTTAAAGAAAAATATAGCCTTCCAGTCTACTTTTAAATAATGGTAAACTGTTGTTATTTTGTTGTAGATAGTTTAAATGAAAGCATTTGTGCCTCATTACGAACTACAAAAATAAGTCACTTTGGTATTCTTGAAATAGTGCAGTAATCTCTGGACTATCAATCCTTCACTTCGCAGGATTAGGACTACTGAAGTTGAATCCTACTTATCTTTTCCTGCACTGAAACTTAATCATGTCACAGGATCAAAATCATATTGATGAATAATGCTTTCAGTAAGATAGCAGCAAATCTTTGGAATGGTTTATACCTTGAAATGAAACTGCTTTACTGAATTGGTCATTTTCTCTTCTCCTTACTAACAGATCTGTTTTGCAGTATTGGGCAGAATGATTCCATGTAAGTAAAGTTCATTATCCATATACCCACATTATGATTTTAGAATAGACAGCAATTAAATGACTGTTGTTATTGTTGGTGTAAAGTATGTTATCTCTATGGTTGCAATTAACTGTTCATGAAATGTCTTACAAGCCTGCTTATTTAGAAATTGCATTAAAAAGAAAGATGAATATGGGACAGAAAGTGACCATGCCAAAATTTGGATGCTCTTGCAAATTTCAGCTCCTGTCCTTTCAAATGCTCTGGGCGCGATTCTCTGCTCCCGCGCGGTCCAGTGAATCGCCTGTGACAGCCAAAATGGCGATTCACCGGTACCCACACGATTCTCAGTGCCGGATGGGCCGAGCGGCCTGCCCAAAACGGCGGGTTCCCCCCGGCGCTGTCCACACCTGGTCGCTGCCGGCGGAAACAGCGCAGGAATGCTGGGGGGGCGGCCTGCGGCGGGGGGGATCCTGCACTGTGGGGGGGCCTCAAATGGGGTCTGGCCCGCGATCGCTGCCCACCGATTGTCGGGCCGGCCTCTCTGAAGGAGGACCTCCTTTCTTCCGCAGCCCTGCAAGATCCGTCGGACATCTTCTTGCGGGGCGGACTCGGGGAGGACGGCAACCACGCATGCGCGGGTGACGCCAGTTATGCGCCGCCGGCCGCGTCATGTATGCGGCGCCACCTTTACGCGGCGCCAAGGCCTGGTGTGCCTAAATGAAGCGGCGCCGGTCCTAGCCCATTTTCGGGCCCTGAATCGGTCGGGATAGGGGCCGTTTCGCGCCGTCATGAATCTCGACGGCGTTCACGACGGCGCGAACACTCTGTCTCCATTTCAGAGAATCGCGCCCTCTGTATCCCTGTTACTCCACTGGGTAAGAGCAAGCTGCCACTTTCAGTCACTCCTCACTCAGTTGTGTAATAGGAGTTCCTCCATGCCAGTCTCCCGGATGGTTATTTCTGAACAACCGGCTAACTTCTATTTACCAAGGTGACCCATCCCAAACCTTCCATTAGGAGATTTTTTCTTACACTCTATAACTTCCATTCGGTTTTTCAGTAACGTGTTCAGAGTTTTGCATTCATGTTCTAATGCTTTTAAGTCCTTGTGAGCTATTTCAACCTGTCCTTAAAGAAGTACTGGTCCATATAGTTTATAGTCTGTTGCGAAGCATTTATTTTCAACATTTAGAGCCTTTTTTTTACATCGTACATTGCGCACAATTCTCCCTACGGAGAGCGTATTACTTATGTTCTCGTTACTGATAAAGAATTGTGCTGATAGATAGAACCTTTTCAAATTATACTTGAGGGAAAGTTGCAAGTAAAATAATCTTCCTTTTGTTGTCACATAGTTATTATACACCTGTTCCTGGGAGCATCTTTCCTGCAAAAGTCTTCTCCGATCAAAGTCACAAGTGGCACCTTCTGTGACCGACTGTGGGACATTATCCTTTCTCATCCCCCTCTGTGGCATTTGACATTGTCGACCATTCCTCTGGTTTCTCTTTTCCGTTCATAGAATTATAGAAATTGATGGCACAGCAGGAAGCCATCCGACCCATTGGTCTTTCTCTCGCAGGCAGTGAACTCCAGATCCACACCACCCTCTAAGTTTGAAAAATAATATCCTCACCCACCCTCTGCTCCTTCTACAATTACAGCTCAGTTGGATTGCATCCTGCATCCACTTATTTCCACTTTTATCTATTGAATAACAGCTGGAGCATCTTCAGCAATGACTTCTCTTTCTCTCCCTCTGCACTGGTACCTCGAGAGTCTCCCAAGACAAGGTTGTGCTCACCCACATGCTTCATTTTGGCGAGATCATGTGAAGACATAGGGTCAGCTTCCACCTTTATTACTGACACCAATTCTATTATTGCAGTATCTGTCTTGCTCTCGTCACTGTCTTTGCTGCCAGATTCCATATCCAACATCCTGTCTCGGATGAGCTCCGAATTTTGCCATGGTCACATTCTGTCCAAATTCATCTTTAACTATTAGGAAGAAGTAAGCCATCACCGTTGGCCTGTATCTCTGCTACTGATTCCCATTCACCTCCGTGTTGAGCTCCCCGACCTAATTCCTGTGACAGTATAGAAATGTTCAGTATACAAAGAGTTAATGTTATGTTGCAATTTACCGCTAGATTGAGCTAGATGCAGTACTATATAAAGCACTGACTCTCAGACTTCTGGGAGAGAGAATGAAGACTGGAGTAGAGTGCATAGGAGAGGATAGAGTACAGTTAGAATTAGAGTGTAGCGACTAGTGTTAGTAGAGTGTAAATTACTATAATTATTGTTTATTATAGGAGTAAATGATCAAGCTTAATTTAAGTAGTGTAAATAAATGTGAGCTTTGTTAATGAACTTGGCTTCTGTTGTCTTTATGAACACTACAACATCCATCCTGATGCTGTCTCAGTAGATCTGTTGCTGAAACTTTCATCCATTTCTTTGTTATGTCAAAGTCTTGACTATTTTAGTGCTCTCCTGGCCAGCCCTGCATCTTCCATGATCCTCAGCTCCTCCACATCCCTGCAGCCTGTGTGCTACCCTGCATTGTCCCCCTGGCACAACATTCCTCTCCTGGCTGACCCACTCTGGCTGCTGATCCTCCAAAGCCTCCACGTTAAAATTCTCATCCTTGTGTTTAAATCCATTCCTGACCTCGTCTTTCCCCGCCTCTCGTGCAGCCTAAATTCCCTGATCGTTCGGAATTCGCCGTTTCTGGAATTTATCCCTATGCCCTCTGCCTGTCCACATCCCTCTCCTCCTTGAAGACCGATAGCACAGTGGTTAGCAATGTTGCTTCACAGCGCCAGGGACCCGGTTCGATTCCCGGCATTTTGGGGCGTTGTCTGTACGGAATCTGCATGTTCTCCCCGTGTCTGCGTGGGTTTCCTTCGGGTGCTCTAGTTTCCTCCCACAAGTCCCGAAAGACATGCTTGTTCGCCGAATTGAACATTGTTAGGGTTAATTCTCCCTCTGTGTACCCGAACAGGCGCTGACAGTAGCGTGACGACTAGGGGATTTTCACACTAACTTCATTGCAGTGTTAATATAAGCTCACTTGTGACACTAATAAAGGTTATTATTAATATTATGACTGAGCTTTTGGTCATCACCCCTAATACTGTTTGCCTTAGCTCAGTGTCTATTGCCTGGTTGAAACTTTGTGAGGTACCTTGGGATGTTTTTCTAGATCAAAGGATTTTTTTAAAAAAAATAATATTTTATTGAAAATTTTTGGTCAACCAACACAGTACATTGTGCATCCTTTACACAACATTGTAACAATACAGATAATAATGACCTTTTTTAAATTTAAACAAAAACAACAACAAATAAATAAATATTAAATAACAAAAAATAAAAATTAGCCCTAATTGGCAACTGCCTTGTCTCAGGCCACACCCCCCCCTCCCATCCCTCCCCCCCCCCCCAAGTCCTGGGCCGCTGCTGCTGCCTTCTTTGTTCTCCCCTATCTATCTTTCCGCAAGATATTCGACGAACGGTTGCCACCGCCTAGTAAACCCTTGAGCCGACCCCCTTAGGACGAACTTAATCCGCTCTAACTTTATGAACCCCGCCATATCATTTATCCAGGTCTCCACCCCCGGGGGCTTGGCTTCTTTCCACATTAGCAATATTCTGCGCCGGGCTACTAGGGACGCAAAGGCCAAAACATCGGCCTCTTTCGCCTCCTGCACTCCCGGCTCTTGTGCAACCCCAAATATAGCCAACCCCCAGCTTGGTTCGACCCGGACTCCTACTACTTTCGAAAGCACCTTTGTCACCCCCATCCAAAACCCCTGTAGTGCCGGGCATATGGGTATGATTCGCTGGGCTTCTTGAGCACCTCGCACACCTATCCTCCACCCCAAAAAATTTACTGAGCCGTGTTCCAGTCATATGTGCCCTGTGTAATACCTTAAACTGAATCAGGCTTAGCCTGGCGCACGAGGACGACGAGTTTACCCTGTTTAGGGCATCTGCCCACATCCCCTCCTCAATCTCCTCCCCTAGCTCTTCTTCCCATTTCCCTTTTAGTTCGTCCATCATAGTCTCCCCTTCGTCTCTCATTTCCCTATATATATCCGACACCTTACCGTCCCCCACCCATTTCTTTGAGATGACTCTGTCCTGCACCTCTTGTGTCGGGAGCTGCGGGAATTCCCTCACCTGCTGCCTCGCAAAAGCCCTCAATTGCATGTACCTGAATGCATTCCCTTGGGGCAACCCATATTTCTCGGTCAGCGCTCCCAGACTCGCAAACTTCCCATCCACAAATAGATCTTTCAATTGCGTTATACCTGCTCTTTGCCACATTCCATATCCCCCATCCATTCCCCCCGGGGCAAACCTATGGTTGTTTCTTATCGGGGACCCCCCCAGTGCTCCGGTCTTTCCCCTATGTCGTCTCCACTGTCCCCAAATCTTCAGTGTAGCTACCACCACCGGACTCGTGGTATAGTTCCTTGGTGAGAACGGCAATGGGGCTGTCACCATAGCCTGCAGGCTGGTCCCCCTACAGGACGCCCTCTCTAATCTCTTCCACGCCGCTCCTTCCTCCTCTCCCATCCACTTACTCACCATTGAAATATTAGCGGCCCAATAATACTCACTTAGGCTCGGTAGTGCCAGCCCCCCCCTATCCCTACTACGCTGTAAGAATCCCTTCCTCACTCTCGGAGTCTTCCCGGCCCAAACAAAACCCATGATACTCTTTTCTATCCTTTTGAAAAAAGCCTTCGTGATCACCACCGGGAGACACTGAAACACAAAAAGGAATCTCGGGAGGACCACCATCTTAACCACCTGCACCCTCCCTGCCATTGACAATGCTACCATATCCCATCTCTTGAAATCTTCCTCCATCTGTTCCACCAACCGCGTCAAATTTAGCCTGTGCAATGTGCCCCAATTCTTAGCTATCTGGATCCCCAGGTAACGAAAGTCTCTCGTTACCTTCCTCAACGGTAGGTCTTCTATTTCTCTACTCTGCTCCCCTGGATGCACCACAAACAGCTCACTCTTTCCCATGTTCAATTTATACCCTGAAAAATGCCCAAACTCCCCAAGTATCCGCCTTATTTCTGGCATCCCCTCCGCTGGATCCGCCACATATAGTAGCAGATCATCCGCATATAAAGATACCCGGTGTTCTTCTCCTCCCCTAAGTATTCCCCTCCATCCCTTGGAACCTCTCAGCGCTATCGCCAGGGGCTCAATCGCCAGTGCAAACAGTAATGGGGACAGAGGACATCCCTGCCTTGTCCCTCTATGGAGCCGAAAATATGCCGATCCCCGTCCATTCGTGACCACACTCGCCACTGGGGCCCTATACAACAGCTGCACCCATCTAACATACCCCTCTCCGAACCCAAATCTCCTCAACACCTCCCACAGATAATCCCACTCCACTCTATCAAATGCTTTCTCGGCATCCATCGCCACTACTATCTCCGTTTCACCCTCTGGTGGGGCCATCATCATTACCCCTAACAACCTCCGTATGTTCGTGTTCAGCTGTCTCCCCTTCACAAACCCAGTTTGGTCCTCATGAACCACCCCCGGGACACATTCCTCTATTCTCATTGCCATTACCTTGGCCAAGACCTTGGCATCTACATTGAGGAGGGAGATTGGTCTGTAGGACCCGCATTGTAGCGGATCCTTTTCCTTCTTTAAAAGAAGCGATAACGTAGCTTCTGACATAGTCGGGGGCAGTTGTCCCCTTTCCTTTGCCTCGTTGAAGGTCCTCGTCAGTAGCGGGGCGAGCAAGTCCAAATATTTTCTGTAAAATTCAACTGGGAATCCGTCCGGTCCCGGGGCCTTTCCCGTCTGCATGTTCCTAATTCCTTTCACCACTTGTTCTACCGTGATCGGTGCTCCCAATCCCATCCTTTCCTGCTCTTCCACCTTGGGAATTTCCAGCCGATCCAAAAACTCCATCATTCTCTCCCTCCCATCCGGGGGTTGAGCTTCATACAATTTTTTATAAAATGTCTTAAACACTTCATTCACTCTCTCCGCTCCCCGCTCCGTCTCTCCATCTTCGTCTCTCACCCCCCCTATTTCCCTCGCTGCTCCCCTTTTCCTCAATTGGTGTGCCAGCAATCTGCTCGCCTTCTCTCCATATTCATACTGTACACCCTGCGCCTTCCTCCATTGTGCCTCTGCAGTGCCTGTGGTCAGCAAGTCAAATTCCACATGCAGCCCTTGCCTTTCCCTACACAGTCCCTCCTCCGGTGCTTCCGCATACTGTCTGTCCACCCTCAAAAGTTCTTGCAACAACCGCTCCCGTTCCTTACTCTCCTGCTTCCCTTTATGTGTCCTTATTGATATCAGCTCCCCCCTAACCACCGCCTTCAACGCCTCCCAGACCACTCCCACCTGAACCTCCCCATTGTCATTGAGTTCCAAGTACTTTTCAATGCATCCCCTCACCCTTAAGCACACCCCCTCATCCGCCATTAGTCCCATATCCATTCTCCAGGGTGGACGCCCTCTTGTTTCCTCCCCTATCTCCAAGTCTACCCAGTGTGGGGCATGATCCGAAATGGCTATAGCCGTATATTCCGTTCGCCTCACCCTCGGGATCAATGCCCTACCCAACACAAAAAAGTCTATGCGTGAATAGACTTTATGGACATAGGAGAAAAACGAGAACTCCTTACTCCTAGGTCTACTGAATCTCCACGGGTCCACCCCTCCCATCTGCTCCATAAAATCCTTAAGCACCTTGGCTGCTGCCGGCCTCCTACCAGTCCTGGACTTCGACCTATCCAGCCTTGGTTCCAACACCGTGTTAAAGTCTCCCCCCATTATCAGCTTTCCGGTCTCTAGGTCTGGGATGCGTCCTAGCATTCGCCTCATAAAATTGGCATCGTCCCAATTCGGGGCATACACGTTTACCAACACCACCATCTCTCCCTGTAATTTGCCACTCACCATCACGTATCTGCCCCCGTTATCCGCCACTATAGTCTTTGCCTCGAACATTACCCGCTTCCCCACTAATATAGCCACCCCCCTGTTTTTCGCATCCAGCCCCGAATGGAACACCTGCCCTACCCATCCTTTGCGCAACCTAACCTGATCTATCAGTTTCAGGTGCGTTTCCTGTAACATGACCACATCTGCTTTAAGTTTCTTAAGGTGTGCGAGTACTCGTGCCCTCTTTATCGGCCCGTTAAGCCCCCTCACGTTCCACGTGATCAGCCGAGTTGGGGGGCTTCCCACCCCCCCCCCCCCCTTGCCGGTTAGCCATCATCTTTTTCCAGCTTCTCGCCCAGTTCCCACGCGGCTGTATTTCTCCCAGACGGTGCCCCCCCGCCCATCCTTTCCCGCACCCACTCCCCCCTTTCCCCAGCAGCAGCAACCCAGTAATTCCCCCCTCCCCCCCCCCCCCGCTAGACCCCCCGCTAGCGTAATTACTCCCCCCATGTTGCTCCCAGAAGTCAGCAAACTCTGGCTGACCTCGGCTTCCCCCCGTGATCACGGCTCGCCCCGTGCGGCGCCCCCTCCTTCCTGCTTCTCTATTCCCGCCATAATTATCATAGCGCGGGAACCAAGCCCGCGCCTCTCCCTTGGCCCCGCCTCCCATGGCCAACGCCCCATCTCCTCTCCCTCCCCACCTCCCCCATCACCACCTGTGGGAGAAAGAAAAGTTACCATACCGCAGGATTAATCATACAATCCCTCTTCGCCCCCCCCCCCCACTCGTCCCACCACTTTGTCCAAACGTTCATTTTCGTAGTCCAATTATTCCAATTTTTCTTCTACAATAAAAGTCCACGCTTCATCCGCCGTCTCAAAGTAGTGGTGCCTCCCTTGATATGTGACCCACAGTCTTGCCGGTTGCAGCATCCCAAACTTTATCTTTTTTTTGTGAAGTACCGCTTTGGCCCGATTAAAGCTCGCCCTCCTTCTCGCCACCTCCGCACTCCAATCTTGATAGACGCGGATCACCGCGTTCTCCCATTTACTACACCGAGTTTTCTTCGCCCATCTAAGGACCATTTCTCTATCCTTAAAACGGAGAAATCTCACCACTATGGCTCTGGGAGCTTCTCCTGCTCTCGATCCTCGCACCATAACTCGGTATGCTCCCTCCACCTCCAACGGACCCGTCGGGGCCTCCACTCCCATTAACGAGTGCAGCATCGTGCTCACATATGCCCCGACGTCCGCCCCCTCCACACCTTCAGGAAGGCCAAGAATCCTCAAGTTGTTCCTCCTTGCGTTATTTTCCAGTGCCTCCAACCTCTCCACAGATCCTTTCTGGTGTGCCTCCTGTATCTCCGACTTCACCACCAGGCCCTGTATGTCGTTTTCATTCTCTGCTGCTTTCGCCTTCACGACCCGAAGCTCCTGCTCCTGGGTCTTTTGTTCCTCTTTCAGCCCTTCAATCGCCTGTAATATCGGGGCCAACAACTCTTTCTTCATTTCCTTTTTTATCTCCTCCACGCAGCGTTTCAAAAACTCTTGTTGTTCAGGGCCCCATATGAAACTGCCACCTTCCGACGCCATCTTGGTTTCTGCTTGCCTTCCTTGCCGTTGTTCCAAAGGATCTGCTGCAATCCGGCCACTTTCCTCTCCTTTTTCCATCCGTGTCCAGGGGGAACACCCTTCTGGTTTACCGCACGGTGTTTTCAGCCGTTAAAATTGCCGTTGGGGCTCCTATCAAGAGCCCAAAAGTCCGTTTCACAGGGAGCTGCCGAAACGTGCGACTCAGCTGGTCATCGCCGCACCCGGAAGTCATCAAAGGATTTATAAGTGCTAGTTGCTGTTGATGCTGCCTTGAGTTTCTGCCTTTAACTACTGTGAAAATCATGTTCAAGAGATTTCCCTCTCTTCCAGGGTTACTGGATAATGTGTGGAATGAAAAGGAAAATGATGGTGCTGCTGAGCAGAAAGCAGCTCAATTCTGGTATGTGCAAATATCTACAAATTCTATAATTTATTAATGACCTGCTCAGTACTGATCGAGGTGGACTCCATGCCACAGCCTTGGTGGTTCTAAGTATAACACAGGTTTTTAAAAGTTTATTTCCATTTTTTCTGTTTTCCTCTCCAATTTTCTTTTCTTTGCTCCGCTGATTGTGTTGACTACCTGGCTGAGGTGAGGTTCCGTGGACAGCGATCAAGGTTTTGTCCCAGCTGTCCATAACTCACCTGCTGGTCGACGACAGAGGGCATCACAGTCTTCAGCAGATGGAGTAGAATGGGAGCACTGCCTGATTTGTAACTTTTCACCAGGACACGCACTCTAAATGATTGCCTCTACCGCTGTCTCAGTTAAGTCAACACATTAGGGATTGAAATATGAATGTTGCTGCCTGGATAACGCACAAGGACAGAAGAGATAGGAACAGGAGTATACATTACACCCTGTCAAACCTACTCCACCTTTCAATGTCATCATGGCAAATCTCCTGCTTCAACTCCATTTTCCCACCCTCTCCCCATGTCCCTCGATTACCCAAGAGACCAAATATCTGTCTATCCCAGCCTTCAGTATATTCAAAGGTGAAGCAACCACAACACTCTGGTGTGAGAATTCCAAAGATTCACAATCTTTTGAGTGAAGAAATTTTTCCTCGCCTCTGGAAGAGAGGGAAGGCAATAATAAATCATCCTGAACATGATTTTCAGAGTAAGAATGGGCAAACATTCAAGGTAGCATGAACACCAACAACTCACATTTATAGTCCTAAATGTGTGGCCCCTTATGCTGAAATGGTGCCTTGTTTTCGATTCCTCAGACAGAGGAATCAATCTCTCAGTATCTCCTGAAGAATTAAAGATATCATGTGACCTGCTCTAAATTCTGTCTGACGACAAACCTTGGATATTACAGTTTAAGGAGAGGCCTAGGGTGTCATACTCTGAAGAACATAGAACATACAGTGCAGAAGGAGGCCATTCGGCCCATCGAGTCTGCACCGACCCACTTCAGCCCTCACTTCCACCCTATCCCCGTAACCCAACAACCCCTCCTAACCTTTTTGGTCACTAAGGGCAATTTATCATGGCCAATCCACCTAACCTGCACGTGTTTGGACTGTGGGAGGAAACCGGAGCACCCGGAGGAAACCCACGCAGACACGGGGAGAACGTGCAGACTCCGCACAGACAGTGACCCAGCAGGGAATCAAAGCTGGGACCCTGGCGCTGTGAAGCCACAGTGCTATCCACTTGTGCTACCGTGCTGCCCGTGATAAAAGGCGCAGGATGTTCACATCTGTAGACAATAGCAAGAGTGGTTAGTCCCCAAGTCTCACAGGGAGGTATTAGGAATGTCAGGTTTAGCTTCCGGGTGCGGCGATGACCAGCTGAGTCGCACGTTTCGGCAGCTCCCGGTGAAACGGACTTTTGGGCTCTTGATAGGAGCCCCAACTGCAATTTTGACGGCTAAAAACACTGTGCGGTAAACCAGAAGGGAATCCCCCCTGGATACGGATGAAAAAGGAGGAGAAAGTGGCCGGATTGCAGTGGATCCTTTAGAATAGCGGCAAGGAAGGCAAGCAAAAACCAAGATGGCGTCGGAAGGTGGCAGTTTAACATGGGGCCCTGAACAACAAGAGTTCTTGAAATGCTGTGTGGAAGAGCTCAAAAAGGAAATGAAGAAAGAGCTGTTGGCCCCGATACTACAGGCGATCGAAGGGCTAAAGGAGGAACAAAAGACCCAGGAGCGGGAGCTTCGGGTCGTGAAGGCAAAGGCAGCCGAGAATGAGGACGACATACAGGGCCTGGTGGTGAAGACGGAGACGCATGAGGCACATCAGAAACGATGTGTGGAAAGGTTGGAGTCACTGGAGAGCAACGCAAGGAGGAACAACCTGAGGATTCTTGGTCTTCCTGAAGGTGCGGAGGGAGCGGACGTCGGGGCATATGTGAGCACGATGCTGCACTCGTTAATGGGAGCGGAGGTCCCGGCGGGTCCGTTGGAGGTGGAGGGAGCATACCGAGTGATGGCGCGAGGACCGAGAGCAGGAGAAATTCCCAGAGCCATAGTGGTGAGATTCCTCCGTTTTAAGGATAGAGAAATGGTCCATAGATGGGCAAAGAAAACTCGGAGCAGTAAATGGGAGAACGCGGTGATCCGCGTTTATCAAGACTAGAGTGCGGAGGTGGCGAGAAGGAGGGCGAGCTTTAATCGGGCCAAGGCGGTGCTTCATAAAAAGAAGATAAAATTTGGAATGCTGCAACCGGCAAGACTGTGGGTCACATATCGAGGGAGGCACCACTACTTTGAGACGGCGGATGAAGCGTGGACTTTTATTGTGGAAGAAAAACTGGAATGAGCGGGCTATTAAAAAGAACGTTTGAACAAAGTGGTGGGGCGAATGTGGGGGGTGAAGAGGGGGGTTAAAAAGGGGGGAAAGAGGAGTTTTATGTGCTAATCCTGCGATGTGGTAACTTTTCTCTCTTCCACAGGTGGTGATGGGGGGAGGAGGGGAGGTGGAGGAGATGGGGCATTGGCCATTGGGAGCGGGGCCAAGGGAGAAGCGCGGGCTTGGTTCCCGCGCTATGATAATCATGGCGGGAATAGAGAAGCAGGAAGGAGGGGGCGTCGCACGGTGCGAGCCGAGGTCACGGGGGGAAGCCGAGGTCGGCCAGAGTTTGCTGACTTCTGGGAGCAACATGGGGGGAGTAATTACGCTAGCGGGGGATCTAGCGGGGGGGGGGGGGTGGGCGGGGGGAATTACTGGGTTGATGCTGCTGGGGAGAGGGGGGAGCTGGTATGGGAGGGGATGGGCGGGGGGGGGGGGGCACCGCCTGGGGGAGATACAGCTGCGTGGGAACCGGGTGAGGAGCTGGAAAAAGGGGATGGCTAATCGACAAGGGGGGGGGGGGGGTAGGAAGCCCCCCAACCCGGCTGATCACGTGGAACGTGAGAGGGCTGAACGGGCCGATAAAGAGGGCACGGGTACTCGCACACCTTAAGAAACTTAAGGCAGATGTGGTTATGTTACAGGAAACGCACCTGAAACTGATAGACCAGGTTAGGCTACGCAAAGGATGGGTGGGGCAGGTGTTCCATTCGGGGCTAGATGCGAAAAACAGGGGGGTGGCTATATTAGTGGGGAAGCGGGTAATGTTCGAGGCAAAGACTATAGTGGCGGATAACGGGGGCAGATACGTGATGGTGAGTGGCAAACTACAGGGGGAGACGGTGGTTTTGGTAAACGTATATGCCCCGAACTGGGGTGATGCCAATTTTATGAGGCGGATGCTAGGACGCATTCCGGACCTAGAGATGGGAAAGCTGATAATGGGGGGAGATTTTAATACGGTGTTGGAACCAGGGCTGGATAGGTCGAAGTCCAGGACTGGAAGGAGGCCGGCAGCAGCCAAGGTACTTAAAGATTTTATGGAGCAGATGGGAGGTGTAGACCCGTGGAGATTTAGCAGACCTAGGAGTAAGGAGTTCTCGTTTTTCTCCTATGTCCATAAAGTCTACTCGCGAATAGACTTTTTTGTGCTGGGAAGGGCGTTGATCCCGAAGGTGAGGGGAACGGAGTATACGGCTATAGCCATTTCGGATCGCGCTCCACACTGGGTAGACTTGGAGATAGGGGAGGAAACAGGAGGGCGCCCACCCTGGAGAATGGACATGGGACTAATGGCAGATGAGGGGGTGTGTCTAAGGGTGAGGGGGTGCATTGAAAAGTACTTGGAACTCAATGATAATGGGGAGGTCCAGGTGGGAGTGGTCTGGGAGGCATTGAAGGCGGTGGTTAGAGGGGAGCTGATATCAATAAGGGCACATAAAGGGAAGCAGGAGAGTAAGGAACGGGAGCGGTTGCTGCAAGAACTTTTGAGGGTGGACAGACAATATGCGGAAGCACCGGAGGAGGGACTGTACAGGGAAAGGCAAAGGCTACATGTAGAATTTGACTTGCTGACTACGGGCACTGCAGAGGCACAATGGAGGAAGGCACAGGGTGTACAGTACGAATATGGGGAGAAGGCGAGCAGGTTGCTGGCACACCAATTGAGGAAAAGGGGAGCAGCGAGGGAAATAGGGGGAGTGAGGGATGAGGAAGGAGAGATGGAGCGAGGAGCGGAGAGAGTGAATGGAGTGTTCAAGACATTTTATAAAAAATTATATGAAGCTCAACCCCCGGATGGGAGGGAGAGAATGATGGGCTTCTTGGATCGGCTGGAATTTCCCAAGGTGGAAGAGCAGGAAAGGGTGGGACTGGGAGCACAGATCGAGGTAGAAGAAGTGGTGAAAGGAATTAGGAGCATGCAGGCGGGAAAGGCCCCGGGACCGGATGGATTCCCAGTCGAATTCTATGGAAAATATGTGGACTTGCTCGCCCCGGTATTGACGAGGACCTTTAATGAGGCAAAGGAAAGGGGACAACTGCCCCCGACTATGTCTGAAGCAACGATATCGCTTCTCTTAAAGAAGGAAAAGGACCCGCTACAATGCGGGTCCTATAGACCTATTTCCCTCCTAAATGTAGATGCCAAGATCCTGGCCAAGGTAATGGCAATGAGAATAGAGGAATGTGTCCTGGGGGTGGTCCACGAGGACCAAACTGGGTTTGTGAAGGGGAGACAGCTGAACACGAATATACGGAGGCTGTTAGGGGTAATGATGATGGCCCCACCAGAGGGGGAAACGGAGATAGTAGTGGCGATGGATGCCGAGAAAGCATTTGATAGAGTGGAGTGGGATTATTTGTGGGAGGTGTTGAGGAGATTTGGTTTTGGAGAGGGGTATGTTAGATGGGTGCAGCTGTTGTATAGGGCCCCGATGGCGAGCGTGGTCACGAATGGACGGGGATCTGCATATTTTCGGCTCCATAGAGGGACAAGGCAGGGATGCCCTCTGTCCCCATTATTGTTTGCACTGGCGATTGAGCCCCTGGCGATAGCGTTGAGGGGTTCCAAGAAGTGGAGGGGAGTACTTAGAAGAGGAGAAGAACACCGGGTATCTTTGTATGCGGACGATTTGCTACTATACGTGGCAGACCCGGCGGAGGGGATGCCAGAAATAATGCGGATACTTGGGGAGTTTGGGGATTTTTCAGGGTATAAATTGAACATGGGGAAAAGTGAGTTGTTTGTGGTGCATCCAGGGGAGCAGAGTAGAGAAATAGAGGACCTACTGTTGAGGAAGGTAACAAGGGACTTTCGTTACCTGGGGATCCAGATAGCCAAGAATTGGGGCACATTGCATAGGTTAAATTTAACGCGGTTGGTGGAACAAATGGAGGAGGATTTCAAGAGATGGGATATGGTATCCCTGTCACTGGCAGGGAGGGTGCAGGCGGTTAAGATGGTGGTCCTCCCGAGATTCCTCTTTGTGTTTCAGTGCCTCCCGGTGGTGATCACGAAGGCTTTTTTTAAAAGGATTGAAAAGAGCATCATGGGTTTTGTGTGGGCCGGGAAGACCCCGAGAGTGAGGAAGGGATTCTTACAGCGTAGCAGGGATAGGGGGGGGCTGGCACTACCAAGGCTAAGTGAGTATTATTGGGCCGCTAATATTTCAATGGTGAGTAAGTGGATGGGAGAGGAGGAGGGAGCGGCGTGGAAGAGATTGGAGAGGGCGTCCTGTAGGGGGACTAGCCTACAGGCTATGGTGACAGCCCCATTGCCGTTCTCACCGAGGAACTACACCAGAAGCCCGGTGGTGGTGGCTACACTGAAGGTTTGGGGACAGTGGAGACGGCATAGGGGAAAGACTGGAGCCTTGGGGGGGAGGTCCCCGATACAAAACAACCATAGGTTTGCCCCGGGGGGAATGGATGGGGGATATGGAATGTGGCAAAGAGCAGGAATAACGCAACTGAAAGATCTGTTTGTGGATGGGAAGTTCGCGAGTCTGGGAGCGCTGACCAAGAAATATGGGTTGCCCCAAGGGAATGCATTCAGGTATATGCAACTGAGGGCTTTTGCGAGGCAACAGGTGAGGGAATTTCCGCAGCTCCCGACACAAGAGGTGCAGGACAGAGTGATCTCAAAGACATGGGTGTGGGATGGTAAGGTGTCAGATATATATAGGGAAATGAGGGACGAAGGGGAGACTATGGTAGATGAACTAAAAGGGAAATGGGAAGAAGAGCTGGGGTAGGAGATCGAGGAGGGGCTGTGGGCAGATGACCTAAGCAGGGTAAACTCGTCGTCCTCGTGTGCCAGGCTAAGCCTGATTCAGTTTAAGGTATTACACAGGGCGCATATGACTGGAGCACGGCTCAGTAAATTTTTTGGGGTGGAGGATAGGTGTGCGAGGTGCTCGAGAAGCCCAGCGAATCATACCCATATGTTTTGGTCATGCCCGGCACTACAGGGGTTTTGGATGGGGGTGACAAAGGTGCTTTCAAAAGTAGTGGGGGTCCGGGTCGAACCAAGCTGGGGGTTGGCTATATTTGGGGTTGCACAAGAGCCGGGAGTGCAGGAGGCGAGAGAGGCCGATGTTTTGGCCTTTGCGTCCCTAGTAGCCCGGCGCAGGATATTGTTAATGTGGAAAGAAGCCAAGCCCCCGGGGGTGGAGACCTGGATAAATGACATGGCAGGGTTTATAAAGCTAGAGCGGATTAAGTTCGTTCTAAGGGGGTCGGCTCAAGGGTTCACCAGGTGGTGGCAACCGTTCGTCGAATACCTCGCAGAAAGATAGATGGAATGGAAAAAAGAAGGCAGCAGCAGCAGCCCAGGATCGGGGGGGGGGGGGGGGGGGGGGCGGGGGGGGGGGGGGGGGCGGGGGGGGTGGTTGGCGGGGGGGGGGCGGGGGGGGGGGTTGGCGGGGGGGGGGGGGGGAGGAGAAACCAGAAGGACTCTCAGGGTTGTTAATATATACTGTATAATATGTATAGGTCGTTGCTACAGATAATTATATATTGGACTGTTAAATTATATTTTTGGAGAGTGTTACTTGTGATAAGGCAGTTGCCAATTAGGGTTAGTTTTCATTTTTGTTGTTTACTATTTATTCATTTTTTTTGTTTGTTTATAAAATAGGTCATTGTTATTTGTGTTGTTATAATATTGTGTAAAGGATGCACAATGTACTGTGTTGGTTGACCAAAAATTTTCAATAAAATATTTATTAAAAAAAAAGGAATGTCAGGTTTAATACACAGTTATACTGTCTGCGTAATTCCAAGAGAATGGAGTTGGGGGGTTCAGAGGATAGCTAATTAGCATTTCTACCCATACACGACCCATGTGATTCACATTGCCATGGAAATAGTGTTATGATGATCCCAGCTGATGTTACTTCTGGACAAGTCAGATCCCAGATTGAACCTGGCCTGATAGACCCTAATGTATTTTTTTAGAAACGTTGGAGGTCAGTTGCTGAACAAATTCACAGGGAGTCTGCTGATGTACTTTTAACACAACGAAAAAAACACGTATTAAACAATAACAATGAACTATATTACATCAGGTGTATAGGTTGGAAATATCTCAATACAAACCCAAGAAAATGATTCGAATATTCACTATTCCTTCACCCCAGCTGTATCTTTACAACATTCAAATTTGGAAAGGTAACACAATTCACAATATCTATTTTAGACTCTAATATTCAGTGCATGTGAATGAACAGGTTTTCTGTGTAATATTGCTAAATACATAAGGAAGATGGAGGTTTGTTTTCCTGATTATAACAGAGCAGAAGTTGCCACTGGTAATGAGTGGTACGATGATTGAGGAGAAAGCTTCCCAGGGTTTAATGATGAATGGAACCGTACAGGCAAGGCATGCTCCAGATTTGATAGCTAACCTTTGCAGTTAGTAGATCTTAACCAAGCCTGTGATTGGTGTAATGTGACTGGCTTCTCACTGGTCTGTGAGTCAGTCAGGCTCCCCACTACTAATTGCAGACCAGTGACTTCAAGCTGCATATTTGTGTGTGTGTTTACTGAGAGCTGATTCAATGCCTATCTGGATAAATATTCTGTCAATATCTATGCTTTCAACTCACAACTGAACAATGGTCCCTTGGAAAGGTATTGGATTTGTGGCTGCGTGCCGCTTGAGTCAGCATCTTCGGACAAACAGGATGTTAAAGGAGGAAAAATAATTTTCCAACCAATTACAGCCACCATTTATTGTTCAGAAATCATGGATAGAATGTTACAATATAATTTATTGAATTGGACAAATCTCTTCCTCCACATCTTCAACACAGTTCCTTATTCAGCCGTGTTGAGGGTGAGTCTGGAGATAATCAAAGGCACTAAAAGCGTTGATATTAATGGGTCAGATATCTTTCCCTGTGTGCTTAACTTTCTCACAGGCTGCCACTTCATTCATTGATAGGCAGGATGTTGAAATTTCTGTTTCACGTAGAGCCTGGTGTGTGCTGATAGTGTAAGAACTTTGTTATGCTCAGGTAATTCTGTGCTTTGGCTTGGGTAACTAAATATTTTTGGCATATAGTCTTCATTCATGTTCCACAGTGAAACAAAACCTGTTTGGATGTAATGTTTGATTGCAGTTCTGTGCGATGGGACAAGGACAATTTATGTTCACAGCAAGATTTGGATTGGCTTATCCTTGTGTTAGAGTTTTTGAATAAATTGTTTACTTGTTCATTAGTGATCAGACTTGTCTATTTGACCGATGGATTGAAATGATACATTCCTACATAGAGTCAATAGCGGGAGTTTGATGTTAAGAAAGTCCTTTTTTTGTGTTTAGTTTTGTACACAATTTAATTGGAGTTTTCAACTTTGCTCGTTGAATGACCAGTTCATCCATTATCCTTGGTGATTTTGCACAAGGTGTGTTTAATGTCCAGAATTGTGAGATGTCTGGGTCACTGTAGATAAAGATGTTCTTTCCTTCTTAGTGGGATGTATTCACCGGCTTTAGATCGTGTGGTAAGGTTAAATAGCAAGAACCAATATTTGAAATTGGTTTGGTTCGAATTGTGATTGACATTTTCCAGAACAGATACTTCTGACATTTTGTTACTTAAGCTTCTGTTCAGTTCTTTCTGAAATTCTGTTTTACAACTTTGCCACTCTTAACCTGAACAATGCATTTTGAATTACACAAAGTAAACAAGGTCACCAGACCAAATTAATTTATCATTCCGAATCCGAACTTTGTTCAGTGTTCAACAAGAATATTCATATTTCTTACTGAGAATAGTTGACGTAGTGCTTGTATATGTGAAGGCGTGCATGTACATATGAAGGCACGCATGTCTATATGTATAGTGGTAATCCAGAGGTTTTTGTACTGAATATCTGTCTAATTATAAGTTGATATATCAGTTGCACTGATCTGTACACTTCACATCTGTTGAGTTGAAGAGTGGATGAGACTGCTAAATTGCGTAAACAAATAACTGAACGTACAGTTTACAATAGCAGGTAGTAAAACCTCTAAAACTGGAGAATGAAGAGTAGATTTACTCTATTTCAGCAGGATCACTTATATTATTGGGATGTGGCGTCCCTGGTAAGGCCAACATTTATTGCCCTTAAGAAGATGGTGGTGGTGGTGTGCTGCCTTTTTGAACCTTTGCGTTCCAAAGGTAGATGTGCAGTGCTGTTAGGGAGGGAGTTTCAGTGACTCAGTGGCAGTGAAGGAACGGTGATATAGTTTCAAGTCCGGATACAGTGTGGTTTAGAGGGGAACTTCCAGTTGGCGGTCTTCCCATGCACCTGCTGCCCTTGTCCTTCCAGTTGGTAGAGACCTTGGGTGGGATTCTCCGACCCCCCGCCAGGTTGGAGAATCGCCGGGGGTCAGCGTGAATCCCGCCAACGCCGGCCTCCGAATTCTCCCATCTCCAAAAAGCCGCCGAGGCGTGAATCACGCCGCCCGCCTGGGAGAATGGCGGGGACCGGCGTGACTCGGGGCCGCCCGAATTCTCCGGCCCACGATGGGCCGAGTTCCCGCCTGTCTTTGCCGGGTCCCGCCGGCGTAAATCAAGGTAGGAACCCTACCGGTGGGACCCAGCTCCGTGGCCGGCCTCCAGGGTCCTTTGGGGGGGGGGGGGGGGGCACGGGGCGATCTGGCCCCAGGGGGTGCTCCCACGGTGGCCTGGCCCGCGGTCGGGGCCCACCGATCCGCGGTCGGGTCTGTGCCGTGGAGCACTCTATTCCTACGCGACGGCTGTGTATGCCTTCGCAATGGCTGGCGCGAAGGTGAATTCCCTGTGCATGCGCGGGGATGACGTCAGCAGACGCTGCCGCGGCGCCAAAGGCCTTCTACGCCGGCCGGTGGGGCGCAAACCACTCCGGCGCGGTCCTACCCCCTGAAGGTGCGGCCCGACGCCGGAGTGGTTCCCGCCACTCCACTGCGCCGTTTCTGCCCGCCCCGCCGATTCCCGGAGAATCCCGCCCCTTGGGTCTGGATGGTGATGTCAGAGGTGCCTTGATGAGTTGCTGCAGTGCATCTTGTAGATGGTACACATGGCTGTCATGTGCGCCGGTGGTGGAGGGAATGAATGCCTTGTTTGTGAAATTAGAAATTTTGCTATTAATCTGGACTCAGCAATTCTTAAAATTGTGCATCATTGGTAGTGAAATACAAAATCTAATCTGCTTTTTAAAAAACAAATTATGAAATATGTTTATTGCAGGTACCCTGTGTGCCGCTTTTTAATCATTTATATTCATCCTTCTTCTTACAGGCTGAGTATGTTTGACGTGGCATCGTTCCATGGTGCCATCTCTGTGGATTCACTAAAGCAGTTCTTCTACCATACACTAACGCAGATTCTCACCTACAATCCGGTGCTTGAAGGTAACAATAACAAATAACATTGATAATTCAGTCAACACTTCCTCTTACACACATATAAGTTAATGGCGAGCCTATTATGAACCTGAGCTCTCGTTCTTTGGGCTTTTCAAAAATGTTTTATTTTGTTTTCCTTTCCAAGTAATAGAAGAGACGACCTTCTTTAATCCTGGCTGAATCCTTTAGTAAGGAGGTTAAATCTGCCCAACAACTTCCCCAGTAACAGCATCAATAATGTTCTTTGGTTAATTGTGGCATATTATGTTCCATTTATCAAGAAGGAAGCGATTTTGCAATACTGGCTGTCACCTGTGTTGATATACAAATTGCACCATTTTTATTGGGCAGTTGTTTTAAAATTGCAAGTCTGGATTTTGTTTGACTTGGATGGCTACTTGCTGGTGCTATGATCTCAGTGGAGACCAGTCACTTAAAAAAAATCAAACTCCCAGTTAACTGAAAGAATTATGCCCCAGGGTTTCATGTGTTGAACAAAACTTACTGTACAAGAGTTAACAAAGTAGTTACTAGTATGGCAGCATGGTAACACAGTGGTTAGCAATGTTGCTTCGCAGCACCAGGGTCCCAGGTTCAATTCCTGGCTTGGGTCACTGTCTGTGCAGAGTCCGCACGTGCTCCCCTTGTCTGTGTGGGTTTCCTCCGGATGCTCCGGTTTCCTCCCACAAGTCCCGAAAGACATGCTGTTTGGTAATTTGGACATTCTGATTTCTCCCTCTGCGTACCCGAACAGGCGCCGGAATGTGGCGACTAGGGCTTTTCACAGTAACTTCATTGCGGTGTTAATGTAAGCCTACTTGTGATAATAAAGATTATTATTAGTAGCTTAAAACTATTTTGTAAATACTTGTACTTCAAATCTGAAAATCCCAACTGGGCACTCGCAATTCATTTGTATTAATATCCAAGAATTCCCCAATACTTTAGAGGATCCTAAGGGTTTTTTCACTTCTCATGGGACCAAACCAATGTGTGCCATAGCTCTCAGGAATTAACTTTTATTCTCCTCGGTGTTCCCGCAATTCTCTGAGGTATGAGATTTCTTGGAGTCCTTCCACTAATATTCGGCTAAATCATCCCTCCAAACCTCCTTCGATGTTTCATGAGTGTGGACTCCCCAGCGGAAGCATGTGCCTCATTGCTTAATGACACCAAATCAGGAAATATTGTTGGGTCCTGGATTCAGCAGCCACCAAACATCGACTGAACCCTTTTGCGATAAATCAAAGAAATAAATCCAAAAGAAAAAAATATTTTCTGTAGCAATGTGGTATAACTGGGATGTTCTGGACAGAAATTTAAACTAATCATCGCCAGCTCCTAAATCTTCCCTTTGTTCTGGGAAACCATGCAAATAATTTGAACCCCTTATTGAGATAGCTGTAGACTCTCTGCCTCCATCATGAAGCCCAGAGAGGGAATCACCCAGTGTTTTCCTACTTACATGCCCGATCATAGGTCACCCTTTAAACTGCGATTATCCTAGGTTTGTTTACTAGATTCTCAAACCGGGAGTTTTCATTTATATTACATTTAAAAATTTGAATCCCCAACCAAAAGTTATATTCCTAAAACAAATGAATCATGAAATTTGATCTTTGTAAGGTTGGTCTTTTGGTAAAGCCAGGAGCATTCAGTCCAAAGATGTGCGGGTTAGGTGGATTGGCCATGCTAAATTGCCCTTAGTGTCCAAAAAATGTGAAGTGGGGGCTACTGGGTTATGGGGATAGGGTAGATACATGGGCTTTAGTAGGGTCCTCTTTGTAAGGGCCGGTGCAGACTCGATGAGCTGAATGGCCTCCTTCTGCACTGTAAATTCTATGATTCTATGAATTCATTAATTTAAACAATCACATTGGCCAACAGAGATCACGGTGATCAATCTGGATTTGTCCATTCTCACAATCTCATTCGTTGACAGGGCTTCGCACCAATATATGTAGAGACAGCAGGAGGGGGAGGATTTTGTGGGATTGTGTTTCTTAAAAGCAGCAATGACCTACTGGTCTCTGGTAACTGATGTGTTAAAAATGTTGGATTAACACGGACTGCAACTCGATGCAGTATCACTTGAAAACAGGCTTCCAACGCTGTAGATGTTTCAACTCTGCTTTATTGAACTTGCCGAACAATGTACACAGTTCGCTGTGGGTCGACACTCGATTAATCTAAGCTTGCTAACCTTGGTCTGGCTTGCCCCGACTTGCTGTGTGCCATGTGTAGTAGGTGCTGACTGTACATTGCACCCTGACTGTTGCTACAGCTATCACCAGTACGAAGAGGCCGAGCCTTCCTGCCTCGTGTGTTTTATACTGGTAATGTACCCTGTAGTGTCCTGCCTGGTGATTGGTTGTTCTGTATTCTGTGTGGTGATTGGTTCCTGTGTGTGTCCATCACTGCCTGTCTGTATCTCATTATGAACATGAGTGCATAATATGACAGTAACGTCGAGACTGTTTCTCTTATGGCTGCTGATGATTGGGTTGGGGAAATAATGCGGCTTAAAAACCAAATCAAAGCTGCAATTTCTCCCTTGTAACTGCTGCTCATTAGATCCTGATAACCAGATGACTTTTTAAAAATTTGTTTTATTCCAAACTCAAACCACTCATCACACTGAACATTCATACATTCTGTTAACATACACAGTTTGTACAAAATATTCCCCTTTTATATCCCCCCCCTCCCTCCTGGATACAGACAATTCCTGAAACATGGATAAGAACGGATAGCATCTCGCGCAGTACCCGTGCTCCTACACCCTCAGGACAAACTTAATCTTCTCCAAGCTCAGAAATTCCTGTACGTCCCCCATCCGTGTCGCCACCCCTGGCGGCGCTGCTGATCGCCAATTCAACAGTATCCTCCGCCGGGCAATCAAGGAGGCGAAGGCTATCACATCGGTCCCCTTTCCCTCCAATGCATTTCCGGCACCCTGAATATCGCCACCAGGGGGCACGGCCTTACTCCAACCCCAAGTATCTCTGACAAAAAAAACCTTAAATACCTCCCCAAACCCCTCCAATTGCTCACACCCCCAGAACATGTGGGGTTCACCAGCCCCCTCCCACACCTCTCACAGCATTCTTTCACCCCTGGAAAAATTCACTCATCTGGGACCTTGTCATATACAGCCTGTGCACCACCTTAAATTGAATAAGACTCATCCTCGCATACGAGGAGGTTGTGTTGACCCGGCACAATACCTCTCTCCATATCCCCCACCCTAGCTCGATCCCCAGCTCCTCCTCCCACGATACGCCCTCGATACCAATGCCGTCTCTTTCTTTCCCAACCATCCATTGATATCTCCAATCCTCCCTTCTCCCATATATCTGGAATCAACAGCTTTTCCAGAAGCGAAAACTCGGGTAATGACGGGAACTCGAGTACTTCTTTCCATGCAAAGTCCCGCATCTGTACTTATCAGTACTCACTTCCCCATGGCAACTCAAATTTCTCTTGAAACTCCGCCCTGGAACGTAACCCACAACTTGGCGGGGTACAACACCTCAATCCGAACTTTGTTCCTGTTTGTTCCTGTTTGAACTTTGGCCCTTTCGAAACCCGCCCACTTCTTGGCCAGTTCAGCCCCAATGTCCTGGTATATACCAGCCTCCCCGAACAGGCGCCGGAATGTGGCGACTAGGGGCTTTTCACAGTAACTTCATTTGAAGGCTACTTGTGACAATAGGCGATTTTCATTCATTTCATTTTCATTTCATTTTTCATTCATTTCATATATCCGGAGCCGAGTTTCCTCCCAGCTACAGCCACGAGTTGTCTGGGTCCACCTCTGGATTACCTCCTTATCCTGGAATTTGTGCATTCGCACAATCACAGCCCAGGGCGACCCTCCAGCCCTTGGCTTCTGTCTCAAGGACCAGTGGACCCGATCCACTTCGGCGGACCCCTCAAAGACCTTCTCGTCTACCAGCTTCCCAAACACCTTCGACACGTAGCTGGTGGCACTTGTTCCTTCTACTCCCACCGGCAGCCCCAAAATACGTAGGTTCTGCCGCCTTGACCGATTTTCCTGGTCATCGACCCTTGCCCACAGCATCTTGCATATCTTCCCCATCATCTCCATTTCGGCCTCCAACGAGACGATTCGAACGCTCTGATCCGATACCGTCCTCTCCATCTCCTTGATCGCCACCTCCTGCGCCTCCAGCCGCTCCAGCGACCCACAAAGCAATGCCACTCCAACCTCAATCGCTACCGACTAGTCCGCCTGCATCTCCATGCGCCGCTATCTGAATTCCCACTTGATGAAGCTCATTACCTTCTCCATCTGCAAATTGGACACTGACGATGACTCATCACCCTCCGTCATATTCCCCACTGCTGCTGTGCCACAAGAGTCTTCCAACCACTGGGCAAGGGCTCTTGCCAACTTGAAATGTGTCTGGTCGCCTATCGGCATCCCACACAGGAGAGAATCCACCATCCTCCTCTCCTCTCACGATTCATCACCAAAAACCACCCATCAAATGGGCAGGAAGCTCCAAAATCTACACCTTCACGCAGGAGTCACCCTGTGTGCGACTGGTCATATCATGACCACCATCGGAAGTCCAATAACCAAATGATTAACAAGGAACAGCATTACAATGTCATAGCTGAAGGTTTCAGGCTGAATCTCAGGTCTCTGCTGAGATATAGCTCAGTGAGGGTAATCTTGGCTGCACTAGAGTTGGCCAAGGAGGGAGAAATGTCAGGAAACAAATTAAGGGTGGCACAGTGGTTAGCACTGCTGCCTCACAGCACCAGAAACCCGGTTCGATTCCAATCTGAGTGACTGTCTGTGTGGAGTTGCAGATTCTTCTCATGTCTGCTAAGGTTTCAGACGGATGTTCCGGTCTCCTCTCACAGTCCATAGATGTGCATGTTAGGTGGATTGGTCATGCTCAATTGCCCCTAAGTGGGTTTCGGGGATAGGGTGGGGGATTGGGCCGAGGGAGGGTGCTCTTTCAGAAGGTCTGTGCAGACTTAATGGGCTGAATGGTTTCCTTCTGCACTGTATGGATTCTATGATGCAAACACTCTCAGCCTCTCTCATTTGAATGCTATTGGTAACTGGTGTTGTATGTGGGTGACACACAGAGACAGGATCAAACTCTCTCTATGATGCTCCCCAATGGTGAATAGCCCAATGTCACTAAACATTCAGCTAACGTATGAATTATGGCAATATTACTGAGAGATCCACAGAGAACTGCCAGCAGCTTGTTTGTAATAAAGCCAGAGTCATCACCTTCAAGGGAAAAAAAGGAAGAAATGGCCAATTAAAAGGAGTGTAAAATTGAATATGGTTGCCACACGTTTCTGCTGTTCTCAACCTGGGAATCATTTAGATGGTATCATGTTGCATTATCCTTTATCATCTGTCTGATCACCTCAAGAGCTTAGCTGGTTAAAGGCTCCTTCTGTGACTCCTGGAAAAATGGTGGAAAATGCCTCGCAAGTATTTCCAAACGATTAGTATGAAAGAACAATTCAGATCAGGAGGGAATGTTGTATATAACTTTAGCATTTCTTCCTTTCACAGCATCAGATGCCATTCGAATGCAGGGAGGGTGGTGCTTTGCCAAATCAAGGCCACTTCTAATAACGTTATACAGGAAGGTAATTGACTATTGTAATATATAGTTGCATTTCAAGAAGTTGCGTTTACTGCACATGTATGAACCAAATTGTACTTTAATTGTGATATGGGAAGAAAATGTCCAGGAAGGTATGGGTCTGGATTCTCCGTTGGGGAGATTATGGTGGGAAGCCCAAGGGATTCCGTTCAGAATCCTGTTATCGAGCCGCCATTTTGAGCGGGCGGCACAATAGCGAGGTTTGCTATTCAGTCCCGGCGGAAACACATAGGGCAGGATTGTCCATCCTGCTGCACCAGGTTTCTGGTGTGGCATGCCGTCGGGATGTTCCGTTTCACCGGCTGGTCATAGGGGTTTCACATTTGTGGGGCAGCCCCACGCCATCGGGAAACCCCCAGCCTGCCGGCAAAACGGAGCATCCCGACGGCGGACAATTCAGCCTTTAGTCTCTCAAGCGGAGAATCCAACCCAATACGTTTCTGCTTGTAAATTCCAGTTTTATTTGGCAAAGGGACTCTTAAACTAGAAGGACTAGCTTTTCTGTACAGTCCAATGTGCCAAAAAGCAAAAAGCATTATCAGACAATATTGTGAACTATCTTGATCCTGAATTGAAAAGTGGTTTAAAAACAAGTTAAATTAATCTTGGTATAACTGGTTTAGAAGGCAAAATGAGCCGAACCTTGGTCGGTTTAATTTAGGCTAGGCTGTTCTACAGGTCCTTTGAAAAATGTACCGATTGTAGTGAGCCAAATCCTTGACCTGTGGTGAAGGCTCTGCCTCAGTAATTTGTGTTTTGGATTTGTGTTCAAATCAAAAGGTGGCATTTATTCCGGTCAAAATGACCCAAAACATCTGAGCCGAGATTGACTGATCCCTATTTTACACATTCGCTATTGCTGTTTATGTCTGGTGTGAGTAATGAATTCTACTCCTTCCATTGTGTTTAGATGGTTGAGTAGAGTAACTGCCTAGGCGGAGAGAAGAAAATCTGTGTCACCTCTTCCTCTGTCTTTTGCATAATTTCACATTATCCCCTCCCAGTGAATTTTGTTTCCTCCTCAGCTGTACCTTCACCAGTGCATTGCGACAGCAGCTAGTTCAGTACACAATCTTTAATCCTCGAGAGCTTTCAAAATTAGGCAAGGCCTCAGCAGTCAGCAAGTGTATTGGCCTGTTTAGAATGTGCAGCCCAAATCAGTTTCTGATGTCGGAAGCTTCTCCTTTTATTTTCTAATACATATTCCATCTCTTTTCCCTTGTACCACCCGGCCACCTCCCCTCCTTTTCCAATGTAATGAACTCTTCCAATTTTGAACTTTTCCTTGCTTTAAACTATGTTTTAACCTTTTTGGATTAGTGATATGTTTTGTTATACTTTCTCACCCTCGTGCAGCTGTTTGTAGTATTTAGTGCAGCAGAGCTGATAACTCATTTTCAGCAAGTTTTGGAGACCCATGAGGTTAACTGGCAGAATGTACTGTCCTGTGCTTCTACACAGTTGGTGTGCCAGCCACAGACCCAACAGCATTTGAAAGGTAGGAAATAACGGATAAGAGGTTGGTGACTTGAATTGATTTCAGATGTCATAAAATAAAGTATCATAACAGCGTATCTCCCCTGGCCATGCTCATGATTAGTCCGAGTCACATTTCTTCTAACAGGCTGAGAGATTTGGAGTAAAAAGGACTGATGAGTATCTTTTTTGGAGTATTGTTTCTTTTAGAGATTACTGTGCATCAGCTGGAGGGAAAGTAAGAACAACAGTCCTTCCATTGCAAGATACCCATTTTGTACTATGACATTGAGGTTACCATCCTGAGGATTTTGATATAATAATTGATCGATCAATTGTAGCATTGCACATGTTAAGTCCGAGAATGTAGTTACTCCCTTGAGTGTCTCTAATGTCTTTTTATTGCCCATTCTCTTCTATTTCTGTCAATTCTCTGCTGCGTTTGAAGTGTTGGGTGCTCTGAGGTACAGACGAACCAACACAGTTGTGATTGGTACAACGCAGTTTTATTCCATTAAACTATTTATACATCGGACCTGGTACTCAGCACGTTGTGACTGTGTGAGTGTCTTGCATTGATGTCCTGGCCCTGTGCCGTCTCCAGATTGACTGCCCAGGAAGTGTCGTGTTTCTTGTTTTATACTGTGTCTGCTCTTGTCTGTGATTGGCTGTCGTGTTATGTGTGCTAATTGGTCCGTTGCTCTGTCTATCATTATGTATGTGTTATGATGTATGTTTGAATATCATGACATCCCCCCTTTTTTTACAAGATTATGTGCCTACGTGGTTATAAATATAAATGTGTCCTGAGTGCAGCTAAATGTGTGTGTGTGCGTAATATTTACATCATGTACATGGGGCTTAACCATATACAAGGGGTGATGTCAGGTGTGACATGCTAACGAGGTTGTACCATAACAAAAAGAAGAACAACGTGGAAATTTGGAACGATCAAACGAATGCCTGTAACGAGAAAACAGAGACATGTTATAAAACAGTGGTTGCAAAAGTTCAACGTGTGAACAGTCTCATAAGTCCAGTCTAGTAGGTGGGCGACGAATTTGGGTTGACCGCCTCAATGGTGGGTCGAGAACCACCGGCTGAGGTGCGGGCCTGGCCACGGGCGGCGACAGAAGGGGCATGGTATACGGCAGCTCCACAAAGTAGCTATCAGGAACCAGTGTAGGACACGGCGTCTGTGTAAGGTCCCGTTGCGAGCGTGGAAGTAAGCGAAGAGCTCAGCGATTGCGCCTACGCACGGATCCATCAGGCATGTGTACCAGGAACGAGCGGGGAGCCACGCGTCGGAGAAGTTCGGCAGGTGCTGACCAGCCACCGTCTGGTCGGTGGATGCGGACGTTGTCTCCAGGGGCCAGGGAGGGAAGATCAGTTGCCCGTATGTCATACGATTTCTTCTGGCGACCGCGCTGCAGTTGCATCCTATGCAGTACCGGAGCATGGTCTATTGTTGGTGCCAGGATGGAAGGCACAGTGGTTCTGAGGGTGCGACCCATCAGCAGCTGTGCTGGTGAGAGACCAGTGGCTAGTGGGGCCGAGCGATAGGCCAGCAGGGCGAGGCAGAAGTCCGACCCGGCAGCAGCAGCCTTGCAGAGGAGCCGCTTGGCAATGTGAACGCCCTTCTCCGCCTTTCCATTTGACTGGGGGTACAGAGGGCTGGGCGTCACGTGTGTGAAGCCATACGAAGCAGCAAAGGACGACCATTCCTGGCTGGCAAAACAGGGCCCATTGTCCGACATGACAGTCATCGGAATGCCGTGGCGAGCAAAGGTGTCTTTGCAGGCCCTGATGACAGCAGACGACGTCAAATCGTGCAGGCGTATGACTTCAGGGTAGTTTGAGAAGTAGTCAACTATGATGACATAGTCCCTGCCGAGCGCGTGAAACAGGTCGACACCCACCTTCGCCAAGGGGGACGTCACCAGCTCATGGGGCAGAAGCGTCTCAGGAGGTTGCGCCGGCTGAAACCTTTGGCAGGTTGTACAGTTGAGCACCATGTTGGCAATATCGTCACTAATGCCCGGCCAGTATAACGCCCCTCGGGCCCTCCATCTGCACTTCTCGACCCCCAAGTGGCCTTTGTGTAGTTGGTCGAGAACCAGCTGGCGCGTGCTGTGCGGAATCACAATCCGGTCCAGCTTCAGAAGGACACCACCAATGATGGCTAGGGCGTCTCATACATTGTAGAACTGCGGGCACTGTCCTTTGAGCCATCCTCCCGTCATGTGGCGCATCACTCGCTGCAGAAGGGGGTCGACTGCAGTCTCTCGGCGGATACGGGCCAGACTGGAGTTGTCAGCCGGCAGATTTGCCGCTGTGAAAGCCACCTGTGCCTCGACCTGACATACGAACCCCTCCGCATCTGGCGGCGTGCTCACTGCTCTGGATAGGGCATCCGCCACGATGAGGTCCTTCCCTGGAGTGTAGACCAGTTGGAAGTCGTACCTCCTGAGTTTAAGTAGGATGCACTGGAGGCGAGGGGTCATCTTGTTCAGGTCCTTGTTTATTATGCTGACCAGGGGGTGATGGTCAGTTTCGACCGTGAACCGTGGAAGACCATAGACGTAATCATGGAACTTGTCTAAACTGGTTAGCAAGCCCAGGCACTCTTTTTCGATCTGCGCGTAGCGCTGTTCTGTGGGGGTCATGGCCCGCGAAGCATAGGCAACTGGGGCCCATGATGCCGTGTCATCCCGCTGCAGGAGCATTGCTCCAATGCCGGATTGGCTGGCATCAGTTGAGATTTTGGTGGCACGAGACGTGTCAAAAAACGCCAACACTGGTGCCGTGGTGAGTTTGCGTTTGAGCTCCTCCCAGTCCAGCTGGTGTGTGTGTTGCCACTGGAACTCTGTGGATTTTATGACGAGGTAGCGCAGAGTATTCGTGTGGGAGGCAAGGCTGGGAATGACCTTCCCCAGGAAGCTGACCATGCCAAGGAAGCGTAGGACAGCTTTCTTGTCGGCCGGCTGCGGCATGGCTGTGATGGCGCTCACCTTGTCTGCATCCGAACGGACCCCTGACCGGGAGATATGGTCCCCCAGGAACTTCAACTCGGTCTGGCCAAAGGAGCACTTGGCTCGGTTGAGGCGCAGGCCGTTTTCCCGTATGCGGGCAAAAACGCGTTGGAGACGATATATGTGCTCCTGCGGTGTGGTGGACCAGATGATGACATCGTCCACATATATGCGCACCCCTTCGATGCCTTCCATCATCTGCTCCATGATTCTATGGAAGACCTCGGATGCCGAGATGATGCCAAATGGCATCCGGTTGTAGCAGAACCTGCCGAAAGGGGTGTTGAAGGTGCATAGCTTTCGGCTGGACGGGTCCAGTTGGATCTGCCAAAACCCCTTAGAAGCATCCAGTTTCGTGAATATCTTCGCCTGGGCCATTTCACTGGTGATCTCCTCCCGTTTGGGTATGGGATAATGTTCCCTCATAATATTATTATTGAGGTTTTTGGGGTCAATACAGATACGGAGCTCGCCGGAGGGCTTCTTGACACACACCATGGAGCTGACCCATGGCGTGGGCTCCGTGACCCTGGATAGGACCCCTTGGTCCTGGAGATCCTGCAGCTGCTACTTGAGGTGGTTTTTAAGTGGCGCGGGAACCCTGCGAGGTGCGTGAACGACCGGGATAGTGTCCGGTTTGAGGCGAATTCGGTAGGTGTATGGCAGTGTTCCCATGCCCTCGAATGCCTCCTGGTTGTGGGCGAGGAGCGATTGGAACAGTGCGTTGAACTCTGCATCCGGGAAGTCAGACATGCCGTCTGGAGAGAGAGAGTGGATTCGTTGCACAAGGTGGAGAGTCTTGCATGCCTGTGCGCCCAGCAGGGAGTCCTTCGATGAGCCGACTATCTCGAACGAGAGTGTGGCCGTGTGTGTGTTGTGTGTCACCTGGAACTGGCAGGATCCCATGGCCGGGATAACGTTCCTGTTGTAGTCGACCATCTTTCACCGGGATGGCCGGATTGGTGGTCTGACCTTCATGGCGTAGAAGGCTGACCATGTTATGAGGTTGGCGGAGACGCCAGTGTCCAGGCGGAAAGTGATCGGCGATCGGTTAACCGTCAGGGTGGCACACCATTCATCACCCGGATTGATGGTGTTGACCCGGTTCCCATCAATGACCTCGACCCGGAAGGCGTCTTGGTCATCTGTGTCATCGGTTTGGATGTCGTGATGTGGAGGCTGAATGGTCCGCACGTTCCTGCGAGGTTGTCGGAGATGTGGAAGGTCAACAGGTTGAGCCGCTCGACAGTAGGCAGCGTAGTGGCCCATCTTGCCACAGCGTAGGTATTGTCGGGTTTTTGCAGGACATTGTCCTTTTAAATGTGCAGCTCCACAGTTGCCGCACGTCGTGACGTCACGGTGTTCGTTACGCCACTGCGCATGCGCAGTTCGGTCTTGCGTCAGGCGCCTGTGCAGCACGTCCCTCAGTGTTGCCGTAGGTTTTGGCGCGCACAAATGCGGGAGGCCTTGAAAAGCGCGCGAAACGGCCGCCTTCGTCCAGGCCGGGAGAAACTCGAATGCCTGGACGCGTTCGGCCTCGTGGGTGGCCTGGCTTGCCGATTCGGTCGCGTGGGACCCCCTCCGTGCCGATTCGGTCGCCTGAAATTGGGCATAGCGGCTAGTCGCATTCTCATGCGGGACACAGGCTTCAACTGCAGATGCTAAGGTCAGGCCTTTTATTTTTAGAAGCTGCTGGCGTAGGCCACTGGAGGCAACGCCAAGAACGATCTGGTCCTGGATCATGGAGTCTGAGGTGGTGTCGTAACCACAGGACTGCGCGAGTATGCGGAGGTGCGTCAAGAACGACTGAAAGAGATCATCCTTACCTTGCAGGCGCTGCTGAAAGACATACTCTCGTTGACCTCAACGTTGAAGTGCTTGTCGAGCTTGAGGAGAACCGTGTCATACTTAGCTTTGTTCTCGCCTTCCGCGAACACCAAGGAGTTGTATACATGGATGGCGTGCTGACCTGTGGTAGTGAGGATCATGGCAATCTTCGTTTTGTCCGAGGCGTCCTGTTTTTCATTGGCTTGCATGAAGAGTTCGAAGCGCTGCTTGAAGAGCGTCCAATTTGTGCCCAGGTTTCCAGCGACTTGCAATGGCTGCGGTTTGTTGAGGGTGTCCATGGCTCAGGATGGCAGATTTGCCGGTAGGTATCAATTCACTTCTGGTACCATGAAGTGTTGGGTGCTCTGAGGTACAGACGAACCAACACGATTGCGATTGGTACAACACAGTTTTATTCCATTAAACTATTTATACATCAGACCTGGTACTCAGCACGTTGTGACTGTGTGAGTGTCTTGCTTTGAGGTCCTGGCCCTGTGCCGTCTCCAGATGGACTGCCTAGGAAGTGTTGTGTTTCTTGTTTTATACTGTGACTGCTCTTGTCTGTGATTGGCTGTCGTGTTATGTGTGCTAATTGGTCCGTTGCTCTGTCTATCATTATGTATGTGTTATGATGTATGTTTGAATATCATGACAGCGTTCATCTCCCCCCTCCCTCAATTGCTCCTCTGTTGCTCTTCTGTGTACATGTGATTCGCATTCACCGTTTGTCACTGTCAAGTGGAGATAATTAGTTGGTTTCAAAATTTACCTACCTTTTGAAAACTAAAGCAATAAACAAAGATAGGTAGCTTTTTCCCTGTCCCTTTGTCCCACTTTCACTTTTCACTGCTCCTTAGCTTAACCCATTGTTTGTAAGTTTATAGAACAACCTGTGTTGTTTTTCAAAATTATTTGAAGAAAATCAACTGAGATGAATGTTGTAGGAGATATGTAAACATATCTCATCAATCCAGCTGATGGAAGTATATTGATTCAGTATGAGAAATTAGCTGCACTTAGTATTTAGACTGGATGATTCAATGTCAGCTCAGAGAGCCACAGTTCTGGCAAAACACATTGAACCTAATCTGGGCTATTATGAAAGGTGGAAAGAATAAACATTAATGAAGGCATTAAAAGCACAAGTCAGTTCAGTGGATAACATTAATAATGGTAATGTGTAATATGTAATTTTAAAAAGTATTAATGTAAAAATCCTTCCTTTAGACATTAAGGGTGGGATTTTCCTGCAATCGGCGGGATGGCCCGACGCTGGCGCCAAAAACAGCGCGACCCACTCCTGCGTCGGGTCACCCGAAAGTTGCGGAATCTGCCACACTTCCGGGGGCTAGGCATGTGGCGGAAGGGTTCGCGATGCGCCAACTGGCGCCGAAGGGCCACCGTGGCCCCACGCATGCGCAGAACCACCGGCGAGTTCTTGCGCATGCATAGGAGGTTTCCTCTCCGCGCCGGCCATGGCAGAGCCCTACAGAGGACGGCGCGGAAGGAAGGAGTGCCCCCACGGCACAGGCCCGCCTGCAGATCGGTGAGCCCCGATCACGGGCCAGGCCGCCGTGGGGGCCACCCCTCCCCCGAGGCCGGATCCCCCCGCACCCCCCCGAGGAGTCCACTAGACGGCTACCCAGCCAGGTCCCGCCATGTGGGACCATGTCCATTTCACGCCAGCGGGACTGGCCAGGAACCGACGGCCGCTCGGCCCATCGGGGCCCGGAGAATTGCTGGGGGGGCCCGCTGCCAACGGCCCCCGACCGGCGTGGCATAAACCCCGCCCGAAAACTGGCACCAGAGAATACGGCAGCCAGCGTCGGAGCGGTGGGGCGGGATTCACGCTGCTCCCCCCGGGATTCTCCGACCCAGCGGGGGGTCGGAAAATCCCGCCCTAGAAATTTCAATTACTTGGATAGCACTGCTGCCTCACGACGCTGAGGTCCCAGGCTCTGGGTCACTGTCCGTGTGGAGTTTGCACATTCTCCATGTGTTTGCGTGGGTTTCGCCCCCACAATCCAAAAGATGTGCAGACTAGGATGATTGCTAAATTGCCCATTAATTGGAAAAAATGAATTGGGTACTCTAAATTTATATTTAAAAAAACGAAATTTCAGTCATTGAGAAAAATGAATTTTTAAAAATCTGCATTTTGGCCGGTGTACAGATTGTTCAATCTCCGTATACTTCATTTTCATTATAAGAGGTCAGCCATGATGTGACACTTCTAACATACGTACCCAGAGTAACATATATTGCCGGTATAGAATGTGTTCAATAAATGCGGACATCTGATATGCCCAATTTATTACTTAATAGATTATAGACGGATTAGAAAGTTCTAACGTATTTGAGATTCATGTGAGCAGTTGTTTGTCTTGTGACAGTTCATTTTAAATTTATAATTGGAAAGTAAGAAGTCTTTTGGTACAGTGGCTAAAGCTTCTAGCTCTGAGCCAGAGTTCCAGGTTCAAGTTCTACTCCAAGACTTGAAGGACAGGTGTTGCCAATCGGCACCGGAGTCGCCAATAATGTTGCCAATTATTAATGATGCTCTTTAGAGTCGCCCGGTATCAAATGATACCACCACAAGGCTTTACCGGATATCGATCAAAGGACCACACAACCAGTTAGTCAGTTCAAGTTCAAAGATGGTTTATTTACACACAAGGATTACTTCGACACGCAACACAAAACACGACAAGTTAAACTACACCTAACAACTACAATAACCTATACTTAACTTCAGGGCAACCGGCTCTATGCAGATGGACAAGGCCTTTGTCCGGATCTTGCGTGGCTGGGTGGAAGAAGTGGCTCTGTTTCTGCTGGGCTCATCATCTGGTAGCGATCGTTGGTCTTGAACTTGTCTGTCTGGTCGTTATGCTGCACTTGGGTTTGCATAGGCCGGATCCAAGAGAGACTGAGCACATGGCTGTGTCTCTTCTTATCCCTCTGGGATTTCGCGCTCTTTGGGGCGGTCCTTAACTTGGACCCAATAATTTGACAGGCTACGATCACTGCCTTCGATTTTGGACAATAAAGGGGCGGGTGCCTTGATGGCTGGGCGTGTCCTTAGCAGTCATTGACCTTGGCAGTTTGGGCTCCCTGAGTAAAGGGAGTGGCGCCAATTAGTCTGTATCTGTATCGGTTACCTGAGTACAGTTCTTTTGTTCTGGGGAAATGGGCCATTAGAATGCCAACGAGCGGGGGTTTCGATTGCGTCTCGCTATCTGGGTTGCAAATACACACACAAGCTCTGAGTCTGTCTGAGTCCTGGCTTGGCCATAATTCCCATGGTCCTTTGCAGGTGGCCAACTGAAATGGCTGCACAGGGAAGGTTCATAATGCGGCCAAACAGATTGAGTGCCAACTTGTAAATCCTTGCAACATGTGCAAATGGCGGGCGGTGAGAGTGGGAGAGATTCCTGGTCAGCCATGTGATGCAAAGAAATTGGAGCCTCTACCTCACTATCTATATCTCCAGGCTACAAAATGCATGTAAAAGTGTTTGGGACTTGTTGGGGGATCAGTTGGCTGAACGGCTGGTGTCAGATTGATGTCAACAGCATGGGATTTGATCCCCCTTCCCTTTGATGTGGATTCAGGACCTGTCCCGTTGCTCCGCCTGTGGTGGAGATCACGGAATTGTGGGCCAGACCTATCTTCGGCAGGGAACTGAAGAAGAAGAATATGAAAGAGCTGTCATAATCTGCCTTCCTGTCCTTTCCGTAGTTTTAAAGTCACTATTAATCTGGTACTGTGTGCGGGGCAGTGCCCTCTGCTTACCTCCAGATAACTAGATCCATAGTCACAACAATATTTGACAATCATGACACGCAAAAAGCTATTCAGATATAAAAGGCTTACATTTGACATCACATCCACACATCGTTATTCTAACATGCCATGACATGGATCAAATTCTAAGCGGACTAGAAGGAGTCCAGTGCTACTTGGACGATATCTTAGTTATGGGAAAGAATGAAGAAGAGCATCTTCAACATTTAGATACTGCACTCCAGAGACTAGAAGATTATGGAGTACGGAAGGATAAATGTGAATTCTTCAAATCTTCTATTGAAAACCTGTGTTATGTCATAGTTGCAAAGAGACTGCACAAATCACCTTCAAAAATAAAAGCCAAACTGAGGCACCTGCACCTCAAAATGTAAATCAATTCATTCGTTTTTGGGCTAATTAAGCTATTGTGAAATTTAATTTAGCAACCATTCTCGAGCCTTTACTTATTATGTCAAAACAGGAAATGGAAATGGATGGATCAGTGCGAGAAGGCCTTCATACAAACTAAGGAGGCATTACTAAAGTCAGAAACCCTGACACACTTTGATCCGACATCACCGTTGCAAATGGCTTGCGACACATCACCGAATGGTGTGGGAACTATAGCAAGATTAGCAGGAGAGTCGAACTCAAGTAGGAGAATTGTTAACTGTTCAATAAATGTGTTAAACCTATCTCCAAGTCTGAACCTTCCTTTGTCAGAGTATACATCAAGGAAGCAGCTTATGCTACATGAAGAAGCATAACACAACAACTCTTACCAACCTTTACAGGTGCACAATAGAAAGCATCCTATCTGGCTGCATCACAGCCTGGTATGGCAATTAACACTACACCCCTGTATGCTTCACCCGATGCCAGTGTTATGTAGTTACATTGTGTTGCCCTATTATGTATTTTCGTCTTATTTTGTTTTCTTTCATGTACTTAATGATCTGTTGAGCTGCTTGCAGAAAAATACTTTTCACTGTACCTCGGTACACGTGACAATAAACAAATCCAAATCCAATCCATACACCATAAAATATCATAAATCAAATCTCCATGGGAACGCTGATGGACTGTAGGTTACCTTTACCTTATGAATCATCAATGAATAGTTTGAGTGGTAATATTTTCTATTTCAGAGAAGTGGATAACACTCCTGTAGCTGCAGGACGAGTTAAGAAGTATACCAGAAATGATTCACAACTGTCAGAAATTATGGACATGGTACTACGTGGAAAGACGACGGGAGCAACCCCATAGTTGAAATCATGTGTTACCCGAAGACTCAAACTATCTGCACAGGCTGGTTGTCTCCACTGTGGAATGAGCATGATCATTCTGCCATTGTTAAGGGAATGTGTCCTAAACCAATTTCATGAAGGTGAGCGTGTGTTTGGCTTGTGTAAAAGTTTGAACCTGGCGCCACTAGCTCCATTACGTTCATGGGAAAGGCCAGAAGGGCCATGGCAAAATGTTCATATCGATTATGCTGGACCATTCGAAGGACTAATGCTTTTTATTGTGGTAGGCGCGTATTCGAAGTGGCCCGAAATCCCCATTATGAAGACTGCGTCCTCAGAGAGAACAATAGAAAGAGATTTTTGCAAGATTCAGTTAGGCTGAACAACCTGTTAGTGACAGTGGGCCACAGTTCATTTTGTGAGAACTCACAAATTATCTAAAGGAGAACTAATTTGCTCCGTAGCATCCTGTCAAATGGGCTGATGAGAGGTTTGTTCAGACAATGAAGCATTCATTGAAGGTAACTTGTCAGCAAGGATCATTGTCAAAACGACTAAGCCAATTCCTGATGAGGTACAGGAATATAACACATTTGACAACCCAAAGTTCTACTCATGATAAAATGTCAGTTACGCACAGCGTTTGATCTGCTGAAGCCGCCTAAGACGAGCGATTGTTGAGAGGAAGCAGCATAGTCAGGTTTTGCACTGTGATAACAGGGCTAAATGCCATGTTTTTCATTAAGGTCAAGAAATATTGGCAAGGAACTATACCACCAGTGAGAGGTGGATGCCTGCCTCATATTAGCACAGTCAGGGCCGGTCTCCTACACTGTTCAAACTTGGGATGATGTCGTGTGGAGAAGACACACTGACCAACACGGTTGCCAGAGACAGTCGGCGGGATTCTCCGAGCGTGTCCGCCCGGCGACTGGAGAATTTCGCCCGAGGCCAATGGGCGTCTCCATTGTCCGTGTCTTGCCCGTGGCGTTATTGCAGCGGGCGGAAGGGAAGAATCCAGCCCAGAGTCAACCGAGAGTCTGCAACAAACTGCCAAGTGAAAAGCTAGACATTCCTGAGAACTTGACATCGCCAGAAGCGACTGTGGAAGGCGGTACCTCAGTTGAGGACATTTCAACGCCTAGTCAGCGTCCAAACTCTACATTGACTCTAGTTGAGGCAACAACGGACGACATCCAAACTCAACCAAAATAACCCGCAGTTACAGCCAACATGAAAAAGCCGTTTGCCGACAACCACACAGGAATTGACATCCTCCAAAATATCTAACTTCTTGACTGTTGTGTTTTTTAATTGTTCATATTGTAAACTTTGACTGTTAATGTGTTTCATTGCAGGAACCTCTGACGTAAAAGTGTAGTTTGGCATCAGTAGTTTGGGCAGGCTAGCAGTCAGTCTATTCTAGCAGCCTGTGGGAAAACACCTTTCCAATAAAACTCTTGTTTGTTTGTACCTTTGTGGTCTGCAAGCCTATCCTTTAAAAATACCAAAATGGATCTCCTGATATGAAAGCAGCAAGTGCCTAACTTCATGACTTGCTGAACAAGGGAATCATACAATAATTCTAATATCCAACTCCAGCTATCTGAACTCATTTAAAGTGCAATGCAAGAGTGCAAAAGGGTTACTGCTTCATCTGATCCACAAAGCCTGTCTTCCTACAATTTACTGGACATGTGAACTATCAACCATTCATTTGTTTACAACTTGTAAAAGTGCGCTCTTTTCTTTAACTGTATTCTTTATTGTGTGTGGGTGTGTTAATCACAATGTTTAGATTTTTGGAGTGAGTGTATGAATAAATAATTTTTAAACCCCTGTTTAAAAACTGCTGTTGGTTCTTTAAATTGATCACATTCTAAAGGGGGTTTAGAACCACACATTTCTACTTTTCCAAAATAACCACATTGATTGTGAACAGTAAGGGAAGGAAATTTGGGTGGGTAGGGAAGGTGCGTTCAATTTAAATAATCCTCCCCTGCTCCACGCAAAAAATGCTGGATTTTGTGCCGATTAACTGATGAGGTTTTGTTTTCATCCTGCTGGAATTGGGTTGCCCGGATTTTCATGGATACAATAACATGTCCTGAAGTAACAGGCCACTATTTGATCCAGAGAAATCATGCCCAATATTGACTTGGCTGTTGTTAGGATACAAAAAATTAGGGGCGCGATTCTCCGCTCCCGCGACTAAGTTCCCACGCCGTTGAGAACGCAGTCGAGGTTCACAGCGGCGTGAAATGGCCCCGATCTCGACCGATTCAGGGCCCGAAAATAGGCTAGGATCGTGGCCGCGAGAAACTTGGGGGGCGTGTCGCGAAAGCAGCTTTGTCAGTGTGCGCCGGGCATTGGCGCCACGTAAAAGGCGTAACTGGCGTCACCCGCGCATGCGTAGTTGCCGTCCTCCCTGAGGCCGCCCCGCAAGAAGATGTTGGATAGATCTTGCGGGACGCGGAGGAAAGGAGGTCCTCCTTCAGAGAGACCACGCGCCGATCGGTGGGCACCGATCACGGGCCAGACCCCTTTTGAGTCCTACCCCGGTGAAAGAACCCCCATCGCCCCCCCCACAGGCTGCCCCCCCAGTGTTCCCGCCGGCAGCGACCAGGTGTGGATGGCGCCGGCGGGAAGCCGTCATTTTGGGCAGGCCGCTTGGCCAATCTGGGTCGGAGAATAGCGGGTGTAGCGGAGAATCGCCATTTTGGGTGTCCCGGGCGATTTTCCGGCCTGTGCCACACAGAACTCGACGGGGCCGTTCTCGCCGCTTGGGTGAATCGTGGGAGGGTGTCGGACCGGCGTCGCGGGGAAAAATGGCGCGCCAGGGGATTCTCCCAACCGGCACGGGATCGGACAATCGCGCCCTAGATCTTCCCACTTTCTGCATTTGACTATGTTCCATCATTCCCATCTAAATTTTGATTTCCTGCACTGCATGGCTTTTAACCAGGCGTGCCAAGCTATGAGTAATGGGCCACAAACAGTATGCACACCCCGGTTATTTGACACACAAAGCCAAGGCAACCTGGTTCCATTTACAATTAGATTTCTCGCGTGCAGGTTTATGCTGCTGCAATTTTGTGGGTCTGAGGTTAGGAATGGGTTTGTTTTACCATATCAATGGAAAATCTTAAATCAGAACACATAGCAGAAAGATTTGTTCCTATTAGCAGCTTTGGTTACTGGAAAATTAATGGGAACAATGACAAACTTTATATACGACTGGAAGGCTCTGTGGTTTTCTTGCATGCTAAAAGCTAGGAAGCTTCTCCTCCAAACACACAAATTAAACTCTGCCTTTGAATGAGATGCTAACCTGTGGCCTCATCAGCAAATTAGGTAAATGCAGAAGATCCCATTGTGCCATTTTGTTGAAGAGCAAGGGGACTTATCCCAGTGTCCTGACTTAACTGTTATCCCTCAATCAACATCATTAAAAAGAGGTTATCTGTTCCTTATTACCTTGCTGTTTGTGGGAGCTAGCTGTGTGCAAATTAGCTGCTGCATTTTCTCCATTATAACAGTGACCGTACACTGCAAGGTGCTTTGTGATGTCCTGGGATTGTGAAATGGTCTATGCTGAAGCAAGCATTTCTCGTTTCTTCACAAATTTCTTTGAACTATTCTTAAATCTTGTCTCATCTTTCTATTGAGAGAGTGATCAGTTGGGTGGAAATTTATTTATTTTGTGAGATTGTTACTTTCTGTGCTTAGAGAACATGCTGCCTTGTTGTGGGCTGAGATAGATGAAATTGCTGTTTTGATGTCAATAGAACATACAGTGCAGAAGGAGGCCATTTGGCCCATCGAGTCTGCACCGACCCACTTAAGCCCTCACTTCCACCCTATCCCCGTAACTCAATAACCCTCCTAACCCTTTTGGACACTAAGGGCAATTTAGCATGGCCAATCCACCTAACCTGCACGTCTTTGGACTGTGGGAGGAATCTGGAGCACCCGGAGGAAACCCACGCAGGCACGGGGAGAACGTGCAGACTCCGCACAGATAATGACCCAGCAGGGAAGAGATCCAGAGTTGAGATCCTGCAGCTCAAATCTTAGGAAGTGAACTGAAGGGCATGTTCCAGCGATGGCTAAAAGATTCCCCCAAGCAGCGACAAAAAAGTAATTTATTCACTCCTAATTATTCATTTCACCAGGTCAGATTTTCAACATGCAACAATTTCTCATGTCTTTCCAGAGCTGCTGGCTAGGTTGCTGATAAATTCCTTTGAGAATTACGAGTTGGAGAGTATCATCACTGCTTTCTTGCTTGCACGCCAGGCCGCACTAGAGGGACCAGCTGTTTTCATCAGCTATTCAGAATGGTTCAAGGTAAGACTAGACATTTGGACAAAAATAACACTGTGGAATATTCTTTACTGCCTCTTTAAGTAGGTCGCTCTTAAGTTCTATGGGGGATATGGCAATCCCAACCATTGTAGTGATTTGAAAAATTTCAAAATAAGATCTGTTTATTCAATCAGGCGGGGAACTCTTGAAATATTTACTGACAATATGTCACAGAACCAACCAGGGAGCAGACTATCTTTGATCCGGTAATGGGTAATGAGGCAGGTTTAAAAATGACTTCAGAGCAAAAGGTCGCTGAAGAAGTATGGCTCATAACATGATAGAATTTAATATTCAGTTTGAGAGTGAGAAACCTGGGCCGGAAACAACTGTGTTTGATTTAAATAAAAGGAATTACAATGAAATGAGGATAAAGTGGGCTGGGGGGATAGATTAGCAGGAAATACAGTAAATAAGCAGTAGCAGATATTTAGGGTAATTCGTGACTCTCAGCAAAAATATATCCCAGTGAGGAGGCAAGATTCTAAGAGAGGGATAAACCAATCATGGCTAACCAAGGAAGTTGAGAAGTGTATTAAATTGAAAGAAAAAGCACATAAGGAGGCAAAGGTCAGTGATAGCCCCGAAGATTGGGATAAATTCAGAATCCAGCAAATGAGGACTAAAAAGATAATGAAGAGGGAGAAAATAAACTTCAAGGGCAAACCAGTGAGGAATATGAAAACTGGCAAGAAGCTTCTTTAAATATATAAAAAGAAAGAGAGAGGTCAAAGTGAACATAGACTTAGTAAATGAATCTGGGGAGATAGTTATGAGGAACAAGGAAATGACAGAGGAGTTAAGCAGATATTTTGCATCAGTTTTTGCGGTGGAAGATACTTGACACATCCCATTAACATTAAAGAATGTGGGAAAGCAATTAAATACCATCATCATTACTAGAAAAGTGGTATTAGACAAACAAATGGGGCTAAAGGCAGATAAGTCTCCTGGTCCTGATCGCTTGCACCCTAGGATCCTAAAAGAAGTAACTACAGAGATACTGGATGCATTGGTTGTAATTTTCCCAAACTCCTTGGATTCTGGTGAACTACTGGAGGATTGAAAAACTTTCAAAGGGAGGGAAACAAAAAGCAGGTAACTAAAGGCCAATTAGCCTAACATCTGTTGTTGAATCAACTATTAAGGAAGTATTAGCAACATATTTGGAAAATCATAATCTAATCCAGCAGAGTCAGCATGGGGGCGGGGGGGGGGGGGGGTCACCTACACGCAGCTTCTTCGCCAGTGCTCTGTGCTCCCTGTCCACCTCCAAGGGTTGGGTGAACGTCCCATCTCCCATTAGTTTCTCGAGCATACCCGCTATATATGCCCCTGCATCCACTCCTTCGGACACCTCCGGGAGACCAACGATACTCAAGTTCTGCCGGCGGGACCTATTCCCTAGATTCTCCACCTTCTCCTGGAGCCTTTTCCGCTGGTCTCTCAGTATCCCCACCTCCACCTCCATTGCTGTTTGGTGTTCCTCGTGCTCGGTCAATACCTTCTCCACTTTATGGATCGCTCGATCTTGAGCATCCAATCTCTGTTCCAGCCGAGCAGTCGATTCCCTAATCGGGTCCAAGCATTCCTGTTTCTGCTTGGCGAAGCCCTCCTGGATAAACTTCATCAACTGCTCCGCTGACCGCTGGGTCGTCGAGCCAGGACTCCGGTCGTCCCCCATGCTTTTTCCCGCTGCACCTTCAACCCAGGCCTTCTCTGTTCGCCTATTTCTTCCTTTGCGAGCACTCCTGGTCCGCCTATCCATGCACTGGTGTGGTACTCCTCCTTACAGTTGAGTCCACTATCAATTTTCCAAGGAGAATCCAAGACAAAATCGGGGAAAAGGTCCAAAGGTCTGACCCGAGCGGGAGCCACCAAATGTGCGACCTACTCCTTCATGGCCGCCACCGGAAGTTGCGGACTGTCATTTTAATGAACTGCGTTATGCCATTTATTTCTTCCGTTTATCTTCTTTCCCCATTTATACCCCTCATCAGTCCCAGCTCTTGTATTTGGAGGGATACTTGGCATGGTGGCACAGGGGTTAGCACTGCTGCAACACAGCTCCAGCGACCCGGGTTAAATTCCAGCCTTGGGTGACTGTCTGTGGAGTCTGCATGTTCTCCCCGTCTCTGCGTGGGATTCCTCTGGGTGCTCCTCCACAGCTGCTATGACAGCCCGAAGATGTGCAGGTTAGGTGGATTGGCCATGCTAAATTACCCTTTTGCGTCCAAAGGTAAGGATGGGGTTATGGGGATGGGGCGGTGGAGTGGGCTTAGGAAGGATGCTCTTTCAGAGGGTCGGTGCAGGCTCGTTGGGCCGAATGGTCTCCTTCTGCACTGTAGGGATTCTATGATTTTATGATGTGTACTTACAACAACAAAAGGATGTACATAATGGTGTTTCTCATCCAAAGCTAGGATTCTCTGTCTCCTGTAATAAATTCCTCCATTTTCCCTGCTTTGTCGCCATTCCCTTCAGTGACCGTAGATGATCAAAAGTGCAGCTGGAGCTCGATTACCTGCTGTGACTGCCATTTGATTCATTTATCATTTGAGCAGTGAAAGAAAACAGCTTTGTGCTAGTCAACTGATTCAAATTCTCTTAACCAGGGGAACTTTTAATTTATTGTCATATGAGGAGAGGTTGAGAACTCTGGGTCTGTACTCGTTGGAGTTTAGAAGGATGAGGGGGTATCTTATTGAAACGTACAGGATACTGCGAACATGGATTGAGTGGACGTGGAGAGGATGTTTCCACTAGTAGGAAAACCTAGAACCCGAGGCCACAGCCTCAGACTGAAAGGACGATTCTTTTAAACAGCGATGAGGAGGAATTTCTTCAGCCAGAGGGTGGTGAATCTGTGGAATTCATTGCCACAGAAGTCTGTGGAGGCCAAATCACGAGTGTTTTTAAGACAGAGATAGATAAGTTCTTGATTAATAAGGGGATCAGGGGTTATGGAGAGAAGGCAGGAGAATGGGGATGAGAAAACTATCAGCCATGGTTGATTGGCGGAGCAGACTCGATGGGCCGAATGACTTACTTCTGCTCCTATGTCTTATGGTCTTATTGTTACTACAAAAATATTCCAAGCACTGACATGAGGATGGTGTAGGACTCTTGCTTGACTTGGAGCAATCAGATCAGTTTTTTCTTGATAAGAATTTCCTTCTCAGTGGTTATGCAGAAGCTGATAAGATTCATTAAGCGAAGGTGGCAGGGTGGCACAGTGATGAGCACTGCTGCCTCACAACGCCAGTGACCCGGGTTCAATTCTGACCTTGGGTCACTGTGTGGAGTGTGCATGTTCTTCCTCTGCGTGAGTTTCCTCCGGGTGCTCCGGTTTCCTCCCACAGTTCAAAGATGTCGGTTAGGTGGGGTTACGGGGATAGGACAGAGGGGTGGGCCTTGGTAGGGTGCTCTTTCAGAGGGTCGGTGCAGACTCGGTGGGCCAAATGGCCTCCTTCTGCACTGTAGGAATTCCATGTTTGAATGGGAGGTAACCCAGCCTGCAGCAATAGCACATGTATATCTGGACAACTGACAGGAATGGTGAGATCCGTTATCTAGGACTGAGTTAATCGACCACTTTCAAGGGGGTAGGGATGGTGAAGAAGGAAAGGCTCAATATAAATAGGAAACATTCGGGCTGGAATTCTCCAACTATTGCAATTCACGTTTCCCGCTGGCAGCGCACCCCCACCCGCGGATTTCCTGGCGGCATTGAATGTGTTCAATGGGAAATCCCATTGACAAGCGGTGGGAATAGGGAATCCCGCCTCCAGCGAACGATGCGCAGCTGAGAAACACGCGGCTGGGGGAGCAGAGAATCCAGCCCAAAATACTGTCAATCCTAACACCTGATACTTCAGCAATCATGTGTGAGGCTTTAATAATGAACGTTGTAGAAAGGCAACTCGATGATAGCGAGGGTCCGAGACAAGCTTGCCCCTGCTCTCTCCTGATTCCTCCATGTGCTCGACTTCCAGCAGGAGTCACTGGATATCCTTCAGTGGGAAAGCCAGCTGATTTCCAGTCTTCCCAGACTCGGCCTGTTGATGTGCCTGAGATCAGTTAGTCAACACAGACTGGGTATTAAATCTGGCACCTCCTAATCTGTACAACTGCTTCTGAACCAACTGGTGTTTTTACATAGTGGCCGGGATTCTCCGTTGCAGGTCTACCTCACTACCGCTGTCAGCGAGGACGGAGAATTTGCCACTAAGCCAAATCTCCCATTCACTGCAGCGCAACCGGAGAATCCGACTGCCGTGAACGGACGGAGAATCTTGTCCAGTGTCTTCTGTAATTCCCTGGTAAATTACTGTGTTTTGAACTTCATTTTACAGTTTTATATATATCATTGGTTATTCATAACTTCCCTGAACCCTTCCTAAACCTCCACATTTTATGACAGTCACATGCGCAACACTTTGAATCGGCAGTTTCATTACTTGAAAGCTGCCACTTTGTTAAACTGTATTATTAATTTGCATACAAATTGATCAGCCAAAATCATGCATCACGTTGTACAATTGGTTTTTTTTAAATTTAGAGTACCCAATTCTTTTTATTTTCAAATTAAGGGGCAATTCAGCGTGCCCAATCCACCTACCCTGCACATCTTTGGGTTGTGGGGGTGAGGTTCATGCAGACACGGGGAGAATGTGCAAACTCCACACGGACAGTGACCCGAGGCTGGGATCAAACCCGGGTCCTCGGCACCGTGACACAGTGTTGTTGTACAATTGTACACTGAGACCCCTCCAGTCCGGAAATCAATTGTTCAGAAACACCAGTTGTCCAGAAATAAATCTGAGCAGACTTGAGCATTCTCTTGATGTCATTGGCATTATTTTAGTCAGCACTTTCAGAGCATTAACGTGGGTGATACTGGATTGGATAAGTAAAACAATTTTTATTACTATATAATTTGTCACTTTTTAATGTTTCCGGTATCTATATGTTTTCTGGTTTAAACACTTGTGGTTAGACATTCTAACATCTTTATATAACCTGGAAAATACCAGAATCCAGAAATGGCTTGGTTCCAAGCATTCCAGGCAGGAGAGGTTACAGTGAATTTGATTCTTGATGGATGCTATGAACCGCACTATCCGTTATCTACCGTTTGCAACTGGTTTCCAGCTATACAGCACTGGAGGATCACTTGGATCCTGAAGGATCTTTTGACAACACACTCGTACAAAATTGGATCACCTGTAGAACAAAATGAATTTAATTCCCCAAAATGTATTCTTTTCCCCTAATTAGAACTCCTTCGGGTCTGCAAGCAGTTACCACGGCAGCAGCAAGAAGTCCCTAATTTTCCTACTGAAATTCTTGACGGACCTGGTGCCATTTGAAACTGCACAGTATCTAAAGGTGAGACGATTACGAGTGATTAGGTCGAAATAGCAAGCCTGAAGTCTGATATGAGTGAGTATTGTTAAGTTCTTTGTCTATCTATCGGTATATTCTGATGAGGGGGTACCCTACTTTGGGTTAAAACCAATCTGCTGAGGAATATCCAGGCAGAGGAGGTGGTGATGCATTGGTTTTGTCACTGTACTCAATCCAGAGACTTTAGGGACCTGGGTTCAAATCCCACCATGTCAGATGAAACCATTGTCAATAGTCGTAAAAATCCATCTGGTTCACTAATATCCTGCCTGGTCTGCTTTACATGTGATTCAGATCCACAGAAATGTGGCTGACTCTTAAATGCCCTCTGAAATGGCCTAGTGAGCCTCTCAGTTCAAGGGCAATGAGGGATGGGCAGACAGCGAAGTCCACATCCCAATTAATGGAAAAAGAAAACAAGAAAATCATCTGTTTTTAAAAGAATTGTTTACAGGATGTGGGTGTTGCTGGCTAGGCCAGCATTTATTGCCTTCTCTGATTGCCCTAGAGAAGGTGGCAGTGAGCTGCCTTCTTGAACCGCTAAAGTCCCTGATGCAAGTACGGCCACAGTGCTCCTAGGGAGGGAGTTCCAAGATTTTGACCCAGCGACAGTGAAGGAATGGTGATATATTTCCAAGTCTGGATAGTGAGTAACTTGAAGGGGAACTTCCAGGTGGTGGTGTTCCCAGGCATCTGCTGACTTTGTCCTTCTAGATAGTTATCGTGGTTTTGAAAGTGGCTGCTTAAGGAAACTTGCTGAGTTACTGCAGTGCACCTTGTAGGTGGTACACACGGTTGCCAATATTCGTCGGTGGTGAAGGGATTGAATGTTAGTGGAAGGGGTCGCAATCCAGCGGGCTGTTTTGTCCTGGATGGTGTCGAGCTTCTTGAGTGTTGTTGGAGCTGCACTCATCCAGGCATTGGAGAATATTCCATTACACACCTGACTTGTGCCTTGGTGGTGGACAGGCTTTGAGGGGTCATCAGGTGCGTTATTCACCACAGGATTCCTAGCCTTTGACCTGCCCTGGTAGCCACAGTATTTATATAGCTATTCCACTTCAGTTTTTGGTCAATGATAACTCCTATGTTGATTGTGGAGGATTCAACAATGGTAATGCCATTGAATGTGAAAGGGTGATGGTTAGATCCTCTCTTGCCTGACACTTGTGTGGCGCGAATGTAACTTGCCACTTATCAGCTCAAGCCTGGATATTGTCCATGTCTTGCTGCAGTTTGACATTGACTGCTTCAATAACTGAGGAGTACCAATAGTGTTGAACATTGTGCAATCGTTTGCGAATATCCCCACTTCTGACCTTATGATGGAATGAATATCATTGATGAAGCAGCTGAAGATGGTTGGGCTGAGGACACTACCCTGACCAACCTCTGCAGTAATGTCTTGGAACTGAGATGATTGGCCTTTAACCACCAAATCAATTCCTTTCTGCCAGGTATGACTCCAACTAGTGGAGAATTTTCTCCCTGATGCCCATCAACTCCAGTTTTTCTAGGGCTTCTTGATGCCATGGGCAGTCACTCTCATCTCACCTCTGGAATTCAGCTCCTTTGTCCATGCTTGAACCAAGGCTGTAATGAGGTCAGAAGATGAGTGACCCTGGTGGAATCCAAACTGAGTGTCAGTGAGCGGGTTATTGCTGAGTACGTGCCGCTAGATAGCACTGTTGATGACTCCTTCCATCACTTTGCTGATGATGGAGTGTCGACTGATAGGGCGGTTATTGGTTGGATTGGATTTTGGCCTCAACAGCTTTCTGAGGTAGTGAATCTCACTGGCTCTCTGCTCTGGGTGAAAAAATGACTTCACATTACAGTCCTAAATGGTTTACCCCGTATCCTTCGATTGCGACCCCTGGTTCTGGACACCCCGTCATTGGGAACATCCTTCCTGCATCTAACCTGTGTTATGATACCCTAGGCTAGGGCCCAGTCAATTCGAGCCCCCTTGATTCAGAGGCGTAACACAATTGAATTAACTAATAATTCTTAGAAAAATACACAAAATCTTTGGCTGCCCAATGATTACAGTTACCAGGTTTGTAAATTTAAACTTTTTATTTAGAACATGAACTGTAATGAAATCTGCAGCCAATACAACTGGTTAATCATTATCTATTTCCTAATCCCCACACTTTAACCTGCCCCCACCCTCTATTTATAATAAATATATATATATATATTACACACACACACACACACAAGACAAACAGAGGGGAAGTGAGAGGCGAAAATAATAAATGAAAGTATAAAGAGTTTTTGTTTCAGGTGGTCGTCTTTCAGCACACTTCCCTTCTAACCTGGCTTTCTGGTTGAGGTCTCTGTTTTCAGTCTGTAATAGTTTTCACTATAAATTCATTCATTCAGGTTCTCCGTCGGTTCAGAAATACAGCAGCTCATAGCATTCCTGGAGAGACTCACAGCTCCTTCTTCCTTAAGCATCCAGGATCCAACACTGCTTCCTCAGGTCTCTGGAAATCATCCCACTCAGGTAGAACCCAATGACCACCTGTTACTGGGCAGAATACAGCCTTTTAGCCAATTCATTGGTCACCAGCCAACCAATCAAACCCAATCCCACCCCATCTCTTGGGTGCCACAAAGTCTGAGTTCTGCTGTTCGGAAATTAACACCATATGCTAGGTTGCAACTTTTTGAATTCCTCATTTTCTCTACCGCTTGACTTAAAGATATATATCCATTAAGCATCCATGGATCAAAATGATATCGGCAAAAAAATAAGGAAAGGGAAAATAAGGGATTCATCGGGAAAAACCCTTACACTTGTCTAGTCCTGTTAGAATTTTAGAGGTTCCTATGAGACCCCCTCATTCTTCTGAATTCCAGCAAATATAATCCTAACTGACACAATCTCTCCTCACACATCAGTATCGCAATCCCAGGAATCAGCCTGGTAAACCGTTGTTGCATTCCCTTTATAACAAGAACATCCTTCCTCCGATATGGAGACCAAAACTGCACACATTATTGCAGGTGAGGTCTCACCAAGGCCCTCTATAATTGCAGCAAGACATCTCTACTCCTGTACTCGAATCCTTTCGCGATGAAGGCCACCCTACCATTTTCTTTCTTTCCCACCTACTGCACCTGCATGCTTACACTCAGTGACTGGTGTACGAGAACAGTCAGATCTTGTTGCACATTCCCCTCTCTCAATTTATAGCCATTTACTGTCTGTTTGGAGTTTGCACATTTTCCCTGTGTCTGCATGGGTTTCTATCCCACAACCCAAAGATGTGCAGGTTAGGTGGATTGACCATGCTAAATTGCCCCTTAACTGGAATTGCCCCTTACTAATTTGGTACTCTAAATTTATTTATTTTTAAAATTATAACCATTCAGATGATAATCTGCCTTCCTATTTTTGGTACCAAAGTGGATAACCTCACATTTATCCACATTATACTACACCTGCCATGCATTTCCCCACTCACTCAACTTGTCCAAATCATACTGAGGCATCTCTGTATCCTCCTCACAGCTCTCCCTCCCACCCAGCTTTGTGTCATCTGCAAATTACATTTAGTTCCCTCATCTAAATCATTATTATATATATATCAGGTATAGTGCAGAGCTGGGGTCCCAGCACTGAACCCTGCGGCTCCCCACTAGTCATTACTTGCCATTTGGAAAAAGACCCGTTTATTCCTACTCTTTGTTTCCTGTCTGCCAACCAATTTTCTACCCATCTCAATACACTATCCCCAATCCCACGCGCTTTAATTTTACACACTAATCTCTCATGTGGGACTTCATCGAAAGCCTTCTGAAAGTCCAAATAAACCACACCCGTTGGCTTCCACTCGTCAATGCCAAAAATTCCAGGAAATTTGTCCAGCATGATTTCCCTTTTGTAAACCCATGCTGACTGTCCGTTCCTGCCATTGTTTTCCAAGTGCTCTGCTATTTAATCTTTTATAATGGACTATAGCATTTTCCCCACTTCTGACGTCAGGCTGACTGGTCTATAATTCTCTATATTCTCTCAACCTCCCTTTTTAAATAGTGGGGTTCCATTAGCTCCCTCCAATTTGGAGGAACTGTTCCAGAGTCTATAAAATCTTGGAAGATGACTAACAATACATTCACTATTTCTAAAGTCAGTTCTGTAAGTACTCTGGGATGTAGATTATCAGGCCCTGGGACCTTATCGGCCTTCAATCCCATCAATTACCCCAACACCATTTGCCGACTAATGCTGATTTCCTTCAGGTCCTCCATCTTACGAAACCCAATATTTCTGGTATGATATTTGTGTTCTCCGTTGTGAAGACAGAACCAAAGTATTCTTTTAGTTGGTCAGCCATTTCTTTGTTCCCCATTATAAATTCCCCTGTTTCTGACTGTAAGGGACTTACATTTGTCTTCACCAATCTTTTTCTCTTCACATATCTATGTTAGCTTTTATATGTTTTTATGTTCCGTGCAAGCTTACTCTCTCACTCTATTTTCCCCTTCTTAATCAATCACTTTGTCTTCCTTTGCTTGATTCGAAACTGCTCCCAATCCTCATGTCTGCTTTTTTTCTTGGCTAATTTGTATGTTTTTCCCTTGGATCTAATATCTCTAATTTCACTTGTAAGCCACGATTTGGCCACCTCGCCCGTTTTACATTTGTGTTAGACAGTAATGAACAATAGTGTAGCTTACCCATGCACTCTTTGATTGTTTGCCATTGCCTATCCACCAACATCCCTTAACATTTTCCAATCCACCATAGCCAACTTGTGCCTCATACCATCATAGGTTCCTTTATTTAGATTCAGGATCTAGTTTCAGAACCAACAACATTACTCTTTGCCTTGATGAAGAATTCTGTATGTATTATGGTCGCTTATCTCCAAGGTGCCTCGCACAACTAGATTGGCGTTTATTCCTTTCTCATTCCACATAGCCTCAACATGTTGGTCCAGAAAATCACCCTGTACACAATCTAGGAATTCCTTCCCTACAGTATTGTTACTAATTTGATTTGTCCAATCTTTTTTCAGGTTAATGTCATGCGTAATTACAGATGTTCCTTTGTCACATGTGTCTCTAATTCACTGTTTTATGCCATTCCCAACATCATCCCTATAGTTTGGGGATCTGTATAAAATCCCCACTAATGTTTTTTGCCCCTTGCTGTTTCTCAGCCCTACCCATACAAATTCCACACCGTCGGAGCTAATATCCTTCCTCACTATTGCATTAATTTCCTATTTAACCACCAATGCAACTCCTATGTCCTTTGTACCAGTGTGTACCGTGACCATTGGCTGTTCACAGGGTGCTCGGTAGCTGCTCTGAGACATGCTTCACCCCACCACCAGGGGGCAGCATACTATCCTGAAGTCTCGTTTGCGGCCACAGAAACATCTATCTATCCCCTAACAATTGAATCCCCTATAACTGTTTGTTGTATCTTTGGACTAACAGTACAAAAGAAATAGATGCAAATGTTTGTGGGTTGAAAGCAACACTAACTGAGGTTTATTGAATAGGCCTGCACTGTGCAAGGGTTGGTACTAGACTATGACAAAAACCTGCGAAGTGGTCGATGACATAACACATGTCATGTGACAGTTCTTAAAGAGACTTTGCACACAACTACAACTACCCACATACATAACACTTGCATTTTCACCATTTGTACTCCTCCCCTGTGCAGCAGCGCCAACCATGGTGCAACAAATTTGGCTGCTGCTGCTTTCCCCTGAGAGGCCATTCCCCCAACTTTATCCAAAGCAGTATATCTGTTTTACAGGGGAATGGCCACAGGAGATTCCTGTGCTGCCTGATTAGTTCTCTTGCTCTGACTGGTGGTCACCCATTCACGTCCTGCCTATGGAGTCTTAGCCTGTGGCGTGACCACCTCTTTATACGTGCAAGCCACAGTACTCTCAATTTGTGGATGCTCCACAGTGTCCCAGCTGCTGTTACGGCTGCAAAACTTGGGCTACCAGGAGCTGCAGCTGGAGATACTTCCTGCGTACATGCGGGCCCCGGGCACTGGCAATGTTTCCGGCTTCCCACATAGAGCAGGACAAGCACATCACGGTTTTAACTCTCTGGCCATGGCTTATCCCTTTAAATTAAAGCTTTTGGAAATTCTTAAAATCAAATAATATAAAATACTCTAGGGCCCTTCTTCCTTGGTCCTCGTTACTATAAAATATAGCCCTTATAAACTATAGACTACAAAATATAGACCATGCGAACCAAAAGCAATAAAAGTAGTAAATGCTTACCCAACCGTGCTCCCTCAATCAGCTGCTTACACTTGTCTCACATCACTTTTGTTTCCTGACATCACCTCATGAGCTCTAAACTCCAAGCTAGCACTCTCTCAGTCTTGCTCATTCTGGTGCTCTTTTACATTGCTGGCTCTGTTCTCAGTCTCACTGTTCTGTCTACCTGCTCTGCTCTTAGTCTCGCTCTTTCATCCCCTGCCTCTGCTCTCAGTCTTGCTTTTTCTCACACTCTTTTATCTCCCCGCCTCGGCTCTCAGTCTCGCTCTTTTATCTTCAAGCTCTGCTCTTAATATCGTTCTTTTTCGCGCTGTTTTATCCTCCCGTCTCTGCTCTTCTAAACAATGGACAATGGTTTCATGCTTATCATCAGACTTTTAATTCCAGATTTTTAAAATTGAATTTAAATTTCACCATCTGCCGTGGCGGAACCGAGCCTGGGTCACTCGAGCATAACCGTAGACTACTAGTCCAGTGAGGATACAACTATGCCACTGTCTCCATCCTCTGCTGGGGACCTCCAGATTAAGCTGAGATGGAACATCCGCTCATCACTTCTGCCTGAAGATTGTTGCAAAGGTTTCAGCCTTATCTTTTGCACAGTTATGTTGGGCTCCTCCATCATTGAGAATGGGGATATTTATGGAGCCTCCTCCTCCAGTGAGTTGTTTAATTGTCCACCACCATTCACGGCTGGACGTGACAGGACTGCAGAGCTTCGATCTGATCCATTGGTTGTGATATCGTTTAGCTCAGTCTATTACTTGCTGTTTGGCACGCATGTAGTCTTGTGTTGTAGCTTCATCAGATGGACACCTCATTTTAAGGTATGCCTGTTGTTGCTTCTGGCACACTCTCCTGCACTCTTCATTGAACCAGGGTTGATCCCCAGGCTTGCTGGTAATGGTAGAGTGGGGGATATGCTGGGCCATGAGGTTGCAGATTGTGGTTGAGTACAATTCTGCTGCTGCTGAAGGCCCACAGCGCCTCATGGATGCCCAGTCTTTGATTTGCTAGATCTGTTCGAAGTATGTCCCATTTAGCACGGTGGTAATGCCACACAACACGATGGAGGGTATCCTCAATGTGAAGACGGGACTTCATCTCCACAAGGACTGTGCGGTGGTCGCTTCTGCCAATACTGTCATGGACAGATGCATCTGCGTCAGGGAGACTGATGGCTAGTATGTTTTTCCCTCTTGTTGGTTCACTCACCACTTGCTGTTGAACTCAGTGCCGCCCGCCATCTGTGCTGGGTCTGCCCTGCTGGTGAGACAGGAGATACCCAGGAATAGTGATGGTGGTGTCTGGGACATTATCTGTAAGGTATGATTCTGTGAGTATGACTATGTCAGGTTGTTGCTCGACCAGTCTGTGGGGCAGTTCTCCCGATTTTGGCACATGCCCCCAGGTGTTAGTGAGGACGGCTGGGTTAATAAGGAGGACGGGTGGTCCATCCGGTTTAATTCCTTTGTATTTTCTTTGTAGCAGTTGAGTGGCTTGTTTGGATGGCAGGTTTCCTTCCCTAACGAACAGTAGTGAACTAGCTGGATTTCCACGACAATTGACAATGGTTTCATGGTCATGTTGGACTTTTAATTCCAGATTTTTTTTTCGCTTAAATTCCACCACCTGCCATGGTGGGATTCACACCCACGATCCCAGAAGAGGTTGCTGGATTACTAATCCAGTCACAACACCATTGTGTCACCGCCTCCCCTATATCTAAAATTACCATTCTTTACAATTTCCTTTGCTGTCTAAATGATTAAATGTTACATCAGGAGTTGAACTGAATAAATATAATGCTCCAACCAGATAATGCCGAGGGTTCCCTTCCCTGTGCTATCTTTATGTGAAAACTCAGGAAATGCAACGGCATCCACAGTATTTTGCCTCTGTCCTGGGATGAGGGGATTGTCCTATGAGGAGAGATTGAGTAGATTAGGCCTTTATTCCCTATCGTTTAATAATAATAATAATAATATTAATAAACGTTATTAGTGTCACAAGTAGGCTCACTGCAATGAAGTTACTGCGAAAAGCCCCTTGTCGCCACATTCCGTTGCCTATTCGGGTACACTGAGGGAGAATTCAGAATGTCCAATCCACCTAACAAGCACGTCTTTCGGGACTTGTGGAGGAAACCGGAGCACCCGGAGGAAACCCTCGCAGACACGGGGAGAAAGTGCAGACTCCGCACAGACAGTGACCCAAGCGAGAATCGAACCCGGGACCCTGGCGCAATGTAACAATAGTGCTAACCACTGTGCTACCATGCTAAAAGAACGAGAGGTGATCTCATTGAAACATTTAAAGTAATTAAGGGGCTTGACTGGGTAGTTGGTGAGGAAATGATTGCCCGTCTGGGAAATCGAGAACACGGGGTCACAGTCTCAACCATTTAGGACTGACACGAGGAGACATTTCTTTGCTCAAAGGGTTGTAAATCTTCGAAATTCTCTACCTGAGACGGTTACTGATGTTCAGTTGTTGAGTATATTGAAGACCGAGTTGGAGATTTTTGGATACCAGTGGAATGAAGAGATATGGGGATAATGTGGGAAAGTGTAGCTGAGGTGAAAATTAGCCATGATCTTATTGAATAGTGGAACAGGCTTGAGGATCTGAATGGTCTAGTCCTTCTATTTCCTAAGGTCTTGTAGCGCTCTCTGTGGTGGGAATGACTTTTTGTAACTCTTTCTTGCACAGGTTCATATCTTATATCCTCCTTATGTGGCATCAAAATATCGCGTCATTCTTCTGGAATATATCTCTCTGGCTAAAACTCGACTTTCTGATCTCCAGGTTGGTAATGAGGCCAAGTCTCTTGAACTTTTTGGCAGTTTAACAGGATTGAGGTGCAAATCCTGTTTGGCTTCACATAGTAACGAAGCTCTATCGAACGTTGTTTATATTGCATCCGATCCCTAATTATGCACAGTGATTAATAATAGTCAGAATGCTGCGGGTATACATAATTAAAGGCAATCCCATCCAAGCCTTTTCATTCTATCTGAACTATACACATTTCTGTGTCTAGGTGTCAATTGAGGAGTTGGGTCTGTACGAGGACCTGTCAACAGCTCATGGCCCCCCTAAGGTCAGTACAGATCTCGGACCATCTGGGTTTCTCATACACAGCTGTCTGTGTCAGTGTGTGCGTATCGTTGCTGAAGCTGAGATATAATCCACTCTGTGGTCAACTCTGTTCACTAATGGTTTTGCTTCTCATTTTTATTCCCTGAAAGTTTCTTGGAGAACTGAAATCTAGAATTGTATCCACTGTAAAAACTAGAAATTTTAGATACACATCTGGAATTTAATTGGATAATGGTATTTGTTTTTTAAAAAATAATTTTTATTCAGGTTTTCACAGAATATCAATAACAAAATGAAAAAGGAACCCAACAGGGTTAAATACAAAACACAGTCGAAAAACAACCTTCCATACCCACCTCCCCCCTGTACATAAATAATAAATTAACACCCCGACTTAACACAGCGCCAACATAACAAATATATACACCCCCTCAGATCCCCAGTGTAAATAAACAAAAATAAAGTAACCCCCCCCCCCCCCCCCCCCGAGTTGCTGCTGCCATTGACCAATGTCTACTGTTCTGCCAGGAAGTCTAAGAACGGTTGCCACTGCCTGAAGAACCCTTGTGCCGACCCTCTCACGGCGAATTTCACCCTCTCCAACTTAATAAACCCCGCCATATCGTTGATCCAGGATTCCACGCTTGGGGGCCTCGCATCCTTCCACTGAAGAAGAATCCTCCGCCGGGTTACCAGGGAGGCAAAGGCCAGAATACCAGCCTCTTTCGCCTCCTGCACTCCTGGCTCCTCTGCCACCCCAAATATTGCGAGTCCCCAGCCCGTTTGACCCTGGATCCTACCCCCTCGACACCGTCATCGCTACTCCCTTCCAAAATTCCTCCAGCGCTGGGCATGCCCAGAACATATGGGTGTGGTTTGCTAGGTTCCCTGAGCACCTAACACACCTGTCCTCACCCCCAAAAAACCAGCTCATCCTTGTCCCGGTCATGTGTGCCCTGTGCAGCACCTTAAACTGTATGAGGCTGAGCCTCCCGCACGAAGATGAAGAGTTCGCCCACCCTAAGGCATCTGCCCACGTCCCCTCCTCGATCTCCTCTCCCAACTCCTCCTCCCACTTATCTTTCACCTCCACCACCGAGGCCTCCTCCTCCTCCTGCATCACCTGGTAAGTTTCCGAGATCTCCCCCCCCCCCCCCCCCCCTCCCCCGAGAGCACCCTGTCCTGTACTGTGTGTGGCAGTAGCCGCGGGAATTCAACCGCCTGCCGTCTGGCAAACGCCCTTACCTGTAAGTACTTGTAGGTGTTCCTCGGGGGGAGCCCATACTTCTCCAACTCACCCAGGCTCGCGAACTTCCTGTCCACAAACAGGTCTCCCAACCTTCGTATCCCTTCCCTGTGCCACCCCGAAAACCCTCCATCTGTCCTCCCTGGGACGAACCGGTGCTTCCCCCGTATTGGGGTCCACACCGAGGCCCCAACGTCCCCCCTGTGCCGCCTCCACTGCCCCCCAGATTTTGAGGGCAGCCGCCACTACCGGGCTCGTGGTATACCACCTTGGAGGGAGCGGTAGCGGTGCCGTTGCCAGCGCCCCCAGACTCGTACCCACACAGGATGCCGTGGATAATGGTATTGACATCTCGCGGATTTGTAAAGAGGATAATGAATTCATTCAAGGGGAAAATCTAGTATGCTGCACCAAATAGATCTGAATGATTTGAGGTAATAATTGTATATCTGATCGGGAATGTTTGATTGGGTCTGTTTAATCCTCTTTTCTGTAGCCCCAGTGTCAAGCCATGCAGGATGTTGAGAGAGCTATTCTAATATTTGAAAACAGTGGAAAGATTCCGGCTAGTGTAATGGAAGCAAGGTATACCATGCTCAGTTTCCAAGTAGCAAGACCTACTATGGGAGTTTGATTTATATGTGTAACAGTTGATGGTTCAACATAAACTTATATTGCAGAAGTTAACCGAAGAAGTTAGAAATCTCCAAACTTGCCTTGTTCATGGCACCCACCTGCTGCTCCATTGACCTCCATTCGCATGAATCTGCTCGACTCACAACATCCCTTCCTGACCCCTGTACTGACATTGTAAATAGTTCTCTCTCCTTCGCTGCCACCCTCCATCTTTACAAACGGTCATCATCTGCTCGTTACCCTGCTGCCATATTTCATGACCCCATTTCCTGACCAAAATCTCTGAATTTGCCCATCGTTCCTAAGATCCCAGCTTCGACGTCTATCAAAGCACAAAAACCCCCCAAACCAAAGTCATAAATAGCACCCCCGACTGTGGCCAGGGGACATTTTCCTTCCCTTGCAGCCTTGACATTGTTGATCATGTCACAATCCTCCAATGTCTCGCCTCCCTTGGGGACTGCCGTTACTTGGTTTCATTCATAGTTATCTTAGTCAAATGATCCGTCCCCGCTACCCTTAACACTGGAATGTCATAATTATCCCCTTCCTTTTCCTCACCTACAAGCTGCCCTTGGTGATGTCATCTGCAGATCTGAGATCAGCTTCCAACATGTACACTGATAGTCAGCTCTACATCTCGGCCACCTCTCTGGTCCTCCCACTGCCTCTCTGCCATCAGACTGTTTTGGATGAGCTACAATTTCCTTCATTTCAATATTGGGAAAACTGAAACTATCATAATAATCTTTATTAGCGTCACAAGTAGGCTTACATTAACACTGCAATGAAGTTACTGTGAAAATCCCCGAGTCGCCACACTCCGGCGCATGTTCGGATACACAAAGCGGGAATTCAGAATGTTCAATTCACCTAACAGCACGTCTTTCGGGAGGAAACCAGAGCACCCGGAGGAAACCCACGCAGACACAGGGAGAACATGCAGACTCCGCACAGACAGTGACCCAAGCAGGGAATCGAGACTGGCTCCCGGGTGCTGTGAGGCAGCAGTGCTAGCCACTGTGCTACAGTGCCGTCTTTCAGCTCCCATCAGAAGATCATGTCATGATTGGTTTAATATCACTCCTGTGGATGTTGGAACAGCAGAAAATTATAATTTGTTTTTTAAAAAGCCATGATCAGTTTATTAAAAACATGTGACCATGAAGTATTGGAATGTCGTAAAACCCCAAATGGCTTATTACTTTCCTTTTGGAAAGCTCCTGGACTAGATTCTCCACACCCACATGCCGAAATTGCGGCCGGCGCGAGGGCGGAGAATCCATGTTCCCGCAAGAAATTGGACGAACGGTTCACCGATTCTGCAGGCCCCAAAAAGCGGCGTACTCAGGGAGTATACCGCACCGCCTGGGACCTACCTGGGGCCATTGCCAGAGGCCCACTCAGCCATTCTCCGCCCCCGACCGACGGTGTGGAACTAATGGGCTCCAGCCGGTCGGGATACTCGCGTGGCGGCTGCGGAGTCAGTCCGCAGCCGCCCTGGTCGGAGGCGGGCCGATCGGAGGCCAGGTAGGGCCTTATAGGCGGCCGGGGCGTGCTTGTGCGGGAGTTGAGGGCCGGGTGCGCGGCCGATCAGGGGAGTCTCTTTTTTGGGTCGAGTTCCACGATCTGAGTCCGCCATGGAGTACGGCGCTGCCGCTGGAGGCCACCGCCGTGCGCATGCACGGCCTCCGACACAGAGGTGCGGGGGCCCATATCTGCAGCAAAAGCTGCGAGATCTGCTCTAGGTGCCTGCTAGCCCCCTGCAGAGCTGGGAATTCGTGTCCCTTTGACCCAAGTTTTTTTGGCGTAAAACTCTACCGTTTTGACGCCGGTGTACGGACATAGTCCCAATGATGGAAAATCCAGCCCCCTATGTTTACCTGGCCTGGCCCGTATGTGACTCCAGTCCCACACTAATGTGCTTGATTCTTACCTGCCCTCTGAAGTGGCCCAGCAAGACATTTGGTTATATCAAGTCATTATCTGAACAACTAGATGGAGGCAATAATTGTTGCACTTGCCAAAATCCCAGAAGGAATAATATATATTTTTTAAACTGCTTTTCAATAAGTTTATTTGTTCCTTATTCAGAAGTTGGGATCTCCAATTTGAAAGTAATATCATAGAATATTTTATTTTTAATTACTAAAAGCAAACTGATTTTATGAACTGTTCCAGTATCAAATATACACTATGTATACGTTTTCTTTGTTCTTTTTCCAGCATTTTCCGAAGGCCGTATTACTTGACCAGGTTTTTGCCTGCTCTGCTTACCCCTCGTGTGGTTTGTATTTCTTATATTTTGATGTTAATGGTTGAACACATTGTGAGCAATGGGATATAGTAAATCTGTGCAATCGTCACAACTGATGTGTCTTGTGTTATAAAGTGAAATGCCTAATGGTTCAGTGTTAATGGCTGTGATTGATGTATTGTCACCTACAGCTGCCTGTCTCCCAGGATTCACGTGTGGCCTTAATCAACTCTCTGAAAAAGTAAGTGACCACCTCAAACCTATAAGAAATGCAAAAATCTAGATTCAAATTTTCAAAAGGCTTGAGCACTGCTAAATAAAAAAAAATAGCTTTGATTTGAGGCCAAGGCACAAGGTGACCTATAATTTAGTGTTAAATGAGAGCCTCATTCTGGAGCTATCAAGATCACTCGTGTGGAAATTTCACATTTGGAGAATAGGGAACGTTACCTGAGGTTGGGACTAGGGTTCAGAGTTTATTCAGAGTAAAAGAATCTCTGTGACCATGTAATAGGTGTAGGGCTGAATTCTCCCCGTTGGGATGCTCCGTTTTACCGGCAGCCTGGAAGTTTCCCGACGGCGTGGGGCCGCCCCACAATGGGAAACCCCATTGACCAGCCGGCGAAACGGAGAGTCCCAACGGCATGCTGAACCAGAAATCCGGCGCGGCGGAGAAACCTGCCCGTAGTATCAAAGGACTTTATTATCTTTTATGCCTAAATATGTTAGTTACCTTGATTGTTTTAGAATGGGAGAGACAAAGTGCTCTGGAAGAAAATTATACAGAGGACATGGACAAAGATAATGAAGATCTGGGACTGGATTCTCCGCCCCACTGCGCCACTTTTCTGTTTCACCACACCGGCGGGATGCACCATTACACCAGTTGATCAATGGGGTTTCCCATTGCGGGGCGGCTCCACACTGTCAGGAAACCCCCGGGCTAACAGCAAAGCGGAGCATCTCGCCGGGGGAGAATCCAGCCCCAGGAGAGTGTTCATCGAATCATAGAATCCCTACAGTGCAGAAGGAGTCCGTTCGGCCCATCGAGTCTGCACCGATGTTCTGAATGTGCACCCTGCCTAGGTTCAGACCCCCACCCCATCCCTGTAACCCAGTCGTCCCACCTAATATTTTGGACACTAAGGAGCAATTTTTCATGGCCAATCCACCTAACCTGCATATCTTTGGACTGTGGGAGGAAACTGGAGCACCCGGAGGAAACCCACGCAGACACGGGGAGAAGGTGCAAACTCCACAGAGACAGTCATATAAGGTCAGAATTGAACCCAGGCCCCTGGCGCTGTGAGGCAGCAGTGCTAACCATTGTGCCACCGTGCCATTAATTATGTTGAGGAAGAATTACTCTGAAGCTAGCCTGTATCTTAAATGACGTTTATTTCCTAGACAACAAAATCACAGACTCTCCCAGTTCCTCCTAGACGCTCCAAGAGAACTAGTTCATAAACTCTGCCAATTAAGGACAGCTGTGTTTAGTTGCCAACTTAAAGCATGTATTTTATTACAGCACAACTTCAACATTAGCAGAGAGAATGTAGAATTGCTGAAAAGACACTACAGCCTGGGTCAGTTGGAACCAGCTAGCGGCACTGAGTTCACAACTCAGCAACATGCTATTTGGCCCAACTGGACTAGACAAGCATTTATGCTCCACACAAGTCTGCCCACGCCCCTCTTCATCAAACTCTCCCAGCATACCTTTCTACTCCTTGATCTGTCATGTTCATCTAATTTCTTCCAAATACATCTCTGCTGATTGTCTCCATGTGACAGCAAATTTCATGGGCGAAATTCTCCGGTATCGGCGCGATGTCCGCCGACTGGCGTCAAAAACGGCGCAAATCAGTCGGGCATCGCGCCGCCCCAAAGGTGCGTAATCCTCCGCAACTTGGGGGGCCGAGCCCCAACCTTGAGGGGCTAGGCCCGCTCCGGACTAATTTCTGCCCCGCCAGCTGGTGGAAAAGGCGTTTGGTGCCCTGCCAGCTGGGGCGGAAATGACATTGCTGGGCGGCGCATGCGCGGGAGCGTTAGCGGCCGCTCACGGCATCCCTGCGCATGCGCTGTGGAGGGAGTCTATTCCGCCTCCGCCATGGTGGAGACCATGGCGAAGGCGGAAGGAAAAGAGTGCCCCCACGGCACAGGCCCGCCCGCGGATCAGTGAGCCCCGATCGCGGGCCTGGCCACCGTGGGGGCACCCCCCGTGGCCAGATCGCCCCGCGCCCCCCCCAGGACCCCAGAGCCCGCCCGCGCCACCTTGTCCCGCCGGTAAGGTAGGTGGTTCAATCCACGCCGGCGGGACAGGCATCCTAGCAGCGGGACTTCGGCCCACCCGGGCTGGGGAATCGCGGGGGGGGGGCCCGCCAACCGGCGCGGCACGATTCCCGCCCCTGCCGAATCTCCGGTGCCGGAGAATTCGGCAACCGGCGGGGGCGGGATTCACGCCAGCCCCCGGCGATTCTCCGACCCCCTTCGCCCCATATTCTAATCAGGCTCTGGATCAAGACGTTGCTTCCGATTTTGCTATTGGATTTATTAATGACTGTCTTTATATTTATAGCTGCTAGTTCTGGTCTGCCCCACAAGTAGAACCATTTACTCTTCATTTACTTAAACCCTTTCATTGCCTTAAAACTCTATCGGGGCAGCCTCTGTTCACTAGAGAAAAGAGGCCCACACTATTGGGTCTTTCCTGAAGCTCAATAACAAACTCGATTGTGTCCTGGAGGCCAAATCAAATTGTAATGGAAACAACTGATTGGAGCCATTTGTTATATTTGTCCCAAGTTAAATTTATGGTGTTTTTCCCCCAAGAATCTGTTTGAGACAATGATTGCAGACTTGCGAATTCAGCCCAAGAATAAAAACATTGGGCGGGATTTACTGAGCAACTGCGGGGGGTGGGGCAAGGGGTTTCCCGTTGAATGCCAGCCGGAATGTTCTGGCCGTTGTGTACCTCTACCTTCTTAACTGGTACAAGAATATTACATCAACTACTGACACGGTTCATTATTCACAACACTATTATTCTGATCTCATGATGAAAGAAGCATTGAAGTTAACATTTTGTATTACTCAGTCAGGCGACAGTGGGTTTATGACTTATTTGAGTTTCTTCTCCTTTTGTTTCAACCAGAGCAGATAAAATACCAGACCGTGTGTACTTGAGTTATGTTCACGCATGTGAAAGAGAGCATCAACACCTGCTTGAAGGTTAGGGCTTTATTGCGTGTGTGTGTGTATATACGTATTATATGTATAATTTGTCTATATGCATGCGTTGCGAAGATCATGTTATGTAAGCTGCTAATTTTAGTGAATGTTACCAATCTGCCCCCCAACCCCCGCATCTGAAGTCCTCCTTATTGAATTTGGAAGTGGCTGTTTGTTGTAGATGATTTAAAAATAAACTCTCTGTGCTTTGATCCCCGTTGCTCTGTTTCTGAAGTGTATTCTGAGCCTTTTATCTCCTTTCTCTCCCATTCCCCATTTTCCTTGATAAAGGACCTTCATTGCAACCTGGCACAGTTGGCACTGAACTGTTTCCAAAGTACGGGATGATCTGAGTCAAAGAGACCTCATAATATTCAATCCAACCTTCCTCGTTCTCAGCTTCAAAGAAAGCCACATACCATTCGTCCCTCCGACAAGACCCCCGCCTCCCTCCGACCTCCAGCTTCATTTGCTCCAACATTAACCGACTGGACCCGAATTGCTTCCCGCCAGAAACGCGAAAACTGCTGTAAATTCTCAACATGTCAGGCAATATCTGTGGAGAGAGAAACAGATTTAACATTTCAGGTTGAACATAGAACATTACAGTGCAGTTCAGGCCCTTCGGCCCTCGATGTTGCGCTGACCTGTGAAACCACTCTAAAGCCCATCCACACTATTCCCTTATCATCCGTATGTCTATCCAATGACCATTTAAATGCCCTTAATGTTGGCGAGTCCACTACTGTTGCAGGCAGGGCATTCCACGCCCTTACTACTCTCTGAGTAAAGAACCTGCCTCTGACGTCTGTCCTTATTTATCTCCCCTCAATTTAAAGCTATGTCTCCTCGTGCCCCCCACCCCCCATACCAGCAATTTAACATCAAGCAAAGGACGGGGAGGGAGGCCAAGGGAGAGGAAAGGGCAGTGAAGGGGGATAAAGGATAGAGGAGGGGGGGAAGGGTAATATTACAATGACTCCAATTTCTACTTCAACCTTTGAACTATAGACTCAAATCTATTCTCCCTTTCCCTCCTCTTTCTTCCCCCTTCCTTATACACCTCTCCTTTCCATTTCAACTCCTTCACACTCTTGCCAGTTCTGCTCTCGACTCACTCTCCCTCCATTTCCCTCATCCTCAGGGCTCTCCCTCTCCTCCCTCTTCATTCTTCCCTCACTACTGCGCCTTGACTGAAAAGTACAAACTTTGCAAATGAAAGGTTTCTTTAACTAATTGGCTACGTCTGTTGTAAAATCTCATGCTGATATGTTGATGTTTCGCTGGGGGTCGTGTTTGAGCGAGTGTCCTGTGCGAGGCTGGGTTTGGATGTTTAAATAGTTACTCTGGAGTTAGAAGTTCTTTTTCTGTCTAACTCTTTCTGAGTAATTTTCAGGGTAAAACTGGCAGAACGATCCAAGGTTAGCGATTTAGATTTCTTCTGTCGGATGTTCACATACCAGCGCAAATGTCCAGAGGAAGTTAGCACTTCTGGGCAATTGCTGGGTAAACCCTGACGTGGATCGTCCGACACGGGATTTCCAGTACAAAATAGGGGTAACCCCCTAAATGTGATGCTGAGGAACCCGGGTGTCATGGGCCGAATGCTAAAGGGGATCGACAGGGTAGACATAGAGCTAGTGTTTCCCCTTGTTGCACATTGTAGAATGAGAGCCCATAGTTTTGGCTAAGAGGTGGCAGATTTAAAACAGAAATGAGGAGGAATAACTTCACTCAAAGGGTCATGGATCTGTGGCATTCTCTACCCCAGAGTGCCATGCACACCGGAACACTAAACAAATTGAAGGGGGAGATGGATAGTTTTTAATTAGTAGCGGTATAAAGGATGATGGGGAATGGGCAGAAAGGTGGAGATGAGATCAGCCATGATCATTGAATGGCAGAGCGGGCTCGAGGGGCGGAATTGCCTACTCCTGCTCCTAGTTCTTATGTTATATTCTTATCTTTATCAGTTCCTTGTTTTGAAAGCAGGTGTTTCTGGGTCTGAGGAAATGCAGCATCTAATCGAACCCGTTGGAGTCCTGACAACTGCTCTCGAAGAGCTGAACAAAATGGTTACTAATCCGAGCAATAGTGATGGTATGTGTAACATATTAATAGAATGACGCAGTTATGAACAATCGAGATCGGTCCCACTGAGTTCATTCATATCGCCAGCCTGTGTGTAATTGTCTTCAAAGCTGGTGTTTGGCAACAAATTAAATGAGGAATGAAAGGTAAAGAATTGTTTATTCTGTGTTTAACTCTGGGATGGACGAAATGGGCTAAGGTGTCTTTTCCAGTTCCTGGAATATTCTCCAATCTTTCTGTATGCCACTGAGCAATTTTGGAGTGCACTTTTTAAATGTGATGGGAAGATCTGTATGTGCCCAGGACATTAAGAGCTATCCTGGCAGGAATATAACTCCTGGTAAGATCAGTTAAGGTAAAGGAACAGTTCACTGGTCCTCTAAGGGCATTGTGAGTTAGGGTAACAAGTTATCCACTGATGCACGATCAATCACTACTGAAGCGAGATTGTAGTCCAATTGAAGGCTTTAATGAACAAGTAGTTACTCCAGCAGCTCCGGTACAGAATGACTGCTGTGGGTGAAACACAGACTCTTATGCTCCGCCTGCTGGGCGGAACCAGCAGGCAGGTTCTACCAATCATACTACAGTATAAGGTACATCCCACCTCGGTACCGCAATACCCCTAATATAGCCTACCACATCCACATAAACATGCCTTTCACTACCTGGACAGTCCAGAAAAACCTCTGGCCTTCCAACCTTGTGTTTCTCAACGGTGGGAGGCAGTGCACGGGACGCGGTGGCATTCTCTGCTCCTGCCGCTGTCAATGGGCATTCCCATTGAAACCACCCCTCGCCGCGGAAAACTCACGGATTCTCTAGTCCCTGCTGGCGGGACTAGAGAATCCCGCCACCAGGGAATGGTCGGAGAAGTCCGGCCTATGTTATAGATGTACAGTATGACTAGAAAGAAGAAAGAATTTGCATGCATATAGCATGCTCACGATTTTGGGACATCCCAAAGTCCTTTGCAACCTATTAAATACATTTGAAGTGTAGTCACTGTTGTGCAGGTAGGAAACATGGCAAAGCCCAACAAACAGCAATGTGATCATGACCAAATCATTTGTATGTCACTTGAGTCGACTGAGGGATAAATATTGGTCAGGACACTGGGGAGAACTCCCCTGCTTTCCTTTGGAAGAGTGGTATTGGATCTTTTTCATTCATCATTTAGATGAGACCAACATAAGATTGATGAGGGTGGGCAGATGGGTCTTCTCTGGTGAACGTAAAAGATCCTAAGGCACTATTTCAAAGAAGATCAGGGGAGTGATCCCTCGTGTTCTGGCCTGTATTTATCCCTCCATCAACATCACAAACCAAATGATATGGCCTTTGTCACATTGCTGTTTGTGGGAGCTTGCTGTGTCTAAATAGTTGCCTCATTTCCTATGTTGTGAAGGTGACTTCAGGATGTACTTCATTGGCTGGAAAGTGCTTTGGGATGTCCTGATGTCATGGAGGGCACTATCTGAATGCAAGTCTTTCTTGAACAATCTTCTGAGTGAGAGGCAGGACTGGTACACACTGAATTGCAGCCAACAGCCTGGAGGCTGATATTTTGTTCAGGACAGACAGCAATAGACATTATATCAAAATATCATTTTTCTAGGACAGAGGTATTTAAGGAAAATATTGAAGAAGTATCCCCATATTCCACCTTCCACATGATTATTAATTATGTGAAATGGATCATAAGTTACTTAAATAATGTGAAAGTATAGTGATCTTTACATTTGTTTGCACTCATGATATGAATTCTTTTCTAGTTGTTTCTGCGCAGATCGCTGTAATCTCCAGTCAACTGAAAACTATGATTGATGATGATGACGATTGCATGGCGATGGATCAACCAATCCAATTAGACACTACTGTACATAAATTGGGTCCTGTAGAATTAGAGGTGAGTGTTCTTTTGAAGATGACATTAAACTAATGGTTGAATTGACTTTCAAAGGTTTATACTTTTGTCCACTATTTATATCTAAGGTTATTGCCCATCCCTAGTTGCCATTGAGAAGGTGGTGGTGAGCTGCCTTCTTGAGCCATTGCGGTCCATGTGGTGTAGGTACACCCACAGTGTTGTTAGGGAGGGAGTTCCAGGATTTTGACCCAGTGACGGTGAAGGAGCAGTGATATAGATGGTGAGTGGCTAAGGAAGAGTATTTCCAGGTGATGGGTTTCCTGGAGGCATGGGGTGGTTACAATGGGAAATCTCACTGACAAGTGGCGGGAAGATAGTATCCCACCGCCAGTGAACAGCGCACCACTGAGAAACATGCAGCTGGGGACCGGGGAATCCTGCCCAATATAAAATCAAAGGTACAATTCTAAAGAGGTTGCAGGAGCAGAGGGACCTGGGTGTATATGTGCATAAATCATTGAATGTCAGAGCGTGGTTAATAAAACATAGAGTATTCTGGATTTTATTAATAGAGGCAGAGAGAACAAGGTGAGGAGGTTATGTTGAACTTGTAAACGGCACTATTCTGGCCTCAGCTGGAATATGGTGTACTGTTCTCAGTGCCACACTATAGGGAAGTTGTGAAGGCATTAGAGAGAGGGTGCAGACAAGATTCACAGTATAGTTCCAGGGATGTGGGACTTCAGTTATGCAGATAGATTGGGATAGTTGGGACCGGTCTCCTTGGAAGGGAGAAGGCCGAGAGGTGGGCTGAATTCTCCGCTTCATGACTCCGGCAGTGAGAATCGTGATCAGGTGGAGAATCACACAAAACGGGAGAAAAGGGCCCAACGCCAATTCTCAGGGTGTCACCCTCCGAATCGAGGTGGCCACCATTGCTGCAGTATGTGGGTTTAAACACA